>NC_064819.1:212042201-212345231 GCF_024166365.1 Elephas maximus indicus | reverse complement strand
CGTTTTATATTGACCCGAGTTTTTCAATACCATTTTGGCTTCTTTTTAATTAATAAGGTATTGCTTAATAAAATCAAGGTGGGAAAGTCACACATTTGAAGACAAAATCACAAAGTTTTGAAGTCAAGTTCTACAATTTCCTGGGAGCGGTAATTTGTTTTCAAGCGGGGAACCTGCTGTTTAAATTGTCTCATAATTGCATCCTTTCCCTTTATGAACATTTCCTCAAATCATTCAAAATCTAAATATCACTGTAAACATAATTTCTTGTTGGATAATTATATAATTTTTAGACAAAACTAGAATCCTGCTAAATACTTGTGAGGAATATATTAGCTCTGCAATAATTAAGAAAAAAATCAAGCTAGCAATAAAAAAAAAGACAAGCCAATTTCACTAACCTCACGACTACATCTTTCTTTTTTTAGCTTCAAATGTTATTAGTTCAAGAACATTTTCCCTTTATTAGAAAACAGTAAAGATTTCGAAGTTCACAAAATTGTGTGTATTCTAATTTGGTGACTTACCTCCTTACCCTAGAATTATTTAGGATATTAATGTGATTGTCTCAGTCAGATTCCACCATTTAGATATCTAAGTTACACGTTTTTCTTTTATTTAATTAGAAATGTTTGTCAATGACTTTGCTCTCAGAAGGCAGCTCTTCTTTTCTTCCATGTTATTTCTGTTGAAAAATAACAAAATCCATATTATGACTGTCAACATTTTACAATCTTACCTGATTAAAATGTTTTCTGTTATGATTAACTAATATTCATTCTATTATTTGAAGCCTTGAAGAACTGAATGTCAGGAGTAAGGGATTTGATGGAAGATTAATTTAGACTCCTGAGTTGTGATTTGGCAACACACATATCGTGGGAATGTGCAGAATTGGGGACTTAACAATTCCATTTGACTTATAGTATCCCTTTACCCATTTAATTTAAAGGGACAATGAATTTAGTTCAAGTAAAATTAGGATCAGTTCCAACCTGATGCTGTTTCCTTTCCATCTCATAATCTGTAGCATTGCTGAATAAATTATCTTGGATTTATTTTGAATGTTGTTTCACTTTCAGTGAGCAAACTGCTTCACATATAATAGTTAGAGGTTACAGATTGCAACTATTCTATCCCTTTAAAGCATGTATGATTACTTTTCATATTCCTTGACTCAATAAATAAAAAACCAAAAATCTTAGTGTATCATGAATAGCTTTAATTTTTTTGGTAATAACATGAATTTATAAAACTCTATTTTGGGTGTTAATATCTGAGAAAAACCAAACAAGAAAGAAGGAACATGTATAAAGCTTGCTGTTGCTTACAAAGAGAGGAAAGTCATACTGAGAAAACTTGAATGCCATAACAATTAGAGAGAAATAAAAGAAAGCTGAAATCGCTCTTTTCAGGTATAATTATTTTGAAATGAAGAAAACCTGGGTCTGAGTTTATTTGCGCCCCCAAAACCAAAAACCAAACCCAGTGCCGTCGAGTCAATTCCAACTGACAGTAAGCCCTTAGGACAGAGTAGAACTGCCCCATAGAGTTTCCAAGGAGCGGCTGGCAGTTTCAAACTACCAACCCTTTGGTGAGCAGCCGTAGCACTTAACCACTACGCCACCAGCGTTTCCTTTAATTGCACACTCTAAGAAAATGGAAAATCTTGCTTTCTCAGTATACGTTTTGAAAGCTTTTACTTCAGTCAAGTTCAATATGGGAGAAGCTGCTTTTGCTTTCACAGTTCAGTAAGTTGGTGCATCCTGATGCTTGGTGACCCTATGAATTCCTTGCATGGTTTTCAATCTATGTAACAGTTTTTCGTAATGATTAAAACTACTGTTGGAAAAAATATTCCTTATAGCATTTTCTTCAAAACAGTTTTTTTTTTTTTTAACAGGATTTAATGTGTAGTGGTATTGGAACCCTCAATATTTTCTAATAGAAAGACTGAAAGAGTAGTGACACACGAAAGAAAGAGTGTTTTAACTTAAATTTTCATAAGGAAGTGCAAGGCAAAGTGAGAGACGGGCCTGGAATCTTGAAACAAAACTGCCATACTTGATTGGTCTTTAAAGGGTATTTGTCATTCTTTTTGCACATACTTTCTGCTCAGATAGCATCCTTGTCCTCTAGAGATTAAAAAAAATAATATTTTTTTTGTCTGAGTGCCAAACATCTGGTTTGAAAATAAAACATCTGCACAATCATTTGTTTTTTCTTATTATTTGGTGCTTAGATGAAATACCTATATGACTATGTGAATCTTTCATCTGATCCCAATATTTTAGTGTTGATACAGCTTAAACTGTCATATTAAATCCTAGTGGCTAGGCTAACTACAAACAAATATTTCATAAGTGTAAGCTTCTTATGCTTTTCTTAGATTGAGTTGGTTTCCTCAAAGTAAATGAAATCAATACCTTTCTTAATGTTTCTGCCGACTCTGTAATCATGACTAAAGAACAATTCTGAAAATATCTCTATCGAAACAAAGGAGCCCTGGTGGCGCAGTAGTTAAGAGCTTAGCTGCTAACCAAAAGATCGACAGTTCGAATCCACCAGCCGCTCCTTGGAAACATTATGGGGCAGTTCTGCTCTGTCCTATAGGGTTGCTTTTAGTCAGAATCAACTCCACAGCATTATGGGGCAGTTCTACTCGTCCTATAGGGTTGCTATGAGTCAGAATCAACTCCACAGTAACAGGTTTGGTTTATTTAAAGAAGTGAGAATTCTGCCTTGAGCTCTTATAAGTAGTAATAACAATTGCAAATAATATTTGGTGAAAGTCTTTGTGGAGCCATGGAACCATTTAGTAGATATAGAAGGTAGGAGACAATAACAACAACATGTACAGCAAAGGAATTTCCTCCTTACATATAGTTTCCCAAGAAGTTGACTTGAGAAGAAATTTGGAAGACAGCTTCCTGGCCAACAGACTGGAAGAGATCCATATTTTTGCCCATTCCAAAAGAAATGTGATCCAATAGAATGTGGAAATTATCAAAAATATCATACACAGATAAAGTTTTACTGAAGATCATTCAAAAGCAGTTGCAGCGGTACATCGACAGGGAACTACCAGAAGTTCAAACTCGACTCAGAAGAGGACATGGAATGAGGATATCATTGCCGATGTCAGATGGATCTTGGCTGAAAGCTGAGAACACCAGAAAGATGTTCACCTATGTTTTATTGGCTATGCAGACATTTGACTATGTGGATCATGAGAAATTATGGATAACGTTGCAAAGAATGGGAATTCCAGAACACTTAATTGTGCTCATGTGGAATCTGTACATGGCTCAAGAGACAATGGTTAGAACAAAACAAAGGGATACCATATGGTTTAAAATCAGGGTTGCATCCTTTCACCATACTTATTCAATCTGTATACTGAGCAAATAATCTCAGAAGCTGGACTATATGGAGAAGAATGGGGCATCAGGATTGGAAGATGACTCATTAACAACCTGTGGTATGCAGATAACAAAATCTTTCCTGCAGAAAGTGAAAAGAACTTGAAGCACTTACTGATGAAAATCAAAGACTACAGCTTTCAGTATGGATTGCACCTCCATATAAAGAAAACAAAAATCCTCACAACTGGACCAGTAAGCAACATTATGATAAACAGAAAATATTGAAGTTGTCAATGATTTCATTTTACTTGGATCCACAATCAATGCCCATGGGAGCATTGGTCAGAAAATCAAACGACCTGTTGCATTGGGCAAATCTGCTGCAAAAGACTTCTTTAAAGTGTTGAAAAGCAAAGATATCGCTTTGAGAACTAAGGTGAGCCTGATCCAAGCAATGATATTTTCAATGGCCTCATAAGCATGTGAAAGCTGGACAATGAATAAGGAAGACGAAAGAAGAATTGATGCCTTTGAATTATGGTGTTGGCAAAGAATATTGAATATAGCATGAACCGCCAGGAGAAGAAACAAATTTGTCTTGAAAGAAGTACAGACAGAATGCTCCTTAGAAGCAAGGATGGTGAAATTTTGTCTCACGTACTTTGCATAGGTTATCAAGAGAGACCAGTCTCTGGAAAAGGATATTATGCTTGGTAAAGTAGAGGGTCCACAAAAAAGGATAAGCAGCCTCAATGGAATGGATTGACACAGTGGCTACAACAAAGGGCTCAAGCATAACAACGATTGTGAAGATGGTGTAGGACTGAGCAGTATTTCATTCTGGTGCATGTAGGGTGGCTATAAGTTGGAGCCAACTCAATGGCATCTAAGAACAAACAATAACAACAACAAATATCACTTCTCAAGAAAAGGCAGAAACTGGCAATTCTTTCTTTCTTTTTTTTAGGTAAAATAATTCATACAGTAAAAAATATCAGAAATATAATTAATGGGGGCTCATTATAATTTTTTTTTTCTTTATCAGGGAAACAGTAAAAATGTCATATATGATCATTTTTATATATTTCAAAGTATGTTGTTGTGCATTAGTGTAAACTATTAGCCACCTTTAACGCATTTTTTAGTGAAGGTTCTGTAGTTGTTTTTAAGTGCCGTTGAGTTGGTTTCAGCTCAGAGTGATCCTATGTACAACGGAACGAAACACTACCTAGTCCTGTGCCACCCTCACTACTATTGTTATGCTTGAGCCCATTGTTGCAGCCATGAAGGTTCTAGACAACTTTAAAAATTGCCCTTTATCATTGTAGTCAATTATTCTATAATACATCCCACAGCATGTGAACTAAGCGAACAGAATGAATATTGTTTACTGTTTCTGTTTGTAGTGAAGACTTTAAAAAGGAATCTATCTTAAGTAAAATCAACCAAATAAACTGGAGATGAGGTGGGTGTGGGTTTGGATAGGGAGCCCTGTTGGTGCTATGGTTAAGTGCTTGCCTACTAACTGAAAGGTCAGAGGTTCAAACCCACCAGCTGCTCCATGGGAGAAAGATTTGGCAGCCTGCTTCCATAAAGATTTACAGCCTTGGAAACCACATGGGACAGTTCTACTATGTCCGATAGGGTCACTGTGAGTCAGATTGACCCTATGGCAACAGGTATAGCTTTGGTTGGAAGTTGTTGTCAGAAGTTGGTGTATAAAGGAAAGGGAGTTGGACAAAAGGGGGACTATTTTTTGGTAGAGAGAGTGGCTTAAGCCGGGTTCTTTAGATAAGCAAAAACAGTAAAGCGTATAAATCTATCTATCCATCCATCCATCCATCCATCCATCCATCCATCCACCCACCCACCCACCCACCCACCCATCATCCATCTATCTATCTATCTGTCTGTCTGTCTGCCTGTGTGCCTGCGTGCCTGCCTGTCTATCTATCTAATCTCTCTCTCTCTCTATCTATCTAATCTATCAGTCTGTCTGTCTGTCTATCTAATCTATCTATCAGTCTGTCTATCTAATCTATCTGTCTGTCTGCCTAATCTATCATCTATCTGTCTGTCTGTCTATCTATCATCTATCTATCTGTCTGTCTATCTATCATGTATCTATCTATCTATCATGTATCTATCTATCTATCTATCTATCTATCTATCTATCTATCTATCTATCTATCTATCTATCTATCTATCTATCTATCTATCTATCTATCATCTATCTATCTATCTATCTATCTATCTATCTATCTATCTATCTATCTATCTATCATCATCATCTATCTATCTATCATCTATCAATCTATCATCATCTATCTATCTATCTATCTATCATCTATCTATCATCTATCTATCTATCTATCATCTATCTATCTAACTATCTACACACAGATTTATATCAAGGAAATGGCTCACGCAATTGTAGAGGCTGTAACATCCAAAGTCTGTGGATTAGGATAGAGGCTTCCCTTGATTCACGTAACTACAGGTGCTGGCTAACCCAAGATCGGCAGGTCACTGAGCAGGGCCCTTGCTCACAGGTTGTGAAGATCAATGAGTCCCAATATTGGCAAGCAAGACTGCAAGGCTTCTCCTGATTCATGTAGCTGCAGGGGCTGGTGAACCCAAGATGAGCAGGTCAGAAGGCAGGATTTCTGCTCACAGGCTGTGAAGATTGATGAATGCCAAGATTGGCAGATAAGCTGATAGATCAAGTGCCAAGAAACAGAGGTCAGACAAACAGAAGGCAGCCACAGGATCCAGAGTGAACAAAAAGCCAGAATGTCTGCATATATTCAGATGCAAGCCACACCCCCAAGGAAACACCCCTTCAACTGATTGGCTACTCAAAGCAGCTTCCATCATGGAAGTAATCACATATAAACACTGAGAATCATGGCCCAGAGAAACTGACACAGAATCTTAACCATCACAGTCCATCCCTTGTCAACTTGGCAAATGTACATATCTCCTTAAACCATATATAATCTCTGGATAAAGACAATTATAAAGTCATACGTGTGCCTGACATGATACAACGAACATGTGTACAACCAAAAATGCACTAGCCCTGTTTACATCTTATATAAGTGTAAACCCAGTACCCAGTGCCATCGAGTCGATTCCGACTCGTAGCGACCCTATAGGACAGAGTATATATAAGTGTTATCATTAGTAAAACAAAAGTAACGACAACAACCTCATTCAAGTTTAAGAGGAATGACCAGTAGCAACCCATAAACTTCATCCAGTTCTATCTCACAATCTCTCTCTCCATTTTTTCATTTCAGGGAGTAATACAAAACACAACAATGGCTGAGAGTCTACAGTAAGTGACCACTATGATATCAAGTGTGATGATGCACTTGAACTAGCGTGAGATGTCATGTTACTTGTAGTGTTCTATGTACATCAGCTGGCTTCGCTATGAGACAAAGCTTGTCCCAATTCTTTGATGAATGAGGAAGCCATTGTGTTTTACTTTAGCTATCAATCTGACAGCATAATGCCATCAGGCTTCTTTTGGCTTTCTCCGCCTTCAGTCATTTATAGTTTTCTCCAGATCTTTCTCTAGGGCTATTCCAGCCAAAAATTGGCCGTAGCACTGAAAAAGAAATCACTTGGTCATGGCTATCTTCTGGCCATTGAAGGCAGGTTGAAGCTGTGGACAACATAAGTATTCTTTGCCCACTTGGAAGTAGGATAAACAAATGCAGGTCTCTGTTGAATTCGTTGCTCCTTCTTCTATATTCTTTTAGACACCAGCTATGCCTGAATTGTACACTGATTATATGATTTGTTTGAATTTCTGCCTCTCTCTAGCGGGATGGAATAAGCATTATTCAACTATAAGTTCTCAATAACTAGCATTATTTCTTATATAATTGTTGTTGTTAGGCGTCGTCGAGTCAGGTCCGACTCATAGTGACCTTATGCACAATAGAATGAAACACTGCCTGGTCCTGCACCATCCTTACAATTGTTGTTATGCTTGAGACCATTGTTGCAGCCACTGTGTCAATCCACCTTGTTGAGGGTCTTGCTCTTTTCCACTGACCCAGTAATTTGCCGAGCATGATGTCCTTCTCCAGAGACTGATGCCTCCTGACAACGTGCCCAAAGTATGAAAGATGCAGTCTCGCCTTCCTTGCTTCTAAGGAGCATTCTGGTTGTACTTCTTCCAAGACAGATTTATTTGTTCTTCTGGCAGTCCATGGTATATTCAATATTCTTCGCCAACACCACAATTCAAAGGCATCAATTCTTCTTCAGTCTTCCTTATTCATTGTCCAGGTTTCACAGCATATGATGCGACTGAAAATTCCATGGCTTGGGTCAGGGGCACCTTAGTCTTCAAGGTGACATCTTTGCTCTTCAACACTTTGAAGAGGTCCTTTGCAGCAGATTTACCCAATGCAATGCGTCTTTTGATTTCTTGACTGCTGCTTCCATGGCTGTTGATTGTGGATCCAAGTAAAATGAAACCCTTAACAATTTCAATCATAAATAAACTTCACTGGCTTGCCATTTCTCAGCCTGGCATGATCTTCTTACAAACCTGCCAACTTCCTCTTATACCTTGTTGCTCAGATTCTCTACCTGGACTTTAAAAAAATGCACCAAAATATTTTCAACATCCTGTGCTTGTTTTTGCAGTTTCTTCAGCTGGAATGACCATTCTCAATGATTCATAATCAACCTCCTTCTTATTTTCAAGTTTCAGCTCAAATGTCTTCTTTTCAGGATAGTCTTCTCCAATTCTATTGCTGTCAAGTCAATTCTGACTTAGAGCAACCCCATGTGTGACAGAGTAGAACTGTGTCACAGATTGAATTGTGTCCCCCCAAAATATGTGTCAACTTGATTAGGCCATGATTCCCAATATTGTGTGGTTGTCCTTCATTTTGTGACTTTCCTATGTGTTATAATCATAATCTCTGCCTGTGGTTAGAGAAGATCTGGGTGGAATGTAACACCTTTCCTCAGGTCACGTCCCTGAACCAATGTAAAGGAAGTTTCCCTCGGTGTGGCCTCTACCACCTTTTATCTTACAAGAGATAAAGGAAAGGGAAGCAAGCAGAGAGTTGGGGACCTTATACCACCAAGAAAGCAATGCCAGGAGCAGAGCGTGTCCTTTGAACCTTGCGTGGAGAAGCTACTAGCCCAGGGGAAGTTTGATGACAAGGACCTCCCTCCAGAGCTGACAGAGAAAGCTTTCCCCAGAGCTGATGCCCTGAATTTGGACTTTTAGCCTGCTTTACTGTGAGGAAGTAAATTTCTCTTTGTTAAAGCCATCCACTTGTGGTATTTCTGTTATAGAGGCACTAGATGACTACGACCCAACTGCTCTATAGGATTCTCTTGGCTGTAAACTTTATGGAGGGAGATCACCAGGTAATTTCTTCTGTGGTGCTACTGCGGATTTGAACATTCAACCAGACCAGTTGCCATTGAGTCCGACTCATAGTGACCCTATAGGACAGAGTAGAATTGCCCCATAGGGTTTCCAAGGAGCAGCTGGTGGATCCTAACTGTGACTTTTTGGTTAGCAGCCGGATGCTTAACCATTGTGACATCAGGCCCCCTTTTAGGTTAATAGTTGAGTGCAAACTATTTGTGCCACCAGGAACCTTTCTTCTCTGATACCCACTTACATACCATATGTATTTCCTTTATAGAATCTGTCCCAATATCTGGCTTTCTTGTTTAGTGATTTATTATGTTGTATATTGTCTAAAAAAAAAAAAAAAAAATTTTTTTTTTTTTTTATATTGTCTGTCTTCTCACTGGAATGTGAGTTACATGTGGACAAGAATCATCTTTAGCACGTGCATAGCTCTGTCCTCAGTGCCTCCCACAGGGATTGAGACTTAGTAGGTCCTCTACAAATGTTTATTGAATTCATGAATAAAAGAGTGAGCGAGGAATTATTTTGTAGCTGTCCCAAGGAATTCATCTTTTTATGGGTGGAAATAAAAATAAGCACAGATAATTATAATACTTTGAGAAAAGGCATTAAAAACCATATGAGGTAATGGGAGGTCAGGGTCTGAGAGGTCCTTGATGCAGAGATATGAGAGGAATCTATAAGAGCTGGTAGCATTTAAGTAGGGCCTTGAAGGATCATTAGGATTTTGAAGTGGCAGTCAGGAAGAGGTAATATCATGTCAGAAGGAATAGTGTGTAATAGGCAGGGCTTGGGGATGATGATGACTCTAGTTTGGTTGGAACATAAATTTCACTAATAGAATGATGGGAGCAAGAGTTAGGAAGGAAAACTGATGCCAGAGTGTGCAAAGTTTGAAAGGCCTGGTAAGACTGGATTCTATGATGTAGGTTGAGTTTGATTTTGAGCCAAGGGGTAATTTAGTTAGAATTGTTTCTTCAGGTGACTATCTGAAAGTAGCATGTAGAACAATTTGTAAAGGAATAAAATCATTAGGAAAACAACTTGGAGATTATTGCCTGAAACAGTGCAGGTGAAAAATTGTGTGGACCTGAGCTACGGTGTTAAAAGTGGGAATAGAAGGAAGATGGTGAGCACACAGTACATTCAATAGGATATACAGAAATGCACTAGGTGCTTATTCTTTACTTTAATAATTGCCTGTATATAAAACTTTTCCTTGGACAATTAGTTCTTTTATTGAGAAAGGTTGCACTCAGAGTAAAATTTCAGAGAGAGAAACTTGAAGTGGACAAAGGGCAAAGAAATACGCTGGCTTCCATTGCAGAGAAATATTCATAGTAATGCAAGGCAAACTGGCCAGATGCAATTAGAAGTGGACCTCAGTCGGTGATTCATACTGGGACAAAATGTCACACTGATAGTAGCTAAATATGACATTTCAACTCTTTTTATGATAGAGTCACTAGTTGGGGGTAAGGGCTTTAAAGTTTCATTTTGGTCTTTTTCAGCCAGTTTTACTTAAGAGAAATAAGTAATAATGTTGCTTAAATGCAAGCAGTAATGATATGTCACTACTACAATTGCATATTAAAATGTTCCATAATTATCACTATTAATCTATTACTGATGAGCAGATTCTAGCTCACATTTCGGGATGGCCTACACACGGTCTTTGTTTTTAATTCATAAATAAAAGGTTTCATGGAGCCATCTTTACTTTGCCTGAAAGTAACTGAATTAGATCTTAATCATGAAGGAATATTTCCTTTTAGGAATGCTAATATTTTGTCAGTATTAGAATAAGTAAAGCATTTATTGAAGTAATTATTGTACCTAGTTTTATAAAGAATAAATATTGCAACAATAAGCTTTTCTGGTAGGATAAATATCTGCCTTATACATTTAAAGTCAAATTTATTATTATTTCGGTAATAATAAAAAGGCAGTGCTGAAATATATTCAAATCCTAATTAGGTTATCCTTTACTCTCTTTAATCTTTGATTTGGCTGGCATCTTAATATTTTGGGCTGATTATTATTTGCTACCCACATCCAGTATTTAATTGAAATTACTTTATCAACTACGCATACATTTTAACCAGCTCCTGTTCCATGTTGGAGTACAGTTTGATTCTATCAAATAATTCACTTTGTCATTAAATTCACCTCTCAGTGGTCTTGCCTGTTAAATATGGTGTTTTGGAGAAAATCCATATTACTGAACATTCACTGGTGACATGAATTATCTCCCAAAGATGGTGTTGTGATTCAATGCCATAAGTTATTTGGACAGCTCTTACGGTAACTCTGTTTTACTCTGTAACACCTCATAACTCAGTGCTGTCAGCTGAAAAGACTGGAAAGAAGTTTCCAGATCCTATATGCCTTCTTCCATTAGTCCTCGTTCTGTTTTCTCCTAGCAGAGAGAAGCTCCATCGCAGCTATCACTGGTGAAATTTCCCTTTGAACGGTAGGACTTATTCTCTGAATTGTTTTGGATCTAATACAATTAAATAAACCTCTTAAAAGAGGCAAAATTTTTGATCCTTTCAGGACCTCAAGTATTTATTTTCCAACTTTCTGGAATAAATATTTGTATTCAGACATCTTCACTTCTCCATGCTCCCTTTGGAGCAAAGTCTTATTTGCAACTTGATGATGTCACCCAAGAACTGCCTGAGTGTGTGCCATGCCATTATGGCTGTGCTGTGTTAGGAATAGCAGGTGGAAGTGAGAGAGGGGAAATCTTGCAGTTAGAATTCAGAGCTGATACAATTATCTGTCATTTCGGACAAATGCCAGAAGATGGCAGTCCTATTTGTTCAGGACTTTATGAATTTTGCAAGACCCGTGAGTCCTCTTTGGTTTCCACATGATCATAGCTCATGAAGAAACCCAGAAATTAGTTTTTGTTACTATAGAAACAAAATGGAATGACTGATCCTTTTTTCTTTTTAAAGAAACAGTCTTAAAAATCAGGAAAAAACCAACAAAAAGTACTAGGAAAAGAAAGTGCTAGGGAAAACAAAACAATTTTTTTCCTTATTGTATAATTCTGAAATCCTTGGGCACTTATAAGTTCTCTTATGTATTTCTTCCTTCCTCCCTCCCTCCCTCCCTGCCTCCCTTCCTCCCTTCCTTCCTTCCTTCCTTCCCTCCCTCCCTCCCTTCCTTTCTTTCTCTCTCTCCCTCTCTTTGTTTCTCTCTCTCTGTCTCTTTCTCTCTCCCTCCTCCCCTCCCTCCTTTCCTTCTTTTTACAGAAATATATTCAAATTGGCTTTTGAAATATTCTATTATTTTTGCAGAGCCCTGGTGGCACAGTGGTTAAGCTCTTGGCTACTAACCAAAAGGTTAGCAGTTTGAATTCACCAGCTGCTCCTTGGAAATGCTATGGAGCAGCTCTACTCTGTCCTACAGGGTTGCTATGAGTAGAAATTGAGTTGATGGCGATGGATTTTTTTTTTTTTTTGAGTAGTGCTTTTGCTTTCTTGATGAAATCTATTAAAACAAATTAACTTAACTTGTATTGTTTTAAGTGCAAAAATATACAAGTAGAAAGCTGAAATGATTTCCTTCAGTATAAGAAAGACCAGAGTTATTTTCATGATTTTTAATGGAGTAACATAAGGTATTTCAAGGCAGGAATAATCTAAAACAGTGCTGGATTAAGAAAACAATAGTGTCTTTTTCTTTTTCCTCAGCATCTTACTAATTCAGATAGTTTTGCAATTACTTTCAGTGAATTTATGTACTATATGATTCAAAAGGTAGATTGATCATTTTTGGCTACTCCAATATGTAGTTTCAAAAAACTTACTTAACCTTATGGTACTCAATCAGGTTCTCTCTTTGTATTTGGGACTTCATGGAGCCTATGTTTTATTAATTTTAATTTTATATGAGATCTACTGACTAGTGAGGCATAGACAATATATATAACAACTGCATTTTCAGAAAGCGCCTTCCTTTTCCATCCTGGGAGTAAACAATCACCCAGCCACAGAAAGTGAAAATTCACTTGGAACAAAAGCTCTGTTAGATGGGGCCAGTTAAACAAAGGCGCTGGTGCAAACCAGCTCCGTAACTACTACACTCTGCTTGGCTCTCAGCTTCTAAAATCCCCTTTTCTTTTCACATGGATGCATAAAACTGAAACCAAAACCTGTTGCAGTCGAGTCAATTCGGACTCATAATGACCCTATAGGACAGAGTAGAACTGCCCCATACGGTTTCTAAGGCTGCAATCTTTACGGAAGCAGGCTGCCTAAGCTTTCTCCCACGGAGCTGCTTGTGGGTTCGAACTGTCAGCCTTTCAGTTAGCAGCGAAGCACTTAACCACTATGCCACCAGGGTGCCTTCCAGGATGCAAAACCCTTTCCTAAATGTCTCAAACCCTATGGTCTATCACGACCCAAAGCATGAATTTATCCCAGTGATATGCAGGTCAGCATTTTCACTCCGACTAGTGTCGTGTCTCTGATCTTGAACACCAGTCAGGATAACTAGATTTCTGTCTTGTCTTGAAATCTGTGTGCACCCTGTGCCTCCCTTCTAATACCTGTACTCCTGTCTAATACCATATCCCTTGTTTGAGCCATCTAATATCCCCAATTCTTTTTTTTTTTTAACTTTTATTGTGCTTTAAGTGAAAGTTTACAAATCAAGTCAGCCTCTCATACAAAATCTTATATACACCTTGCTGTGTACTCCTAGTTGCTCTCCCGCTAATGAGACAGCACACTCCTTCTCTCTCCCCTGTATTTCCGTGTCCATTCAGCCAGCTTCTGACCCCCTTTGCCTACACATCTTCCCTCCAGGCAGGAGCTGCACACATAGCATCATGTGTCTACTTGATCCAAGAAGCCCACACCTCACCAGTATCATTTTCTGTATAGTCCAGTTCAATTCCTGTCTGAAGAGTTGGCTTCGGGAATGGTTCCTGTCTTGGGCTAACAGAAGATCTGGGGGTCCCCCCAGGCTCAGTCAGACCCTTAAGTCTGGTCTTTTTATGAGAATTTGAGGTCTGCATCCCACTGTTCTCCTGCTCCTTCAGGGATTCTCTCTTGTGTTCTCTGTCATGGCAGTCATTGGTTGTAGCCGAGCATCATCTAGTTATTCTGGTCTCGGGATGATGTAGTCTTCGATTTATGTGGCCCATTCTGACTCTTGGGCTCATACTTACCTTGTGTCTTTGGTGTTCATTCTCCTTTGCTCCATGTGGGTTAAGACCAATTGTTTCATCTTAAGATGGCTGCTTGTAGCCTTTAAGACCCCAGATGCCACTCTCCAAAGTGGGATGCAGAATGTTTTCTTAATATATTTTATTATGCCAGTTGACCTAGTTTTCCCTGAAACCGTGGTCCCCAAACCCCTGCCCCTGCTACGCTGGCCTTCAAAGCATTCTGTTTATTCAGGAAACTTCTTTGCTTTTGGTTTAGTCCAGTTGTGCTGACCTCTTCTGTATCGTTTGTTGTCCTTCACCTAAATTGGTTCTTGTCTACTACCTAATTAGTGAATTCCCTTCACCCTCCCTCCCTCCCCCATCTCGCAACCTTCAAAGGATATTTTCTTCTCTGTTTAAACTATTTCTTGAGTTCTTATAATTGTGGTCTCATACAATATTTGTCCTTTTGCAAGTGACTAATTTCACTCAGCATAACGCCTTCCAGATTCATCCATATTATGAAATGTTTCACAGATTCGTTGTTGTTCTTTACCAATGCGTAGTATTCCACTGTGTGAGTATACCATAATTTATTTAACCATTCATCCATTGATGGGTACCTTGGTTGCTTCCATCTTTTTTGCTATTGTAAACAGTGCTGCAGTGAAAATAGGTGTGCACATTATCTGTTTGTGTGATGACTTTTACTTCTCTAGGATATATTCCAAGGAGTGGGGTTGCTGGATCATATGGTAGTTCTATTTCTAGCTTTTTAAGGAAGCGCCAAATCGATTTCCAAAGTGGTTATACCATTTTACATTCCCACCAGCAGTGTATAAGTGTTCCAATCTCTCCACAACCTCTCTAACAGTTATTATTTTGGATTAATGCCAGCCTTGTTGGAGTGAGATGGAATCTCATTGTGGTTTTGATTTACATTTCTCTAATGGCTAATGATCGTGAGCATTTCCTCATGTATCTGTTAGTTACCTGAATGTCTTCTTTAGCAAAGAGCCTGTTCATATCCTTTGCCCTTTTTTTAATTGGGTTATTTGTCTTTTTGTTGTTGAGTTTTTGCAGTAACATATAGATTTTAGAGATCAGATGTGGATCGGAAATGTCATAGCTGAAAACATTTTCCCAATCTTTTTAATCTTTGGTGAAGTCTTCGGATGAGCATAGGTGTTTGACTTTTAGGAGCTCCCAGTTACCTAGTTTTTCTTCTGCATTGTTAGTAATGTTTTGTATACTGTTTATGCCATGTATTAGGGCTTCTAACGTTGTTCCTATTTTTTCTTCCATGATCTTTATCGTTTTAGATTTTATATGTAGGTCTTTGATCCATTTTGAGTTAGTTTTTGTGCATGGTGTGAGGTATGGGTCTTGTTTCATTTTTTTGCAGATGGACATCCAGTTATGCCAGCACCATTTGTTAAAGAGACTGTCTTTTCCCCATTTAACAGACTTTGGGCCTTTGTCAAATATCAGCTGCTCATAGGCAGATGGATTTACATCTGAATTCTCATTCATGTCCCATTGATCTATGAATCTGTTGTTGTACCAGTACCAGGCTGTTTTGACTACTGTGGTGGAATAATATGTTCTAAAATCAGGTAGTGTAAGGCCTCCCACTTTGTTCTTCTTTTTCAGTAATGCTTTACTTATCTGGGGCCTCTTTCCCTTCCATATGAAGTTTATGATTTGTTTCTCCATCTCATTAAAAAATGTCACTGGTGTTTGGATAGGGGTTGCATTGGATCTATAGATTGCATTTGGCAGGACAGTTGTTTTTACAATGTTGAGTGTTCCTGTCCATGAACAAGGTATGGTTTTCCACTTATGTAGGTCTCTTTTGGTTTCTTATAGTAGTGTCTTGTAGTTTTCTTTGTACAGATCTTTTATGTCTCTGGTTAGATTTATTCCTAAGTATTTTATCTTCTCAGGGGCTATTGTAAATGGTATTGATTTGGTGATTTCCTCTTTGTCACTCACTTTGTTGGTGTAGAGGAATCCAACTGATTTATGTATGTTTACGTTTTATCCTGATACTCTGCTGAACTTTTCTATTAGTTTCAGTAGTTTTCTTGAGGATTCTTTAGGTTTTTCTGGGTATAAAATCATGTCATCTGCAAACAGAGATATTTTTACTTCTTCATTGGCAATCTGGATACCCTTTATTTCTTTATCTAGCCTAATAGCTCTGGCTAGGACCTCCAGCACGATGTTGAATAAGAATGGTGATAAAGGGCATCCTTGTCTGGTTCCTGTTCTTAATGGGAAGGGTTTCAGTCTCTCTCCACCTAGGATGATGTTAGCTGTTGGCTTTGTATAAATGCCGTTTATAAAGTTTTGGAATTTTCCTTCTATTCCTATTTTGCTGAGAGTTTTTACCGTGAATGGGTGTTGACCTTGGTCAAACGCCTTTTCTGCATCCATTGATAAGATCATGTGGTTATTGTCTTTTGTTTCATTTGTGTGATGGACGACATGGATTATTTTTCTAATGTTGAACCATCCCTGCATACCTGGCATGAATCCCACTTGGTCGTGGCGAATTAATTTTTTGATGTTGCTGAATTCTATTGACTAGAATTTTGTTGAGGATTTTTGCATCTAAATTAATGAGGGATATTGGTCTGTAATTTTCTTTTTTGTGGAGTTTTTTCCTGGCTTTGCTATCAGCGTTATGTTGGCTTCATAATATCCCTAATTCTTAATACTAAGGCACTACTCTATTCTACTTACTGCTGTTGTGGGGAGACAAGAGTCCTGGACTTGAACTACAGCTGAGTTACTAGGAACCTGCTATCCGATGGCTGATCTTCACTATACCCAAGGTAATGGCCTGCTCTTCCAGGGATACCCCCTTCTACTCCTCTTCTCCCACATCTCTTGAGACTCATAGACCTTCTGCCTTAGTTACCCATCGGCTCACCCAAACTGGGAGCTGGTGTCACAAATGGATCCCTGCCTGTGTTTTGCTTGTCTGACTGAACCTTATCTCTCAACCTGCAAACTAATATGGCTTCTAAATTCTTCCCACTGCTCCTATGCAGCTGTCTTTTTCCAGAATTTCTCATTGTGTTTGTGTGGTTAGGAGCCCTTCTGGTGCAACGGTCAAGAGCTCGCCTGGTAACCAAAAGGTTGGTGCTTTGATCCTGCAAGGCACTCCATGGGAGATTAGAGGCTTGGATACCCTATAGGGAAGTTCTATGGGTTGCTATGAGTTGAAATCAACTCGACAGCAATAGGTTTTTTAAAACTTTTGTCTATATGATGTGGAAATACTATATAAAGTATGTTACTGCACATCTTTACCCTATTTTTTAACATCATATTGGTAGCTCAAAATCAGCCATGGTGGGAATATTTACTCCATGTAAATAGGTAAGCACTACAAAGCATAGCTTTTCTTACCTTATTATTAATCATTTACCAGAACAGCACTACCTTTCAACTCCAACTGTCCAACACTGTCCTCTCCCTGGGTGGTCCCTTCTTCATGTTACTTACAGCAGAAATGTCATGACCGTTCACCCAATGTCAAAATCAGAACCTTGAGGAATATCTTTGACATCTCCCAGTAAAAGCTCTTGTCTGCTTTTTTCCCTTCTTTGTTGTCTTGCCTGCCCTATAGCAACAGCTTCTTGATTTTCTCTATACTTCCTCCTCTTTCATCCATTTTCCACTATACAGAGGAAGTGAATTTTCTAAAGAGCGAGGCTATCCCTTTTGAAAATCCTTCAATGGTTTCCCTTAGAATCCATTCTGTTGAGTCAATTCCAACTCATGGTGACACTATATGACAGAGCATAACTGGTTCTTAGGGTTTCAAGGCTGTGATCTTTACAGAAGCAAATTGCCACATTTTCTCTCACAGAGCAGTTAGTGGGTTTGAACCAGCAACCTTTCAGTATTGGCCAGGCACTTAGCCACTGCATCCCTTTCCCTCAAAGCAGTGACTCTTAAAGAGTGATTTGTGGATCGACTGCATCAGTCAGGAGTTCCAGGCAATCTACTAGAAATGCAAATTCTCAGGAATTCACATCAGATTTGTTGAATCAGAAACTTGGGGTGGGGTTCAACACTCTCTTTTAACAAGCCTCCCAGATGATTCCAATGTATACTGATTTAGGATGAAGTTCAAATTTCTTTGATGGTTCACAGAGTCACTAAAAGCTGACTCTAGTCTACTTCATCTCCTAACCTTTCTTTCCCTCTCTTCAACTTGAACTCTTTCTGCAATAGAGAAATATTTTTGGTTCCTCTGTTTGCGGTCATGCTTTTCTTCACCAAGCTCTCTTTTTTCATTGGTCTTTTCCATATTTCAGTGATTAGATTTCTCCCTTCCCCTCTTTGTCTTCCTCTGCCTGGAACACTTCTCCTTCAATCTTCAATCTTCCCCATTTCTTTATAAGGATAATGCTTAATCATTTTATAATCCAGGATTTAATGACAACTGTATGTCCAAATATAGCAAATATACTGGAACATAACCCAGGCTTATCTTATCAAGCATAATCTGGAAGATGAGCCCCTCAAGTTGGAAGACGCTCCAAAGACGACTGGGGAAGAGTTGCCTCCTCAAAGTGAGTCGACTTTAATAACATAGTTGGAGTAAACCTTTTGGGATGTTCACTTGCTGATGTGGCACAACTCGAAATGAGAAGAACCAACTCCAAACATCCATTAATAATTGGAATGTTAAATGTACGAAGTATGAACCTAGGAAAACCGGAAATCATCAAAAATGAAAAGGAACACAAAGACATTGTTATCCTAGGCATTAGTGAGCTGAAATGGACTGGTATTGGCCATTTTAAATCAGACAATTATATCGTCTACTATGCCAGACACAACAACTTGAAGAGGAATGGCATTGCATTCATTGTCAAAAAGAACATTTCAAGATCTATCCTGAAGTACAATGCTGTCAGGGATAGGATAATGTCCACACGCCTACAAGGAAGACCAGTTAATATGACTATTATTCAAATTTACAAACCAATCACTAAGACCAAAGATGAAGAAATTGAAGACTCTGTCCAGCTTATGCAGTCTGAAATTGATTGAACACGCAACCAGGGTGCATTCATAATTACGGGTGATTGGAATCTGAAAGTTGGAAACAAAGAAGAAGGATAAGTAGTTGCAAAATATGACTTTGGTGATAGAAATGATACTGGAGATCACATGATAGAATTTTGTAAGACCAATGACTTCTTCATTGCCAATACCCTTTTTTTCAACAACATGAATGGCGACTATACATGTGGACCTTGCCAGGTGGAACACACAGGCATCAAATCGACTACATTTATGGAAAGAGACAATGGAAAAGCTCAATATCATCAGTCAGATCAAGGCCAGGGGTCAACTGAGGAACAGACCATCAATTGCTCAGATGCAAGTTCAAGTTGAAGCTGAAGAAAATTAGAACAAGTCCAAGAGAGCCAAAGTACGACCTTGAGTATATGCCACCTGGATTTGGAGACCGTCTCAAGAATAGATTTGACATGTTGAACACTAATGACTGAAGACCAGACAAGTTGTGGAATGACATCAAGGACATCATACTTGAAGAAAGTAAGAGGTCATTAAAAAGACAGGAAAGAAAGAAAAGATCAAAATGGGTGTCAGAAGATACTCTGAAACTTGCTTTTGAATGTAGAATAGCTAAAGTGGAAGGAAGAAATGATGGCGTAAAAGAGCTGAACAGATTTCAAAGGGAGGCTTAAGAAGACAAAGTAAAGTATTATAATGACGTATGCAAAGGCCTGGAGTTAGAAAACCAAAAGGGAGGAACATGCTAGGCATTTCCCAAGCTGAAAGAACTTAAGAAAAAATTCAAGTCTCCAAGTGAGGTGTTTCAACAAACAATGCAGGGCTGGAAGTGCTCACTCATCTATGTCAAGAAATTTGGAAGACAGCTACCTGGACAATGACTGGCAGTAATTCATTTTTATGCCTATTCTAAATAAAGATGATCCACCTGAATGTGGAAATTACTGAACAATACCATTAATATCACACATAAGTAAAATTTTGCTGAAGATCATTGAAAAGCAGTTGCAGCAGTACATTGACAGGGAACTGCCAGAAACTCAAGCTGGATTCAGAAGAGTACGTGGAATGAGGAGTATCATTGCTGATGTCAGATGGATCCTGGCTGAAAGCAGAGACTACCAGAAAGATGTTTCCCTGTGTTTTATTGACTATGCAAAGGCATTTAACTTGGTGGATAACAGCAAATTATGGATAACATTTCAAATAATGGGAATTCCAGAATATTTAATTGTGTTCCTGAGGAACCTGTACATACATCAAGCGGCAATTGTTCGAACAGCACAAGGAAATGCTTCGTGATTTAAAGTCAGGAAAGGTATGTGTCAGGGTAGTATCCTTTCACCCTACTTATTCTATCTGCATGCTGAGCAAATAATCCAAGAAGCTGGACTCTATGAAGAAGAACGGGGCATCAGGATTGGAGGAAGTCTTATTAACAACCTGTGTTATGCAGATGACACAACTTTGCTTGCTGAAAGTGAAGAGGATTTGAAGTATTTACTGATAAAGATCAAAGGCCACAGCCTTCAGTCAACATAAAGAAAACAAAAATCCTCAAAACTGCCCCAACATCATGATAAACGGAGAAAATATTGAAGTTGTCAATGATTTCATTTTACTTGAATCCACAATCAACCCCTATAGAAGCAGCAGTCAAGAAATCAAAAGACACATTGCATGGGCAAATCTGTTGTAAAAGACCACTTGGAAGTGTTAAAAAGCAAAGATGTCACTTACCTTGAAGGCTGAGGAGCGCCTGACTCAAGCCATAGTTTTTTCAATCACCTAGTACACATGGGAAAGCTGGAAAATGAATAAAGGAGACCAAAGAAGAATTGATGCCTTTGAATTGTGGTGTTGGCAAAGAATATTGAATATACCACGGACTGCCAAAAGAATGAACAAATCTGTCTTGGAAGAAGTACAACCAGAATGCTCCTTAGAAGAAAAGATGGCAAGACTTTGTCTCACATACTTTGTATAAGTTATCAAGAGGGATCAGCCCCTGGAGAAGGACGTGATGCTTGGTAAAGCAGAGAGTCAGTGAAAAAGAGGGAGAACCTCAAGCAGATGGATTGATGCAGTGGCTGCAACCATGGGCTCAATTATAACAACGATTGTGAGGATGGTTCAGTGGTTTGTTCTGTTGTACACAGGGTTGCCATGGGTTGGAACTGACTCTACAGCACCTAAGAACATCAATAGCATAATCCTTAAACTCTTAGCTTTTACGTTCCCCCAAAATTGCAATTATAGTCTTATATGTCACATTGGTACAGAATAATTTAAGCAATTAAAAAAAACAAAACAAAACATTTTATTGTCAACACTGAACTAACGTATCACTGGGTGGTGTAACTAGTTAAGCTCTTGACTAGTAGTTGAAAGGTTGGTGGTTTGAACTCATCTAGAGGAATCCTGGAAGACAGGCCTGGCGATCTGCTTCTGAAAGGTCACAGCCTTGAAAACCCTGTGGAGCAGTTCTACTCTGTACGCATGGGTCGCCATGAGTTGGAATCCCCTTGACGGCGACTTAAAACAACAACGTTCTAAAAATGCCTAAAAAGACTAAAAACTGTATGACTGCCAAATATCTTTAAGCAATAACAGGTAAACTTAGTAATACTGGACCACGGTTTTCCTTAAAAACGACAATTATATAATGAAAAATAATTTATGTGGAAATGTAGGCATTGGCAAGATAATAACATAGTTACTCGACTTGTATTAAGATATTACAATTTAATACAAACTTTAACTTGAAAAAATGAGCTTCAGGCTTGCAAATAGAACAGTCTTGTGCAGTAAAAATTGATATGCAAAAACAAGCCATATCAGAAGAGAAAAAGAAGCATTGTCATCTTATAATTTTGGAAAGCTAAATACATAAAAGCCTGTCAAAATGTATTGGTTTCTAAAATCATTGTATACTCTGGTAAATTTCTTATTTGGTTTAAGATAGTTATTTTGTTTCAATACATAAATATAATAAGTGGTATTCATTGCTGAAAGAGGCTTCAAACACACTGAAAAAAATTTTCATACTTTAAAGCAGAAGAATTTTGAATACCAGCAAGCGTTTATAGAAGAGCTGCCAGTTCAGTGGGGAAAAGCAACAATAAAGAGCACAGCTACTTCAAAGGTGAAGACGTCACCAAATGCCAGACTGCTCTCAACATGAGCCTGTCCTTATTCTGCCTCTTCCTTTGACATCTTAGAATGAGACCTTTTTAATACTTCCAACCATCTGATAGATTCTGAGAAAAAAACTATACCAGCCATCAGTGTAAAAAAAAAAAAATTTCTCAATGTGTAGTAAACGCAAATCAAGAAAGAGTGAAAAGTGAAAGGAAGAAATAGTCTCTTTATGCTTTACAATCCATAGTGATTTATGGTAATGTTTCGATTGATGGTATTGTGATTGACTTAGATTGACCTTTCCTCTTCCTTGGCTACTACAGCTTATGGTCCTAGTTGTTTTGCAGCTCTGTTAGCAATCAGCCACCTGGACTGTTTCTAGATGCATTCTGGATTTGGAGCCAGTCCTTAGATGCTTAAAACAACCTGGAGCTAAAAGGATACAAAGAAGACCACCTGCACAAAATTCAGCTTCCCATTATTTTAGAAACAATTCTAAGATGCAGAGGTACTACTCTTTTTGTTGTTTGTTAAAAAGAGAACTCTTAAAAACAGAAAATAATGAACTTTTTAAAGTTAAGGATTAAATACATTCATACAGATAATGTACTTAGAGCTGTGTCTGGCCCTAAGTGTTTGCTATTATATTTATACAAATCAGTAAAGTTTATTAAATTACTTCTCCTGGAACTTAGTGGACCACACAGCAAATATGTGCCAGGGCTCTGGGTACCCCTGATGTGTAACAAACAAGACATTTGCTGGACCACATGCACTGGGGAAGCAGTGCCCCCCATGCCGGTGGGACAATGAAATGTCAAGTATGAATGAGAGCAGAAATGAAAAGAGGGGTTTTGGAATCCCCACCATATTTTCATTTAGGGTGAGCAAACAATTCTAAATACTTGCTGTAAGTCAACTGCTGGACAAGACAATTTCATATGCAGTGCCACATTTAATTCTACAACAACCCCATGAGATAACTGTTACCACCCCTGTTTCTCAGATAAGGAAACCGAGGCTTAGAGGGCAGAGGATTTGCTCGTGATCACACATGTATAAACCAGAAGAGCCTAAATTTGGATCCAGGACTTCTGATGCTGTGTCATAGGTTATTCTCACTGTTTTGCAGCCAGATGGGAGTTGACCTTATCACAAAGTGGTGAAGTGGTGACCCAACCTAACTGGTTTCTGTTTCAGCTCCAGAGTTCCTCTGGAGTTCTTTGGATAATCTCCTTGTAGCCTCCTGGTATCCACTGACATTAAACCAGGTGGTAAAATGAGGATGGGGGTAGGGAAGCCATAGTCACTGAGAGGAAGAGATTATTGAACGTATGAATGACTGCACTATGGCAAGGATCATTAGGGAAGGTTTTTGCTTATAGGAAGAGTCTTCAAGATATTTAAATGCCATATTAAGTTCCTAAAGAGTAGTCCAGAAATATTAAGATGCTGACAATTGTTGGTTACTTGACATAGTGGATATTATTTTCAGAGATAGCTAATAGCCTGTATTTCTTAAAAGTGGCTTAAGGAAAAGAGAATCAATTTCTTCTTCATTTTTGAGTCAGTTATTTTCACACCTTATGTTTTTAGCACTCATTGAGTTTCACTTTTTCTTTTTTCTTAGATATTGGTTCACTGTCTTTTCATGTCATTCTTTTTATCGATTCTGTACTTCTTTTAAGTTTTGCTCCACAGGTGTTATGCAGCTACTTACGTTGGTCCCTTAGGTGAAGCGAATTGGTCAATGAAACTTGCGTTTCATTCATTAAAACCACCTGCATTCAGTGATTTGAGAATGACAGATGTCATTACCTGAGACCATTTTATCACTGCCCAGACAACTGACTGCATTAAATGTCACCATCCTTAACCATCCTCGAGAGATGAATATTTTTTAACAGAACTCATTGAATGGTCTGTGAAACTCCAAGTGAATATTAAACCACTAAGAGAAATTCAATGAGTGATAACCAGTTTTAGGAAAAAAAGGAGCATAATATCCTCTCTATAAAAGCTGATCATACACTTGAAGCATGTTAGGCCATAGGAATATTAACTCATTGCAAGTTAAACATGATTAATACTTCTCCAGGAACTCATTTCTTTTGGGATTCTTACTCAAATTTTGCCCTCTTTCTGAACTTTCTGAAACATTAATCCCCTAAATAGTTCTCAAAATACCATGGATCCTACTGACAGGTGGGATTCATTACCATAAAGTGCTGATGGTAGAAGTAACCAGAAGGAGGTCAACTGGAAAAGTGAACTGTTTCATATTTCATAACATATTGGTGGTAGCAGTTCTAGCTTCAAAATTTCAATTAATGTAGAATTGTTGGATATGATACTGGGTATGTCTTGGAGCCATTGTGAAAGAGAGTGCCCACATGCCCGTATATATTTATGTTTCAGTATAGAAAGATCTAATGATTTCCTCTTCTTCCACTTGAGCTGCCTGAAAAGATTCTTTTTGAGTATTTTATTGTGTTTTAGGTGAAAGTTTACACAGCAAATTAGATTGCCATCCAACAATTCATACACGGATTGTTCTGTGACATTGGTTATAATCCCCATAATGTGTCAGCACTCTCGCCATTTCCACCCCGCTTGCCCCATTTCCATCCATCTGGTTTCTCTGCCCTTCCTTGCCTTCTCATCTTTGCTTTTGTGTTAATGTTGACCATTTGATCTCGCATAGCTGATTGTTTAAAGGAGCACATTCCTCATGGGTTTTATTGTTTATTTTATAGGCCAATTTCTTATTTGGCTGAAACTTGACCTCTGGGGGTGGCTTCAGTTCCAGCTTAAAAGCATGTTTTAGGGAGATAGTCTCAGGTGTTCCTCCAGTCTCTGTCAGTCCAGTATGTCTGGTCTTTTTATGATTTTGAATTTTGCTTTACATTTTTCTTTTGGACTACCCATTCTTGAATAAGGAGTCAGTCATGGGAGGTGGAAGCACAGAACCTACATGCCAGTTTTGAAGTCATTATGGAAGGACAAGACTGAAATAGGGAATATGGTGACACCCTAGCTCAAAGACGGAGGAGGTTTACATGGTTCTTTTGCTAACAGGATACTATCTCTTGAGGCTCTGTTTGCGTGAGAAACTAGAAACCAGAGTAGAAGTGAGTTTGAGGAAGAAGACCTGATCCCTGCAGCAGGTATTCCACATCATAGAGAAAGAAGTGATCTCCAGGCCCAGCCTGACGATGCAACTCCGAGTTTAAGCAGCTGCTATTGTAGCACCAGCAGCATTCCTAGGTGATTCTACATCTACTTTCTATACCCGACTCATCTATTTCACACTGAAATCTAAGACCTTCTCTCTTAATTTGAGAAGTTTGTCTTTTTTTTTTTTTTTTTTTTCAGTAAAGAACCAGCTACAATTACAGGCAACATGACCTGCTTCCCTTTGTCTTTCTGTTGAGCAATATTTCACAAAATCTGCTCCTTGCAACCACAGGTTTTCTATCACATTATGAAATGCACACATGAAGTGAGTGAGAATCTCTAGAATCTTCAGTTTTCTGCTGCGTTCTTGTTATATACATTAGCAACTGAGAGCCCACACTGTAGGGCCCGCATTAGAAAGGACAAACTAAGAGAATATCGTGTATACATAGGTATATGATTAGGACAGATTATAAGATGCGAAGAGTCATTCTTAAAATTCTGTTTTATAGATTGGGTGAAACCATGATAAAAACAAATTTTTATTCCTTCAATAAACATTAATTACGGTTTATTTTATATATACATATTCTCACTAGTGTCAGCCTTTTCCTTTCCAACCTGTTGGTTGAAAAATCAGGAGGATGAGTGGCTTTGAGGTAAGCAATGCTTACAAAAATAACTTATACAGAAATTGGAAAAGTAAGTCTTTAATTACCTCCCTGCTCCACCCCCCCTCCCCCGGTCATGAAAAAGCATGAAAGTATTTTAACTTTATTAGTTTTCACAAGATATTCAATAAGTCAAAAGGGGAGGGTCCTGAGAGCTAGAGCTAGCAGAGATTCACGATCCATATAATGATAAATGCATATAAAGCTTAACAAAGTGGCTATTGCTGAATAATATCAG
The DNA here is from genome assembly GCF_024166365.1 of Elephas maximus indicus. NCBI lineage: Eukaryota > Metazoa > Chordata > Mammalia > Proboscidea > Elephantidae > Elephas > Elephas maximus. Next base: position 212,318,989 of record NC_064819.1, on the reverse strand, counting down.
GAAGCACTTCTATATTGCCAGAAACGATTCTAATCATTCACACTATTATCACAATAGTTCTATGAGGTAGGTTCTATTATCATACCCATGGTACAGATTCAAAAGTGAGGCATAAATGTCCCGTATAACTTGCCCAAGTTTGTAGAGCTAGTATGTGATGGAGCTGGGATTTTGAACCTCAGCAGACTGGATTTGAATCAATGCTCTTAATCACCATACAAAACTGCAACAAAAATGGTGGACATTATTCTTGTCTTGAAAAATAAGCAGATGTGAAACATTTTGAAAAATTTGGAAAAGAAGGATAATAAATAGAGTAGTCCTACAAGACTGTAAACCTTTTTATAAAACTAGAGTAATTAAATGTGTAATTTAAATGATTAAACTATACTAATTAGTTGGTGCAAAATAGACCGGCAGATCAATGGAATAGAATAGCTATCACAGATCCAGGCCCTATAATGTAATGCATGATAAATGAACTCTGAGGAATCCAGCAAAAGAAATAGATCATTCAAAATGTATCACTGAGAATATTGATGAACTAGTTAAAAAAATCAATTTTGATTTTACTTAGCTCCATTTCATCAAAGCAAATTATCAAAGAATGAAAGATCTAAACACAGGAAATGAAGTTTTAAAAATAGCAGGAAACATACTTATCTGACTTGTGAATGGAGAGGGGCTTAATAAATCAAACCTCTAAAATGGCTAATACATCTTACGGTATGTAAAATCCTACAAGTCCTTCAGTCTTCCGTATTCATTGTCCTGCTTTCACATGCATATGAGATGACTGAAAATACTGCAGCTTGGGTCAGGTGTATCTTAGTCCCCAGAGTGACTTTTGACACTTTAAAAAGGTCTTTTGCACCAGATATGTCCAATGCAATACATCATTTGATTTCTTGACTGCTTGCTGCTTCCATGGGTGTTGACTGTGGATCCAAGTAAAATGGAATCCTTGACAAACTCAATCTTTTCTCCATTTAACATGATAATCCTTATTGGTCCAGTTGTGAGGATTTTTGTTTTGTTTATGTGGAGGTGTAATCCATACTGAAGGCTGTAGTCTTTGATCTTCATCAGTAAGTGCTTCAAGTCCTCTTCACTTTCAGCAAGCAAGGTTGTGTCATCTGTATAACGCAGGTTGTTAATGAGTCTTCCTCCAATCCTGCTGCCCCATTCTTCTTCATATAGTCCAATTTATCATATTATTTGCTGAGCATATAGATTGAATAAGTACTGTGAAAGAATACAGTCCTGAAGCATACCTCTCCTGACTTTAAACCTTGCAGTAGCTCCCTGTTCTGTTTGAATAATTTCCTCTTGCACAGGTTCCTCATGAGCACAATTAAGTGTTCTGAGTTTCCCACACAGCTGAATGCCTTTGCATAGTCAATAAAACACAGATTGTTAATAACCTTAATTTATAAGGCTATTAAACCGTTCCACAGAGGGGACAAATACCCTAAAGTGAGCCACAGATTATTGGATAAGGCACGCAAACTACTCACAAAAATAGAAAGACAAATAATTAATACTAGAAATTTTTGTTGCAAATAGTGAGGAATAGATAAACCGTAACAATGATATGTCTTTTTCAGTAAATTTTCAAAAATACAAAACATTAACAATTACCTTATTACTGAAATAATATGCACTGAAGGCACTGGTGAAAAACAAGGCTCCAGGAATTAAGGAATACCAATTGAGATGTTTCAACAAATGGATGCAGCGCTGGAAGTGCTCATTCATCTATGCCAAGATATTTGGAAGACAGCTACCTGGCCAACTAACTGGAAGAGATCCATATTTATGCCTACTCCCAAGAAAGGTGATCCAACCAAATGCGGAAATTATCAAACAATATCATTAATATCACACGCAAGCAAATTCTGTTGAAGATCATTCAAAAGTGGCTGTAGCATTATGTAGAGGGGAACTGCCAGAAATTCAAGCCAGATTTAGAAGATGATGTGGAATCAGGGATATCATTGCTGATGTCAGATGGGTCCTGGCTGAAAGCAAAGAATACAAGAAAGATGTTTACTTGTGTTTTATTGACTATACTAAGGCATTTGACTGTATGGATCATCACAAATTGTGAACAACATTGTGGAGAATGGGAATTTCCGAACACTTAATTGTGCTCATGAATAATCTGTACATGGATCAAGAGGCAGTTGTTTGAACAGAACGAGGGGCTATTACATGGCTTAAAGTCAGGAAAGGTGTGCATCAGGGTTGTATCTTTCACCATAACTATTCCATCTGTACGCTGAGTAAATATTCCAAGAAGCTGGACTATATGAAGAAGAATGGGGCATCAAGATTGGAGGAAGACTCATTAACAACTTGCATTATGCAGATGACACAAACTTGCTTGCTGAAAGCAGAGAGGGCTTAAAGCACTTACTGGTTAAGATCAAAGATTACAGCCTTCAGTATGGATTACACCTCAACATAAAGAGAACAAAAAGCCTGACAATGGGACCAATATGAAACATGGTGATAAACTAAGAAAAGATTGAGGTTGTCAAGCATTTCATTTTACTTGGATCCACAATCAACACCCATGGAAGCAGCAGTCGAGAAATCAAAAGACACATTGCATTGGGCAAACTGACTGCAAAAGGCCTCTTTAAAGCATTGAATAACAAAGACGTCACCTTGAAGTCTAAGGTGCGCCTGACCCAAGCCATGGTGTTTTCAATCACTCCTATGCATGCAAAAGCTGGACAATGAATAAGGAAGACCGAAGAAGAACTGATGCCTTTGAATTGTGGTGTTGGTGAAGAATATTGAATATACCATGGACTGCCAAAAGAACAAACAAATCTGTCTTGGAAGAAGTACAACCAGAATGCTTCTTAGAAGCAAGGATGATGAGATTACGTCTTACGTACTTATTGTCAGAAGGGATCAGTCCCTGGAGAAGGACATCATGCTTGGTAAAGTAGAGGGTCAGCAAAAAAGAGGAAGTCCCTCATGGAGATGGACTGACACGGTGGCTGCAACAGTGGGCTCAAGCATAGCAACAATTGTGAGAATGGTGCAGGGCTGGGTAGTGTGTCGTTCTGTTGTGCATAGCGTCATTAGCTACTGAGTCGGAATGGACTCGTTGGCACCTAACAACAACTATTTAGTGCTAGTGGAAGTATAAATTGGAAATTTAATTGTCACTATGATCCAAAGCCTGACAATGTTTACATGCTTTGGACCAGAACTTCTGTTTCTGAATACGTATCCCAAGGGGAAACCCTGGTGGTGTAGTGGTTAAGTGCTACGGCTGCTAACCAAAGGGACAGCAGTTTGAATCTGCCAGGTGCTCCTTCGAAACGCTATGGGGCAGTTCTACTGTCTCCTGTAGAGTCGCTACGAGTCCAAATAGACTCGACGGCAATGGTTTGGTTTTTGGTACCCCAAGGAATAATCTTTAGAGCAGATAAAGTTTTATAGAATAAGAATTTTGAATGCATTTTTTGTAATGATAAAAAAATAAATAAATTACCTAAATGCTTAAAGTTGTGAGGATAATGAACTCAAATATGGTGTACCTATAACCCATTGCTGTCAAGTTGATTTTGACTCTTAGGACCCTATAGGACACAGTAAAACTGCCCTATAAAGTTTCCAAGTTTGTAAATCTTTATAGAAGCAGACTGCTACGTCTGTTTCCTCTGAAGTACCTGGTGGGTTTGAACAATCAACCTTTTGTTTAGCAGCTGAGAGGTTAACCACTGTGCCACCAGGGATCCTTCTGGTGTACCTATAAAATGAAATAATATAAAGCTTTTAAAATACTTATAAGTTTTATTGTCATGAGAATGATTTATCCTTCTAAGTGTAAATTTTATGTGTGATTTCTTGTTTGTAAAACTATCTGCATCAAAACAACCTATTGTCATCGGTCGATTTTGACTCATAGTGACCCTATAGGACAGAGTAGAACTGCCCCATAGAGTTTCCAAGGAAAGCCTGGTGGATTTGAACTGCTGACCTTTTGGTTAGCAGCCATAGCACTTAACCACTATGACACTAGGGTTTCCACAATCTACATAGTAATGGAGAATTACATTAAAAAATATTATGTTGAGTGGCAGGAGCTTGAGTAATTTTTTCTTTCTTTTATTTTTCCCTGTATTTTCTAGTATTTCTTTTTAACAGTGAATTTCTATTCCTTTCACACTCAGAGAATTTTTTTTCCCCCAAAGAAGTGACAGGAAGGGAGATGTGGTAAGGAAACAAGAAACCAAGTGGTGATCCTGTGAAAAGGGGAGACCAGCACTGCCTCCTCATGGGGATAATCACTTCCTGTTGGAGAAATTGTATCTAGGAAATGGGTGAAATCCTGTGTGTATTCAAGACCATGGTCCAATATATTTCAAAATTTTTCAATGAAGACAGAAGTTTTCTTCTCTCGGCTCTAAATTTAATGATAATGTAACCCAGCAGTTTCTTACAAGTAATGCAAATGTGTGTACCTACAGTGAATTTAAATGCCTCTGAGTAAATATCCTACTTAAGCCTACTACTCAGACTCACAAATAAGGGTAGGAAATACTTGGAAAATGAAGAGAAATCATTCTGAAATTGTTTAATGAAGAATCGGAGATGTTTTACTGAGGCAAGAGGGGAGGGCTGAGATATAGATCTCTGGAAGAGGTAACCAGAGATCAAATCTAGACACGACTAACCAGGCCTCAGAAGTAGTTTGGCAAAGGTGGCAGCAGAATGATGAATAAAGATTATCACTGAAGACAGGACACAGGAAAGCAAACGTGGACATGTTTGGAGAAAAGGTTAATGATGTCGTTCATTATTGCATTCTTCTTAGAGAGGCCATCCATTTTTCTTTCTCTACATTGTATCATTTCCATCTGCATTCAAGTGTTCTGCAATTTTTCACATGAACAATGATCTCTTTTTGATCTATTTTTACCCTATAGTTACTATCTTCATTTCTCAGTTCTGCCTCTACCATCAAAACTGGTCCTGTGAAAAGTGATTTCTGAATTAACAAATTCAATGGCCATTCTCAATCCTCACCTTACTCAACCTATCAGCAGCATTTAATGCAGTTGTGTCATGGATTGAGTTATGTCTCCCCCCAAAATGTATATATCAGTTTGGCTCTACCATGATTTACAGTATTGTGTGATTTTCTTCCATTTTGTGATTGTAATTTTATGTTAAAGAGTATTAGAGAGGGATTGTAACACCCTTACCCAAGTCACATTCCTGATCCAATATAAAGGGAGTTTCTCTGGGGTGTGACCTACATTACCTTTTATTTCTCAAGAGATAAAAAGGAAATGGAAGCAAGCAGAGAGTGGGGGACCTCGTACCACCAAGAAAGCAGTGCCCATAGGAGAGTGTGTCATTTGGTCCTGATGTTCCTGTGTTGAGATGTTCCCAGACCAAGGGAAGATTGATGACAAGCACCCTTCTCCAGAGACGACAGAAAGAGAAAGCCTTTCCCTGGAGCTGATACCCTGAATTTGGCTTTGTAGGTTACTAGACTCTGAGAGAGTAAGTTTCTCATTGTTAAAGCAACCACTTGTAGTATTTCTGTTATAGCAGCACTAGATGGTTAAGACAAGTTGATTACTCTGTATTTAATTTCTGAAACACTTTCTTCAGTATGTTGCTGGGACAACACATTTGCCTGGTTTACCTATGGCCTCTCTGGAGTTTTCTTAGCTGGTTTTTTCTTTGTCTTCATGAATTGTTTCTTTTCATTTACAACCACTTAGAAAGTGATTTCATCTAATTTCAAGGCTTTAAATATCGTATATATGTTATGACCACTCATATTTAAATCTCCAATCTAGTCTTGTATGTTTACGCAACTACCTACTGGTAATTTCCACTGCTATCCTGTTGGTCCAAGGCACTCATCTCTCAACTGGACAATTATATTGTGTCATAACAGGTACCACTCCTTCAACACTTATGCTCTGGGATCTTTTCCATGAAGCAGACAGAGTGAATAATAAAATAGTCATACCATGTAACTTTTCTGCTCAAAAAAAATCCAATGGTTTTCCTTCTCAGTCAGAGAAGAAGTAAAAGTAGATGTGTGATTTGGCTCCAGTTACATCTCCCTAATGTCACTTGGCTTCAGCCTCATTGGATTCCTCAAAGATGGAAGCACATTCCTGTCCCAAGACCTCTGCCCTTCTTTTTTTTTTTTAACTGGACTTTTTCTCCCCTAGCATACTAAATGGCTTGCTCTCACACTTCCTTTGAGTATTTGCTCAAGAGTTATTTTTCAAATAGGTCTTTCTCAGGCCACCATAAACAAAGTAACACTCTTTCTTTCTCTAGCACTTGCTAACCCCTTACCCAGTTTTATTTCTCTCTAGAGTACATATCAGTACCAGGTATATTATTCATTTATTAATAATTCTTTCTTAATATATATATTAATCTATAAAGTGAATTCCATGAGAATAGGGACTTTTTTTTAGATTTGCTCATTGCTGTATTTCCAGAGCTTTCAACAATACCTGGTATACAGTTGGTATCTAAAAAATATTTGAAGAATAAATGAATAAATGAAATGGATACCAGCATAACTTTGTAGGACAAAAACCCAAATCTTAGAGGACCCAAATCTAATCAGAATAAAGGAATAATCTTTAATAATTTACCCTCACCATAATACTATTATATCATAACTGGAATGTATATTTTCACTGATTTAAAATTTAAGAGAAAAATTATTCTAGAGACTAAATCTTTTCCTTCTGTCTCAAAAATTTAGATCGTCATTCTGCTCCTAAGAATTGTAATTTTTCTTTTCCAAAGATCTTTACAAAAACAAAATAAAATTTCTGCCCAAGACATTTTTATTATGTTAATCTCTTTGTTTTAAAATATAAGTGAGTCAAGCACAGCATTATATTTTGTAACTGTCTTCTCAGGGGGAAAAAAAAATCACAATCCTCACTGACATTAGTTAATACCCTCAGTAAGAGCCTATCATATCATTAAGTATTATCCCCTGGTGTGAATGAGAAAAGATACTCTGACAATCTTTTTAATTGATTGTTTTACATTATAACCAGGACAACCATAATTATATAACACTAGTCTCTATTTTTTTTTTTGTATGGTTCACATCATTTTAGTCAACTGATTATTCAAGCTGGAGAGATGTTGTTGGCTATGCCAAGCAAATTATCAAGAGCCAGCACTTAAAAAAAAAAAGCATTATTCAAAATTATAAAGTATAACTCCGTTCTTGTGAGGTTTTAACAATTTTTGAGTCAATCTTTGCACAAGGCATGAAGCATTTGAAATCCTTAGTATTCTAGCATGGTTGGGAAAACCTATCATAAAATTATAATCCATATTTATTCTAGTAAAAACGTTCAGCTTTATAGCTGTCCAGAATCTCTAGGGATGAACAAAATAGGCTTCATGGCTGTTCCCTTTTAATCTTCGTTTTACCATTAGTCTTGGGACATAGGTACGTATCATTAGCTATTATTGGATAATAAAAAAAAAAAAAAATTTTTTTAACCATACTGAAGCCTTCAGTATGGATTATGCCTAAATATAAAGAAAAAAAAAATCCTCACAACTGAACCAATAAAGAGCATCATGATAAATGGAGAAAAATTGGAATTTGTCAATGATTTCATTCTACTTGGATCAACAATTAATATTCATGGAAACAGCAGTCAAGAAATAAAATGATGTATTGCATTTCTCCAGCAATACATCCATAATGTTTTCCAAAGCAAAGAAGTCACTTTGATGACTAAGGTGAGCTTGACCCAAGCTGTGATTTTTCAGTTCCCTCATATGTATGTGAAAGCTGGACAATGAAAAAGGAAGCATAAAAATAATTGTTGTATTGGCAAAGAATGTGGAATATTCCATGAACTGCCAAAAGAATGAACAAATCAGTCTTACAAGAAATATAACCAGAATATTTCTTAGAGGTGAGAATAGTGAGACTTTGACTTGCTTACTTTGGACATGTCATCAGGAAAGACCTATCGCTGGAAAAGGATATCATGTTTGTTAAAGTAGAAAATGAGGGAAATCCTCAATGATATGAATTGACACAATAGCCACAACAATGGACTCAAACATATCAATGATTATGAAGATGACACAGGATGTGGTAACGTTTTGTTCTGTTACAATTGTACATAAGGCCACCATGAGTCAGAGCCTACTTGACGACAACTAACAACAATGACACATAAAACTTAATACACATCTCTCCTGTCGCACAGCATTTCCCATCTTTGGTATTTGCCCAAAAGAAAAGAAAACAAAAACACTTTTACTATTATGCTTATACAGCTCTATTTTTTTTTTTTAATTGTGCTTTAGGTGAAAGTTTACAGAGCAAATTAGTTTCTCATTCAACAACTTATACACAGATTGTTTTGTGGCATTGGTTGCAATCCCTGTGACGTCAACACTCTTTCCTTCCAGCCTGGGTTCCCGTTTCCATTCATCCTGTTTTCCTGTCCTTTCCTGCCTTCTCATCTTTGCTTTTGGGCAGGTGTTGCCCATTTGGTCTCGTTTACATGACTGAGCTAAGAAGCATGTTCCTCACATGTGTTATTGTTTGTTTATAGACCTGTGTAATCTTTGGCTAAAGGGTGAACTTTGGGAGTGACCTTGGTTCTGAGTTAAAGGGGTCTAGGAGACATAGTCTCAGGATTTCTCTTCTTAATTTCTCCAAACTGGGTGAAAAAAAAAATGTCAAAACGTGATGTTTATCAATAAGAGAATGGATAAGCAACTTGGGGTGTATTAATGTAATGGAATATTACTCAAGAATAAAAAGAGATAATGTAGTGATACATGAAATGATAAGAATGAATCTCAAAAACATTATGCTGAGTGAAAGAAGCCATATACAAAAGAGCACATACTGCATGGTTCCATGTATATCAAATTCTGCAATAGGAAAATCTAATTTATGGTGGAAACAAACAAATAGAATGATAGTCTCCTCTAGGGATGGGCCAGGGATTGACTGGGTAGTGATTGGAGGTGAGAATAACATTCTGTGTCTTGATAGGAGTTTGGGTTACACAGGTGTATCCATCTGCCAAAAACTCAGTAAATAAGCCTGTAAAATTTGTGTATTGCATTGTATATAAATGCAACAATTTCACAGGGCCAGACAATTTTTCATTCTCTTGTACATAGGGTTGCTGTGAGTTGGAATTGACTCAGTGGCACTAACAACACAACAGTTATGAAGCAAAGCCAGTGTTTAACCAGTTGCAATAGGTGTAGGCAATCAATAACCAAGTTGGTCCTGGATTTAAAGTTTGAAATTTAAACATCACATTATAAATCTTACATTAGCCCACTCACTCCTTTTGGCTATGAGTCAGTATCAGGCTACTAACCATCTTCTTTAATAAGCCCCGAGCTGTTCCAGGGCAGTAATTTTAGATCAAAAGAAACCATAAAATTTGAACTCTAGTTTTTAATATGCATTCTGAAGTAATTACGTATACAGATTCTGCAATTTGCTTTAAAATATGTGAAGAAATAAGATAGATGAAGGGCTAGATGAGTGGGTACATGATTATAAACACATATGTAAAACGTTATTGGTAGAATCTAGGAGATAAATACGCTACTGGTGCTCACTCTAAAATTCTTTCAACTTTTATACTTATTTGAAGATTTTCATAATAAGTTGTTAGAAAATAATTTGTAAGTACACAGATTTATAGTTGTACTATATAGCTTATAGTTCTGAACCTTGGTAAAGAGGGTTCGCCAAATACAAATGTCAAACAAAGAATGTTGTCTTCTCTCTTCCACCATTTTTTATTTGCACTTTTCTCTTCATAACTGCTCCCGGGTTCCAGGTACTCATGAGCTTCCAGCTCACCACTAATTCTCTCCATTAAGGTTTGTTTAAAATTACTGTTCTTCCAACTCTCAGGTTTTTCATTTTCTCACTGCACTAACACCAATAAACTGTAAAAAGGCAATTCACAGTGAGGTCCTGATAACCGTAAACAAACTATTTTCTGCAGCTGAATAATGCTGACAGCTATGTGTCTATGGAATTATAAGGAAACTCCATTTTCTGAGATAATGTCAATATAATTGTGGAAAAAATATTTGCATATGGACGTAATTCATGATACAGGGAAGGATTTATAAATGTAAAAATTCAAGGTATATGAAGGTATAATAACAAAAAATACATGAGTGGTTACATAGGTAGACATGTATGCATATACGTGTTTAAGAAGGTATATGTGTATATATACCTGTGCACGGATAGGAGTATCTGGGGGCATATGCATATACCTGTTTGTGTGTGCTGCACATATATTCATACACATAATAAAGCACATAGGGCGCACAGCTGTGGATACTTTCCAAACAACCAAATACCTTGGAAGATTAGTTTACTGAGTTTGAAGGCTTAGGATCATAGTCTCGTGGGATAACTCGGCTAATTGGCACGCAATAGCCCATAAAGTTTATGTTCTATGTCTTAGTGTGGTAAGTAGTGGCTGGGGTCTTAAAAGTTTGAGAAAGGCCATGTAAGATATAACTATTGGACTAGACTCCGCTCGTCTGGAAAAAAAGAAAAGAAGGAAAGCAAAAACTGAAAGAATAAATTAGCCTACAAGACTAATTGCCTACACAAACAATGGCCTTATCTATCCTGAGACCAGAAGAAGTAAATGGTGTCTGACCACAATTACCAACTGGCTGCTATGATCAGGGCCACAATAGATGGTCCTGAATAGAATGGGAGAAAGATATAGAACAACAACAAAAAAAGCCAGACTTACTGGACTGACTGTTAGAAACTACAGGAACCCCTGAGACTATCACCCTGATACCCTTTAAATATGAACTGAAACCACTCCGGAGGTCACCTTTCAGCTAAATAACAGATTGGCTTATAAAATAAACAATGTCACCTATGAGTACTGTGCTTCTTTAAATTAAAAAAAAAAAATTTTATGAGATCAAAAGGTCAACATTTTTCCTAAAGCAAAATGAGAAGACCAGGGCAGGCGACAGGGCAGCTAGATTAATGGAAATAGGGCAACCAGAATGGAAATAATGAGAATTTGACACAATGTGGAAAATGTAACCAATGTTGCTGAACAGTATATATAGAAATTGTTAAATGGGAACCTAATTTTCTGTGTAAACTTTCATCAAAAATACAACAAAATATTTTTAAAAATCGATGAATTTTGTTCTGCAGAGTGGGAGAACATGCTTAACTGGGGAAGGCAAGAACAATTTCAAGTTGAAGGTGGATTTTAAAGGAAGAATAAACTCAAAATAGATGAAGATAGCATTCTAGGCAAGAGGAATGAAATATATAAAGGAAATGTGGTGTGTCAACTTTCTGGGGATAACACAGGGTTCATATTGGAGAATAGTAATTTGAGAGAAATTTTTGAATTTTATTTTGGTTATAATGAGCTGACGATAAGGCAGGTTATTCAAAGTGTCTCCCAGGAAATAGGAAACAAAAGACTATCTTTGAGGCCAGGATTAGAGATGTAACCAACTCCCTAAGTGTCCAGCATGATTTCCTAAGTCATGCAAAAACTAATTACTTGATTGAAGAATATTTTACAAAGATTCAAAATGCATTCTTGTAGAATTTAATACTGAAAAGTGATGGAATCTCTGAGAAAGAAATAGGTAGAGAGTGAGATGGAGGTGCTCAGAAAGGAGATGTTGACAAAGTAATATCTCAAACCTAAAAGGAAGCCTTTCTAAGAGCACAAATCTGAGGGATGCAAGCAGATAGATAATTCCGGAAAATCCAAACCCCCAAACGAAACCCATTGTCATTGAGTTGATTCTGGCTCATAGTGACCCTGTAGGACAGAGTAAAACTTTCCCACAGGACTTCTAAGGCAGTAATCTTCATGGAAGCAGACTGCCACATCCTTCTCCCATGAAGGGGCTGGAAGGTTCAAACTGCCAACCTTTAGGTTAGCAGCCGAGCAGTTAACTGCTGTGCTACCAGGTTTATTGACATCTGCACAACAATAAATATTATTGAACTTACCCACCTATTAAAAGAAATCAATTTCCTTTTGCCATGGATTCAGAGGGTTGAATAGATGGATTTCTGGGAGCAGATTTATTCTGTATGATACTGTAAAGTGGACACAAGACATTGTGCATTTGTCAAAACCCGCAGGACTATACAGCACAAAGACTGAACCCTAATTAAACTATGGACTTTAGTTAGTAATAACGTGTTAATATTGGTTCATCAGTAGCAACAAGTGTACCACACTAAAGCAAGATGTTAAAAATAGGGGAAACTGTGTGCAAGGGGAAAGAGGATATGGGAACTCTGTATAATTTCTGAGAACTTTTTTTTTGTAGACTTAAATATGGTGTAAAAAAACGTATTTTAAAAAGTGCATCTGATTGCTATATGTAAACATTTGAACCCTGAAAATACAAAATAGTTCTACTTTTCTAGTGTCTTTGCTACATTCATGAACTTGATCATATGAAAGTTCATATAAAAACCTCAGTATATCCCCCAAATATAATAACTCAATCAGAAAATTAAAGACTCTTCTACCTAGAAACAAAAACATCAAACTAACAAAAAATCAAAGCAGTATATTTTAAGCATCCCTAGAATTGATGAAGAAATGCAAACTGGAACTGCAGAATTTCTGGAAAATGAGAATATTATATATAATTGCTTATGAAATTCCCTAAAACAGTGCTTGGAAGAAAATTCATAGGCTTAAATACTTAGATTTAAAAAAGGCGATTTCAAACAAATAATTAAGCATCTGAATCTAAGATTTTTTAAAAAATAAGAAATAACCATAGAATAAACAAATACAAAATTTGGTTATTTGAGGAAAAAAAATTTGATGAATTGCTATCTAACCTACTGAAGGAAAAGAGAAAGAAAAAATGCATGACAAAGAAATAAGTGATAAAAACTCAAAGAAACAAAGGAAATTTAAAAACTTAGCTGATGCCACTCTACCTAGATCACTCCGTAGTAGTGTATAGAAATAATTCTAAACCCTTTTTACAGCCTCATAGTACTCCATTTTGTAGGTGTACATGTTTTATTCAGCCTGATTCCTATTTATAATCGTTTAGGCCTCTCCAGTTGGAGGATAACTCACATTCAATATTGCATTAAAAATTTATAGACTGGTACATTTTTTGTAATAATAGTCCTGAAAAAATCAGAGTAGATAGAAGGAGTAAATACTGTGGTAGGGTGTATTTTTTTTTCTTCACATGTCTACTTCACCCCAAAGGAAGAGTAAGAAAATCACATATTTCCTTCCTGCCACTCTCCAATTTTCCCAGAAGAGTGTCCAGAAGGACAATCTTGACTCAATCCTGAGCTTGTCACTTTCTTGGGAAAAGTTTCCTTGGCTTTAGTGATTACATCTCCTTTCTTATATAGCTTCTTATATGTCTCCATCCTGGCAATTATCAGTTTGAAATCAAACATTTGTGTGGCTATTTAGCACATGTCAACCATCCTTAACACCAAACCAAATGAGTGCCACCCAGTCAATTCCAACTCATGGAGACCCCGTGTGTGTCACAGTAGAACTGTGCTCTATATGATTTTCAATGGCTGGTTTTTCAGAAGTAGATTGCCAGGTCATTCTTCTGAGGAGCCTATGGGTGAACTGGAACCTCTAACTTTTTAGTTAGCAGCCAAGTGCATTAACCTTTTGCACTCCCTGGGACTCTCATAGTCCTTCCCAAACCAAACCCACCCCCTGAAGTTGTTTCTGACTCCTAGCCACTGTTTAGGACAGAGTAGAACCATAGAGTTTCCAAGGCTATAATCTTTACAGAAGCAGACTGCCACATCTTTTTTTGCACAGGGTGCCTGGTAGGTTTGAACTGTCGACCTTTCTGTTAGCAGCTGAGCACTTAGCCACTGTTCCACCAGGGCTCCTCCTTATTGCCCTTAAACCCCACCCCAGTGCTTATAGACTCTAATTTCTGTGAGGGCATGGTTCATGTTTGTTGGCTACCTTTTGTATCCCAGAGGCAGGTATAGGCCCTGGCATATAAATATTTATTGAATGAATGAATGAATAAATGGTATTTCAGAATTTTTCTGGGGCAGTTCCCAAATAATGATCTGGAGGTAAAAATCTCTCTCCTTCTTTTAAAGACCCAATATCTGGGCAGGGTTACAAACTCCAAAGTGAGTCTTAAAAACTAATTGAGCTTCCAAGCAGGAGTGCAAATATTTCTGATGTAAAACTCCTGTTTTAGGTTACTTCTACTCTGGACAGCTCTAAATTAACTGTCATAGTTATGATGGTGAGCATAAAAGAGTTGTATACCTAGAGAGACAAGACAAAGACGGAGCAATTTGGAGAAAATATGTTGGTGGCAGGCAAGTGGGCCTGAGTTCTGCAAGACAAAGAGTCTTTAAACTTGAGCAAGTTTCAGAATCACCAGGAAGGCTTGTTGCACACAGGTTTCTGGTCCCACTACAGAGCTTCTGATTCAGTCACTGTGAGGTAGGGCCTGAGAATTTGCATTTCTAACAAGTTCTCAGGTGCTGCTGCTGTTGCTGTTGGTCTAGTCACCATACTTTGAGGACCACTGCTTTTACCATGTCTCTTTCTGTGCATTTGTATTGGAAAAGTCAACAATTGCCTCCTCTGTCCTTTTTTGCATGGCTTCTGTTCTACTATTTCCTTTAAAACCTTGATTCCTGGTAAAACTATGTAGAGTCTGGGATTTTAAAACAAACAGCTCTTTATGTATGTTAGAAGAAATCAAGAAATAACATTCCAATAAGCCAAGCAAGTCATCTGCACAGATAGCATGATAGTCCTCAGTGGTTACTCATTGTTCTTTCAAGTCTCCCAAAATGAGGCTTCTTGGAAAGTCATCCTTAAGAAGACTGAGAGAACTCTTCTTGGGGCTTGGAAAAAGTGTCTTTGGAAGGGTAAGCTTGTGGGAAGAGTTTCCACATTTCCTTATTTGTGGCAGAAGTTTCTCCCCACTACTACTTCTGTCTTTATGATTATTATTATAAAGCCAATAAACCAATGTTTAAAGGAAAATATGTGAAGACTAAGAAGAGAGAGAGAGAGATTGAGAGAGAGAGAGAGAGAGAGGAGGCAAAGTAATACTTAATTATTTGAGGTATTACCAAAAGATATAGGAAATTCACAGAAGAGAAAATTTAAATGGCTAACAAACTTATGAAAATATAGCCAACCTCCCTAAAAGTAAAACAAATGGGAATTAAAGAAATAATAAAGTATCGATGTTTATGTAAGAAACTGGCAGCAACTTTAACAATAATGATCCTTGGTGTAGTACAGGGTGCAGCAGAACAGGAATGCTCAGACACTGCTGATGGGCTATGTATTGTAAGAAGATATTAATGATTTTTAAAGTATTAAATACCATTCTACAGATTATAAAATGCCCCGTTAGAAGATCAAGTATTCAAAAATCTCCCTCCTATATTTATTTTCCTTTTTATCTAGATTTCATAGCCCATAGTTGTAGTCACAATATTTTCCTTGATTTGAAATAATTTAGTTGAAATAATATTGGCTACAGAATGGTGAACCCAGACCGTGGGCTTGCTGATGGGAAATAGGGTAGTTAAAAAACAAAGAATGGAAGGGAATGAGACATAAGAGTCAACAGGGGTCAGACTTGGATTTTTGGATACAAAAAGAGGTTCTCTCAGGTTTGAAAAATGTGCATGACTGCCTGTCAGTGGGCAAATTATTGATTGGCAAATGTCAGAATCGTTTTACTAATTTTTTAAAAATAATTTTTACTGTGATTTAAGTGAAAGTTTACAAATCAAGTCAGTCTCTCACACAAAAACCCATATACACCATATACACTTCGGATTACTCTCCCCCTAATGAGACAGCCAGCTCTCTCCCTCCACTCTCTCTTTTCATGTCCATTTCACCACCTTCCAACCCCCTCCACCCTCTCATCTCCCCTCCAGACAGGATATGCCAACATAGACTTAAGTGTCCACCTGATCCAAGAAGCTCACTCCTCACCACCATCCCTCTCCAACCCATTAACCAGTCCAATCCATGTCTGAAGAGTTGCTTCGGGAATGGTTCCTGTTCTGGGCCAACAGAAGGTCTGGGGCCATGACCACTGGGGTCCTTCTAGTCTCAGTCAGACCACTAAGTCTGGTCTTATGAGAATTTGGGGTCTGCATCCCACTACTCTCCTGGGCCCTCAGGGGTTCTCTGCTGTGCTCCCTGTCAGGGCAGTCATCAGTTGTAGCCAGGCACCATCTAGTTCTTCTGGTCTCAGGATGAAGTAGTCTCTGGTTTATGTGGCCTTTTCTGTCTCTTGGGCTCATAATTACCTTGTGTCCTTGGTGTTCTTCATTCTCCTTTGATCCAGGTGGGCTGAGACCAACTGATGCATCTTAGATGGCTGCTTGCTAGCGTTTAAGACCCCAGACGCCACTCTTCAAAGTGGGATGCAGAATGTTTTCTTAATAGATTTTACTATGCCAACTGACTTAGACGTCCCCTGAAACCATGATCCCCAACCCCGTGCCCCTACTACACTGGCCTTTGAAGCATCCAGTTTATTCAGGAAACTTCTTTGCTTTTGGTTTAATCCAGTTGTACTTACCTCCCCTGTATTGTGTGTTGTCTTTCCCTTCAACCAAAGTAATTCTTATCTATTATCTAATTAGTGAATACCCCTCTCCCACCCTCCCTCCCTCCCCCCTCTCGTAACAACAAAAGAATGTTTTCTTCTCAGTTTGAACTATTTCTTAAGTTCTTATAATAGTTGTCTTATAAAATATTTGTCCTTTTGCAACTGACTAATTTCACTCAGCATAATGCCTTCCAGGTTCCTCCATGTTATGGAATGTTTCACAGATTCCTCACTGTTCTTTATCGATGCGTAGTATCCCATTGTGTGAATATACCATGATTTATCCATTCCTCCTTTGATGGGCACCTTGGTTGCTTCCATCTTTTTGCTATTGTAAACAGTGCTGCAATGAACATGGGTGTGCATATATCTGTTCGTGTAAAGGCTCTTATTTCTCTAGGATATATTCCAAGGAGTGGGATTGCGGGATCGATTGTATGGCAGTTCTATTTCTAGCTTTTTAAGGAAGCGCCAAATCATTTTCCAAGGTGGTTGTACCATATGACATTCCCACCAGCAGTGTACAAGTGTTCCAATCTCTCCACAGCCTCGCCAACATTTATTATTTTGTGTTTTTTTTGATTAATGCCAGCCTTGTTGAAGTGAGATGAAATCTCATTGTAGTTTTGGTCTGCATTTCTCCAATGGTTAATGATTCTGAACATTTCCTCATGTATCTGTTAGCTACCTGAATGTCTTCTTTAGTGAAGTGTCTATTCATGTCTCTTGCCCATTTTTTAATTGGGTTATTTGTCTTTTTGTGGTTGAGTTTTTGTAGTATCATTTAGATTTTAGAGGTCAGGCGCTGATTGGAAATGTCAGAGCTAAAAACTTTTTCCCAGTCTGTAGGTAGTCTTTTTACTCTTTTGATGAGGCCTTTGGATGAGCATAGGTGTTTGATTTTTAGGAGCTCCCAGTTATCTAGTTTTTCTTCTACATTCTTAATAATGTTTTGTATATTGTTGATGCCATGTATTAGGGCTCCTAATGTTGTCCCTATTTTTTCTTCCATGATCTTTATCGTTTTAGATTTTATATTTAGGTCTTTGATCCATTTTGAGCTCATTTTTGTGCATGGAGTTAGGTATGGGTCTTGTTTCATTTTTTTGCAGATGGATATCCAGTTATGCCAGCACCATTTGTTAAAAAGACTGTCCTTTCCCCCTTTTAACTGTTTTGGAGTCTTTGTCAAATATCAACTGCTCATATGTGGACAGATATATGTCTGGATTCTCAATTCTATTCCATTGGTCCATGTGTCTGTTGTTGTACCAGTATCAGGCTGTTTTGACTACTGTGGCAGTATAATAGGTTCTAAAATCAGGTAAAGTAAGACCTCCCACTTTGTTCTTCTTTTTCAGTATTGTCTTATTTATCCAGGGCGCCTTTCCCTTCCATATGAAGTTGGTGATTTGTTTCTCCATCTCATTAAAGAATGTCATTGGGATTTGGATCAGAATAGCATTAAATGTATAGATCACTTTTGGTAGAATAGATATTTTTATAATGTTAAGTCTTCCTATCCACGAGCAAGGTATGTTCTTCCACTTATGTAAGTCTCTTTTGATTTCTTGCAGACGTGTACTGTAGTTTTCTTTGTATAAGTCTTTTACATCTCTGGTGAGATTTATTCCTAAGTATTTTATATTCTTGGGGGCTACTGTAAATAACATTGATTTGGTGATTTCCTCTTCAATGTTCTTTTTGTTGGTGTAGAGGAATCCAACTTATTTTGTATGTTTATCTTGTATCCGGAAACTCTTCTGAACTCTTCTATTAGTTTCTGTAGTTTTCTGGAGGATTCCTTAGGGTTTTCTGTGTATAAGATCATGTCATCTGCAAATAGAGATACTTTGACTTCTTCCTTACCAATCTGGATGCCCTTTATTTCTTTACCTAGCCTAATTGCTCTGGCTAGGACCTCCAACACAATGTTGAATAAAAGTGGTGATAAAGGGCATACTTGTCTGGTTCCTGGTCTCAATGGGAATGCTTTCAGGCTCTCTCCATTTAGGGTGATGTTTGCTGTTGGCTTTGTATAAATGCCCTGTATTATGTTGGGGAATAGTCTTCTATTCCTATTTTGCTGAGAGTTTTTGTCATGAATGAGTGTTGAACTTTGTAAAATGCCTTTTCTGAATCCATTGATAAAATCATGTGTTTCTTGTCTTTTGTTTCATTTATGTGGTGGGTTACATTAATTGTTTTTCTAATGTTGAACCACCCCTGCATACTTGGTATGAATCCCACTTGGTCATGGTGAGTTATTTTTTTGATATGTGGTTGAATTCTATTGGCTAGAATTTTGTTGAGGATTTTTGCATCTATATTCATGAGGGATATATTGTTGTTGTTGTTAGGTGCTGTTGAGTCAGTTCTGACTCATAGCGACCCTATGCACAACAGAACGAAACACTGCCTGGTCCTGCACCATCCTTACAATCATTGTTATGCTTGAGCTCATTGTTGCAGCCACTGTGTCAATCCACCTCATTGAGGGTCTTCCTCTTTTCCGCTGACCCTGTACTCTGCCAAGCATGTTGTCCTTCTCCAGGGACTGATCCCTCCTGACAACATGTCCAAAGTATGTAAGATACAGTCTCGCCATCCTTGCTTCTAAGGAGCACTCTGGTTGTACTTTTTCTAAGACAGATTTGTTCATTCTTTTGGCAGTCCATGGTATATCCAATATTCTTCGCCAACACCACAATTCAAAAGTGTCAACTCTTTTTCGGTCTTCCTTATTCATTGTCCAATTTCACATGCATATGATGCAATTGAAAATACCATGGCTTGGGTCAGGCGCACCTTAGTCTTCAGGGTGGCATCCTTGCTCTTCGACACTTCGAAGAGATCCTTTGCAGCAGATTTGCCCAATGCAATGCGTCTTTTGATTTCTTGACTGCTGCTTCCATGGTTGTTGATTGTGGATCCAAGTAAAAGGAAATCCTTGACAACGCCAATCTTTTCTCCGTTTATCATGATGTTGCTCATTGGTCCAGTTGTGAGGATTTTTGTTTTCTTTGTGTTGAGGTGTAATCCATACTGAAGGCTGTGGTCTTTGATCTTCATTAGTAAGTGGTTCAAGTCCTCTTCACTTTCAGCAAGCAAGGTTGTGTCATCTGCATAACATAGGTTGTTAATGAGTCTTCCTCCAATCCTGATGCCCCGTTCTTCTTCATTTAGTCCAGCTTCTTGGATTATTTGTTCAGCATACAGATTAAATAAGTATGGTGAAAGAATACAGCCCTGATGCACACGTTTCCTGACTTTAAACCAATCAGTATCCCCTTGTTCTGTCCCAATAACTGCCTCTTGATCTATGTAAAGGTTCCTCATGAGCACAATTAAGTGTTCTGGAATTCCCAATCTTCACAGTGTTATCCATAGTTTTTTATAATCCACACAGTCAAATGCCTTTGCATAATCAATAAAACACAGGTAAACATCACTCTTGTGTTCTCTGCTTTCAGCCAGCATCCATCTGACATCAGCAATGATGTCCCTGGTTCCACATCCTCTTCTGAAACTGGCCTGAATTTCTGGCAGTTCCCTGTTGATATACCGCTGCAGCCATTTTTGAATGATGTTCAGCAGAATTTTGCTTGTGTGTGATATTAATGATATTGTTTTATAATTTCCACATTCGGTTGGATCACCTTTCTTGGGAATAGGCATAAATATGGATCTCTTACAATCAGTTGGCCAGGAACCTGTCTTCCATATTTCTTGGCATAGACGAGTGAGCACTTCCAGTGCTGCATCTGTTTGTTGAAACATCTCAATTGATATTCCCTCAATTCCTGGAGCCTTGTTTTTTGCCAATGCCTTCAGAGCAGCTTGGACTTCTTTCTTCAGTATCATCGGTTCCTAATCATATGGCACCTCTTAAAATGGTTGAATATCGGCTAATTCTTTTTGTTGTAATGACTCTGTGTATTCCTTCCATCTTCTTTTGATGCTTCCTGCATCACTTAATATTCTCCCCATGGAATCCTTCACTATTGCAACTCGAGGCTTGAATTTTTTCTTCAGTTCTTTCAGCTTGAGAAATGCCGAGTGTGTTCTTCCCTTTTGGTTTTCCATCTCCAGCTCTTTGCACATATCATTATAATACTTTATTTTGTCTTCTCAAGAGGCCCTTTGAAATCTTCTGTTCAGTTCTTTTACTTCATGAATCCTTCCTTTTGCTTTAGCTGCTTGGCACACAAGAGCAAGTTTCAGAGTCTCCTCTGACATCCACCTTGGTCTTTTCTTTCTTTCCTGTCTGTTCAGTGACCTCTTGCTTTCTTTATGGATGATGTCCTTGATGTCATTCCACAACTCGTCTGGTCTTCGGTCACTAGTGTTCAGTGCGTCAAATCTATTCTTGAGATGGTCTCTAAATTCAGGTGGGATACGCTTAAGGTCATATTTTGGCTCTAATGGGCTTGCTCTGATTTTCTTCAGTTTCAGCTTGAATTTGCATATGAGCAATTGATGGTCTGTTCACAGTGGGCCCCTGGCCTTGTTTTGACTGATGATATTGAGCTTTTCCATAGTCTCTTTCCACAAATGTAGTGAATTTGATTTCTGTGTATTCCGTATAGCGAGGTCAATGTGTATAGTCACCGTTTATGTTGGTGAAAAAGGTATTTGTAATGAATAAGTCGTTGGCCTTGCAAAATTTTATTATTCAATCCCTGGCATTGTTCCTATCACCAAGGCCATATTTTCCAACTACTGATTCCTTTTTCTTTGTTTCCAACTTTCACATTCCAATTGCCAGTAATTATCAATGCATCTTCGTTGCATGTTTGATCAATTTCAGACTGTAACAGCTGATAAAAATCTTCTAATTCTTCATCTTTGGCCCTAGTGGTTGGTGCATAAATTTGAATAATAGTCGTATTAACTGGTCTTCCTTGTAGGGATATAGGTCTATAATTTTCTTTTCTTGTGGTGTCTTTACCTGGTTTTGGTATCAGGGATATGGTGGCTTCATAGAATGAGTTTGGTAATAGTTCCTCCTTTTCTATGCTCTGAAATACCTTTAGCGGTAGTGGTGTTAACTCTTCTCTGAAAGTTTGGTAGAACTCTGCAGTGAAGCCATCCAGATCAGGGCTTTTTTTTTGTTGGGAGTTTTTTGACTACCTTTTCAATCTCTTCTTTTGTTATGGGTCTATTTAGTTGTTCTACCTCTGTTTGTGTTAGTTTAGGCAGGTAGTGTGTTTCTAGGAATTCATCCATTTCTTCTAGGTATTCAAATTTTTTGAATACAGTTTTTCATAGTAATCTGATATGATTCTTTTAATTTCAGTTGGGTCTGTTGAAATATCGCACCTCTCATTTCTTATTCAGGTTATCTACTTTCTCTCCTGTTTTTCTTTTGTCAGTTTGGCCAGTGGTTTTTTCAATTTTGTTGATTTTTTCAAAACACCAGCTTTTGGTCTTGTTAATTCTTTCAGTTGTTCTTCTGTTTTCTATTTCATTTAGTTCAGCTCTAATTTTTATTATTTGTTCTCTTCTGGTGTCTGTGGGTTTCTTTTGTTGCTCTCTTTCTATTTGTTCAAGTTGTAGGGATAATTCTTTGATTTTGGCCCTTTCTTCTTTTTGAATGTGTGCACTTATTGATATAAATTGGCCTCGGAGCACCACTGTTGCTGTGTCCCAAAGGTTCTGATAGGAAGTGTTTTCAGTCTCATTGGATTCTCTGAATTTCTTTATTCCATCCGTAATGTCTTCTATAATCCAGTCTTTTTTGAGCAGGGTATTGTTCAGTTTCCAAGTGTTTGATTTCTTTTCCTTGCTTTTCCTGTTATTGATTTCCACTTTTATGGCCTTATGGTCAGAGAAGATGCTTTGTAATATGCCAATGTTTTGGACTCTGCTAAGGCTTGCTTTATGACCTAATATGTGGTCTATTCTAGAGAATGTTCCATATGCACTAGAAAAGAAAGTATATTTGGTTGCTGTTCGGTAGTGTTCTGTTTATGTCTACGAGGTCAAGTTGGTTGATTGTGGCATTTAGATCTTCCGTGTCTTTATTGAGCTTCTTTTTGGATGTGCTGTCCTTCACCCAAAGTGGTGTGTTGAAGTCTCCTACTATTATTGTGGAGCTGTCTATCTCACTTTTCAATGCTGATAGAGTTTGTTTTATGTACCTTGCAGCCCTGTCATTGGGTACATAAATATTTAATATGGTTATATCTTCTTGGTGTATTGTCCCTTTAATTATTATGTAGTGTCCTCCCTTATCCTTTCTGATGGATTTAACTTTAAAGTCTATTTTGTCGAAATTAATATTGCCACTCCTGCCCTTTTTTGATTGTTGTTTGCTTGATTGTTTTTTTCCGTCCTTTGAGTTTTAGTTTGTTTGCATCTCTAAGTCTAAGATGTGTCTCTTGTAGGCAACATATAGATGGATCTTGTTTTTTTATTCATTCTGCCCACTCTCTTTATTTAGTCCAATTACATTCAGGGTAATTATGGATAGGTTTTTCTTTTTTATGAACTTAGCGCTATCATTTTGATGTCTTTTTGTGTGTGTGTTTGACAGTTTCTTCTTCCCACTTAATTTTATGTGCAGAGTAGATTATTTTTATATACTGTCCTTTCCTCATATTTGTTGTTGTTGATTTTGTTTCTGTTGAGTCTCTGTTTTTTTCTTGTATTTTATTTTGATAAGTAGAATAGTTTGTCTCCTTTGTGGTTACCTTATTATTTACCCCTATTTTTTTATATTTAAACCTAACTTTTATTTCTTTGTATCACTGTATCTCCTCTCCATATGGGACGTGTATGATTACATTTCCTAGTCCCTCATTATTATTTTAATGTTTTCTTCTTTTATATAATAACATCACTGTTACCCTGTTTTGAGCTTTTTTTTTTTATAATCTTGCTTTTTTTTTAGGATTTCCCTGTCTGGGTTGACTTCTGGTTGCTCTGCCCAGTGTTCTAGTCTTGGGTTGATACCTGATATTATTGGTTTTTTAACCAAAGAACTCCCTTTAGAATTTCTTGTAGTTTTGGTTTGTTTTTTAGGAATTCCCTAAACTTGTGTTTATCTGGAAATGTCTTAATTTCATCTTCATATTTAAGAGACATCTTTGCTGGATATATGATTCTTGGCAGGCAATTTTTTTCCTCCAATTTTTTAAATGTTATCCCATTGGCTTCTTGCCTGCATGCTTTCTGCTGAGTAGTCCGAGCTTATTCTTATTGGCTCTCCTTTGTAGGTGACTTTTCGTTTATCCCTCACTGCTCTTATAATTCTCTCTTTATCTTTGGTTTTTGCAAGTTTGATTATAGTATGTCTTGGTGACTTAACTTCTACCTTATGTGGAGTTCAATGAGCATCTTGGACAGATACCTTCTCATCTTTCATGATATCAGGGAAGTTTTCTGCCAACAAATCTTCAACAATTCTCTCTGTATTTTCTGTTATCCCTCCCTGTTCTGCTACTCTAGTCACTCGTAGGTTATTTCTCTTGGTAGAGTCCCACATGATTCTTAAGGTTTCTTCATTTTTTTAAATTCTTTTATCTGATATTTCTTCAACTATATTAATGCCAAGTGATTTATCTTTGAGTTCTGAAATTCTAGCTTCTATTTGCTCAATTCTGCTCCTCTGACTTTCTATTGAGTTGTTTAATTCTGTAATTTTATTGTTAATCTTCTGAATTTCTGATTGTTGTCTGTGGATTTTCCAGCTTATTAAACTTTTCATTATGGTCCTGAATAATCTTTCCAATTTCTTCAATTGCTTTATCTGTGTGTTCCTTGGCTCGTTCTGCATATTGCCTCATTTCCTTTCCGATGTCTTGAAGGGTTCTGTATATTAAACTTTTGTATTCTGCATCTGGTAATTCCAGGAATGCACTTTCATCTAGAAGATCCCTGGATTCTTTGTTTTGAGAGCCTGTTGAGGTGATCATGGTCTGTTTCTTTATGTGACTTGATATTGACTGCTGTCTCCAAGCTATCTATAAGTTATTATATTAGTTTATGTTTGCTTACTGTGTCATAGCTTCTTGCTTTGTTTTGTTCTGTTGTACCCCTATGGTTTGCTTGAGTGAACTAGCTGGATTATTTTCGCCTTTGGAGCTCTGACGTCCTATCCCCAGATGGCTGGAGCTATCATCAGGTATATCAGTTTTGGGTCCATTCACTTTTCTCGAATGAATTCATCTCATGTGTCCAGGTACCTGATATGAAGTGTGTGGTACAGGCTCTGCCCTACAGTCTTAGAGGGGCAGGGGTGATTGCCGTATATCCTGGTATCTGATTGCAGCAGGGGGTCACACTCTGAACAAGGCAGGGGGCTGAGAGCTGACCTCCGAGTGTCTCTGAGGAAAGCGCGTCCCTGTTCCCTAGAGGGTGCAGGTGGGTGGGTTCTGGAAATGGATCATGGGTACCCAAAGCTTTTGGTTGTAAGGACTGGGAGGTACCAGTTATCTTTGGACCCCTGTTGTGGGTGGCTGGGTGACCTGAGTGGAGCTGCCAGTCCTTAGGTCCCTGATGTGGGTAGGTGAGGACCTTGTTTAATAGGCAAAGCAATGTCAGATATCAAACACCCACCTTTCCACCGCACAGCTGAAATGGTTGCAGGTCCATGCAGAAGGGAAAGGTGCTCAAGGTCCACAGATGGTTTATGCCTGGACAGGAACTGCTTCCGTCTGACCTCCCCAGATTAATGGAGCTAGCAAATTATCTTTTCCCCCAGTTGCAAATTTTTCCCTTCCCCAAGGCCAGGATGATGGCTCTAGGTGCTCACCAGGGTCTATCTCAGGCCCAGGGATTCAGCCACTGAACCCGGCTTGGGGTTGGGGGGGATGTGGTAAAATATATGCAAGAACTTGGCTTTTGTCGAGAGCGCCATTCTCCTCAGGTTCCAGAGGTGTGTGTAGGCTGTGTGGCTGGCTGCTTCTTCATGAGGAAACTGAAGCCGAACACTAGTACTAGCCCGCCACCACCGTCGCCGCTGCTCTGGGAATGGTGCCTGAGGGCTCCCCGCGATTCAGGTCTGGTAACTCCTCTCCGCTTCTGAATGGTTTCTTCCTTCCCCTGCCCCTCAGTTCATTTTCTAAGCTTGCCTTTGAAGCTGAGGGCTCCCAGCTTGTCACAAATATACTCGTTTCACTTGTTTTTTTTTGGTCTTTGTTGTAAAGAGGGCTTGCTAGAAACGTCTCTGTATTCCGCCATCTTGGCTCTACCCTCAGGTTTTTTTTTTTTTTTTTTTTTACACAAAATATCACATTAGTTGTCAAAATCATTCTGGCTATGCTTTTTCTCTCTTTTATAACATGGAATATTTGTTGCCATGTTGAATTCTGGAGAAGTTAATTGATTTAACATATAGAATTTATTTTAATAGCATCCAACTTCTAGATACTCTATTCTGTAATGGTTGTCCACCACCTGCGGAAAAAATAAAGTTGAATTCCTTAAGAACTTTCCGTTCATGATTGACCCCTCTCTGCCACTGCAGTTTACTGCCTCATCACTTCACAATCCTTGGACTCCAGGTGCTATTTCATGGGCATCTTTGACTTTTATGTCTCTTTATCTGCTTAATGATTTACAACTCAAACATCAACTTATCTCTGTGAACCTTCCCTAATGATCTTCCTTGTCCTTAAGGAAGTTTCTTGAGCAGAGCCTCTATGCCACATTGGTACTTGCTACTGAGTTAAAATTATTTGTGCTCAAGTATGAGCCTCCTGTTAAACTATGAGCTTATTGATGGCAAGGAATATGTCATAGTCATTTTCTTATAGATAAGGCTTACTTCGTATGTAGCATACAGTAGATGTTCAGTAAATGCCTTTAATAAATAAATAAGTTAAAAAGCAAATGAATGAAAAATAGAGTTATATCATTATTCTTCTTTTTAAATGCATGCAAAATATTTCAGTCTCACTGGCCATCTCATATACTTACATAGTTTCAATCACCAGTGTTTCATAGATGTTCTACTTTTTTTTTTAAGCCACACCTATTTTCCTGAGTTCCAGAGCTATCGCTAAATAATCTTTTTGAAATTTACACCTGCATACCTTGTTGATTTCTCAAAGATATCATGTCATGATTTGAACTCATCGTCTTCTTCAGAATTTGCCAGGAACCTGTTTCTGTACCCCTGATATTTACTGCAGTCAATGTCATTATTATCTTCCTAGAAAATCTTAAGAGATTATATTCTTTTCACATGTTTTCATTTGAGCAACAAAAGATTTCATTAAAAGAGATAAAACAAATATAATTATTACCATCATTTTATGAAACACAAAATCAAGTCTTAAAAAATTAAGAAATTTTCCAGAGTCGTGGTGATTATAAATGGTAGAACTAAGACTCAACAAGTTTATTTTGCTAAAAAGGATTGTGTTCTCTTTTTTATACCTCTGATTTCAGAGTTGTGGTGATAGACTTGGCAGAATTTGTCAACTCATTGATCATGAGCTAGGAAATAAAAGGGAGACATTTTTATTCTTCATTCTTCCTTATTCTCCATACCCACTCAGTATTCAAATACTCTTAATTTATCTATACAACTTTTTTTCTTCAGGATCTCTCTTTCCCTACAACTGACTCCTCTTTGGTTTCTTTATTGCTTCTTTTAGTAATTATTGGAGTAGCTTTATAATTAGTCTTCCTTACCTTTTTATTTTTGGAGTTTCAGAGCAGAGGAGTAACTTTTCATCTTAATATCTATACAGAGTCTAATAGAGGACCATGCATCTAATACAACCATGCCAGTTGTTGTTGAATTAATCCCCACACATGGCGACGCCATGTGCATAGGATACAGCTCCATAGGGTTTTCAAGACTGTGACCTTTTGGAAGCAGATTGCCTGGCCTTTCTTTTGAGGGGCCTCTGGGTGGTTTTGAATCACCAACCTTTAGGTTAGCAACTGAGTGCATTAAACAGTTGCACCACCCAGGGGTTCTTATGCATCTGATTAGCAACCTCAATATAATTTTTGACTTAAATTTACTATTGAACTTATTCTCAGAATGAAAATATTTTGCTAGAAATACTAAATAACTGTAGAATATATGATGGGCACAGCATGACAATATTTACCCACCTAACC
Organism: Elephas maximus indicus; assembly: GCF_024166365.1. Lineage (NCBI taxonomy): Eukaryota > Metazoa > Chordata > Mammalia > Proboscidea > Elephantidae > Elephas > Elephas maximus. Next base: position 212,291,227 of record NC_064819.1, on the reverse strand, counting down.
TAATTAAAGCATAAATAAACAAATTTTTTCTTTTTCAAAATCAGGAGCAGGTGTTGCAATTAAAATATAGACAGCATATTACAAAATGAATTGGTAAAATGGACAGAGTCCCAGTTATTTAACTGTGTTTTGCATACCTAAATCCACCTGCTGTTGAAGCCAGATAAGTGTTTATTTGAATTTATATTCTAAATTTACAGTCAGGCACATAATTTTTTGTGTTATATGCTTGGCCATTATACACATTTGTGTTTTTTAAGCCAGGAAAAACATTTATTAGTGAAGGAATGAAATTTGTCTGGGATAGTGAATTAATATTAGCTAAAAATAAAAAAAAAAATTTTTTTAAATTAATACTTACCAAAAAAAAGAAAATTTTTTTTTTTTTTTTTTTAATACTTAACAGGAGCCCTGGTGGAGGAGTGGTTAAGTGCTCAGCTATTAACCAAAAGGGTTTGAATCCGCCAGTCACTTCTTGGAAACCCTACGGGGGCAGTTCTACTCTGTCCAATAGGGTTGCTGTGAGTCAGGATCGACTTGATGGCAATGGATTTTTTTTTTTTTTTTGAGTGTTTATCAAGTGTTTACATCATTCTAGGAAATGCAATAAAATCTTGAAGGCATTATCTTATTGAATTCTCTTAATAACCTTATGAAATAGTTATTTCAATCCCCTTTTTACAGATGAGGAAAGAGAGGTTTAATTAAGTATTTTGCCCAAGATTATTTAGCTGCTAAAAGTTAGAGAGGGAGTTTGAAAGCAGTTGGGGTAGCTCCAAAACGCAATATGAGGACTCTATGTTGCAGACCACAGTTGGTAAATGACAATTCCTATAGTGAGAGGTTGTTGTTGTTCTTAGGTGCCGTCATAGGGTAAAAGGAGTACCAACATGAGAAATAATACTAGAAAAGTGTTACATAGGACACTTGATGATGCTAAAGGTTGAAATTCACAATGAAGATATAAAAACTATGAATATTTATACACCAAATAGCACAGCAACTACCTTTTATAAAGCAGAAACTTCAGGAGATTCTAAATGAAGTACAGACACACTCTAATGTTAGGAGACTTTATAACCTGATTCTCATTCCAAGTCAAGTGGACAAAGATGACAAATATGTAAAAGACCTGTACAATATAATCAATATGATAGAGCTTACTGATACATATTGAAATTTATACCCCAATATAAGTAGAATACTTTATTCTCAAACTACATTAAGTAGTCAACAAACTGGTCATACATTAGGTCTTGACATGTTATCCCTAAACACTTGTATTGTTATTTTGTGTTCATAATTTGTATAGGTGATTTCTTAATTAAATTTTATTAATTAATGGTAAAATATTTGATGAATAATTTTGTTTTTGTGTCAATGTTTTTCTAGTCAGTATTCTTTAACCCGTTGTTTTTCCTATTTCCCTTTTACCCTTTGCTTGTAATATCCTTAGATACATCCTTTGATATTATTTTAAAATTTGTATTCATTTTGTGTTAGTATTAGTTCCCTCTAGATCAGCTATTCATAAGTGATTTATGGAAGTTGACTGGAGCCATAGTCATATGGAAAGCTATCCAAAATTCTCCTTGTGACGCAGGAGTGTCTGAGTACAGAGTTTGCTCAATGCAGCCTTTCTTCTATTTCAGCCTCAACAACAGATTGTTCCGTAAAAATATGATTTTTAAAAATTTAATATTGCATGTGTTGTTTTTGTTGTTGTGCTATTGAGTTGATTCTGACTCAAAACAACACTGTATGGCAAAGTAGAACTGTCCCACGGGGTTCCCAAGCTGTAATAGGTTTTTTTTTTAATCAAACTTTATTTTAATCCTTTATTAAAACAGCTGATTTCAAACAATAAAGGTTTTTTTTTTTAATTTCATAGCTCTTACATGCATACGTGCTTCATTCTTTCTTTATTAATTTTGTTGTTGCTGTTGGTGACGATCTATATAGCAAAACAAGCACCAATTCAGCCTTTTCACCAGGTAGTGAAATGCAGTTAACAGAGCTTTTACCATTATGCCACAAAGGCTCCTTAATTTTGCACATAAATTACTCAATACTTTACACCAAAGTGGGTCCAGAGAAGCTCCCTTGGCCAGGCTTTGTACTTGTGCTTGTTCTTTTAGTTCCAAATGAGAAATCTTTTTTTCACCCCACCGCCATTGGTCCTGCTTATACTGGAGAAAGGTGCTCCTGAGATTGAAAGCCCTGGGATTTATGCTCCTAATTCTTGATCTTATTACTTAATGTTGGTTTGAGGAGATAAGGAAAACTCATGTATTCAATCTAACTCTTTAAAACTATAAAGAATTTTTTACTATCTGAATTCCTCAGTATTTCATTCATATTAGAGGCACTTATCATCATATGTATGCTTACAGTTATTTTAGGTATTTAATATTTTTTATTGGGTAACAAGCAGACTCTGTTTTGTCTCCTTCGATTGACAGAGATTACTTAGAAGCAAAAAAAGCAAAATATATATTAATGCCTTGAAATGTTATACATAGTGGGCTTTCAATAGTTACATTTTAAGTGATTGATATAATTTTTGCCTATGTATTCAACTAAGAGAAAAACAATAATGCTACCTTCTATGGTTTCTTTGAAATGTTGTTTTTTAAACAAAACCATTTTGAAACTCTCAGTGATATTTATGAGTACCAAATATTTTTCAGGGAAAGAAATTGGCATCATTTTTGTTTGGTAAGGGACACACAGTACATTCCAATATTAATTAGGTTTTGCAAAATATTCATTGCATATTAAAAATGTGATTATAATTGGAAAAATGCCAGACTACAAATTTAATCGTCTCTGAATCAACATTGTCACATTTATTTAGATTATTTTGTTCCAGTCAAGCTAGAAATGACTTTAAGTAATTTCCGTCTGTTGCAGTGATACAATTTCTTCTCTTAATTGTAAAATTTTATTAAATACAAAATGGTCTGGTTATTCAACGACACTGTAGTAGAATATCTTTGTAGATATTAATCTTTTAGCAGGTTGTATGTTCCATGTGGGCAAAAATTGTATTTGTTTTTCTCTTTTTATACTTGGGGTACTTGGCACAATATCTGGAACATGTTAGGTACTCCATAAATATTTATTTAGTGAATTTATTCCTTCTTATGGTCATAAATACTTCTTGTTCTTCATCTTTCTACTTAATGGTGGTTTCTTGAGGAGATAAGAGAAACTCCAGTCTATGCTTTTATCTTTTAAAAAGATAAATTTATTCTTACCTATTTGAATTCTTACACTATACATGTTGAAAGACATTTATCACTATATACTTAATCATGTTTATTTTACGTATTTCTCTTATTCATTAGTTCATAAGCAGAGTCTGTGTCCCTTTTGCCTTTTTTGATTGATAGAGATTGTTTAGAAACAAATAAACTGGATTTGAAATACATTGAGGTATGACTAATCAGAAATTTTATTAATAATCTTAGTTGTTCAGTGCTGCTATAATAGAAATATCACAAGTGGATGGCTTTAACAAACAATAATTAATTTTCTCAAAGTTTAGGAGGCTAGAAGTCTGAATTCAGGGTATACCAGCTCTAGGTGAAAGCTCTTTCTGTGGGCTCTGGAAGAAGGTATTTATCTCTTCTGAGCTTCTGCTCCTAGGTGATCCTCACGTGGCTTGGCATCACTCTTCCCCCAGCTCTGCCTCTTTCCCTTGCTTGTCCAGTCTCTTTTATATCTCATAAGAGGTTGATTTAAGACACACCCTAAACTAATCCTGTCCTACTTGTGGGACTATAACCACAGGTGTCATGGATTGAATTATGTCTCCCCAAAAATGTGTGTATCAATAATTTGGCTGGGCCATGATTTCCAGTATTGTGTGATTTTTCTATATGTTGTAAATTCTGCCTCTATGATGTTAATGAAGGGAGATGGGTGGCAGTTGTGTTAGTCAGGCAGGACTCAATCTACAAGATTGGATTATGTTTTGAGGCAATCTCTTTTGAGATATAAAAGACAGAATCAAGCAGAAAGACAGCGCAACCTCATACCACCAAGAAAGCAGTGCCAGGAGCAGAGCGCGTCCTTTGGACTCAGGGTCCCTATGCAGAGAAGCTCCTAGTCTGGGGGAAGATTGATGAGAAGGCCAACAGACTGAGAACGACTTCCCGTGGACATGACGCCTGAATTTGGACTTTCATCCTATCTTACTGTGAGGAAATAAACTTCTCTTTGTTAAAGCTGGAAACCCTGGTGGTGTAGCGGTTAAGTGCTGTGGCTGCTAACTAAAAGATTGGCAGTTCCAATCCACCAGGCACTCCTTGAAAACTCTGTGGGGCAGTTCTACTCTGTCCTACACAGTTGCTATGAGTCAGAATTGACCCGATGGCTATGGGTTTGGTTTTTTGTTGTTGTTGTTAAAGCCATCCACTTTTGGTATTTCTGTTATAGCAGAAGTAGATGACTAAGAACAGGTATAGAGCTTAGAATTTGCAAAACATGTTTTTGGAGGACATGGTTCAATCCATAACATTTCACTCTTTGATCCCCAAAATTCAGGTCCTTCTCATACGCAAAACACGTTTACCCCATCACATCATCCCAAATGTCTTAAATCAACTCCAAGATCAAAAATCTTCCCTTCTGAATCATCTAAATCAAATATGGGTAAGTCTTTAGTCATATTTCATCCTGGGATAAAATTCCTCCTCATCTGTGAACTTGTGAAATCTAGACTGCACATTATCTGTTTTCAAAGTACAGTGGTGGAACAGGCACAAGGTAGACATTTCCATTACAAATGGAGAATTTGAAAGGAAAGAAGGGATAACAGGCATCAAGCAAGTCCAAACCCCAGAAGAACAATTTACATTAGCTCTCAAGACTTGAAAATAGTCCTCTGTTTTTTGGGACCATCTGGGCAATGGCCTAGCCCTACAGACTCCGGGTGTTGGCCATGGTCTCTGGATTTTGGGTGATGCCCCTCTGCCCTGGGCTTCAGCTCTACCATCCAGGCCCCTAGGATGGAAACTCTGCTAACTTGGTTTTGGGCAGCTCCATTCTCCTAGTCCATCTGAGTGGCAACTCCACCCCCCACCCCCAGCCCTGGCATTCTCCATCCTTTTGCCCCTTGGGCATGGCAGACCTGCCCAATTCACTTTGGGCAGTGGCCCCATCCTCTTGGCCAAAATGAATGGAAGCCCCACACTTGGTAAAGATCTAACTTTTTGAAAACTATGAGGCAGTCGCTCTACCATTTGGGACCTCAGAGGCCATGGCCCCACACTTTGAGAACCAGGCAGCTCAGCTTCCCTGCTCCTTTCAACAGTTGTGCTCATCTCTGAGCTGCTCCAGGGATGGTTCTTTTCTTTTCTTGGAGGGTAACAGATATAGCTCCTTTGGCTTGTTTCCTGCCTATAGAATTCCAAAAGGCAGACAGAGTTCTTTTCTTTTGCTCTTTCTCTGCCCCCTTCAGTCTAAGCTGGTGGGTTTTCTGCTGTAGTAGTTGGGTAGATCTATCAGTCACAGGCTTAATCTCTTTATCAAAAGATTGGGTAAACACATCCTTGGTGAAAATTCTAAGACACTTGTCCTTAGTTTCTACAACATAATTTTCCAAGTATTTAAGTTTTGTTTTCATTTGCACAGTTCATTTTTAAGTCCCTTTCTTTCCTCTAACATTTTACTATAGCAGCAAGGAGGAACTACATAGCCTCTTTGAAATCTTACTTGGAAGTCTCATGAGCCAGATATCCAAGTTCATCGCTTACAAGTTCTACCTTCCACCAAACGTTTGAACATAATTCAGACAAGTTCTTTGCCACTGCATAAAAAGGGTTGCCTTTCTTCCACTGTCCAATCACATGTCCACCATTTCCTTTTGAAGCCTTACCAGAAGCACATTTAACGTTCACATGTCTAGCAACATTCTGTTGCTGGCTCCAACGTATTTTTAAGATGATAGGGACCTTATAGCTCTTTCCACTTCCTTCTGCGCACTCACCAGAACTGGGCTTGACATCCATAATTCTACCAACAGTTTCTTCAAGGTAATCTAGGCTTTTACTGCTATGCACTTTAAAACTCTTCCAACCTCTACCCATTACCCAATTCCAAAACCCACTTCCACATTTTAAGTATTTGTTAGAGCAGCACCACCGCTTCTTGGTATTCAAATCTTAGTTATCTAGTACTGCTATAACACAAATGCCACAAGTGAAGGGCTTTAACAAACAGAAATTTATTTTCTCATAGGTAAGGAGGCTAGAAGTCTGAATTCAGGGTATCAGCTCTTTCTCTCTCTGTGGGCTCTGGAGGAAGGTCTAATCTGACATTTCCGAGGCATTGATAATAGTCTAAAAAGTTAGAGGTTTAGGAATGTTATTAGAACTTACATTTTATTTAGCAAAGTTCTACTTATATTTTCAATCTGTTCTAAGGAAATAGTTTCTCAAAATTTTTAAAATAATTTGCTTAGGTTTTCTTTGGTTTTTGATTCCACAGCTTATTATTATGCCTTGTGTTGATTCTTCATGAACTCTACTTCTCCTGCCCCTCTCCCATATGAAATGGTCGCAGGTTGCCCTCATGACTCAATTCCTTCTCCAGAATTTGCTTTCTTCAAAACAACCTTTGGTTTGGATCTTCAAGACAATTCTAGCAATTTTGGGAGAATTCAGCCTGCTGCCTGAAATCTATGTTTATTTTATTGCATCCTCTGCCAATTTGGTCCAAATTCCCTATATTTCATATATATCATCATAATTTGTGATATGGTGTGGTAAATCTTAGTTTTATTGATGATGAAGTTCTCTTTTTAATTTAGTTTTCAGTATTTGAACAGTGCCTTTCTGAGAGATGTTAGAATAAAACCAATTTTAATCTATCATCTTTAACTGAAAATATTATAAAATGATATAAAGAAAATTTTTATTTTGTTTTATCTTACATTGATAATCAATGGCACTGGGTGGGTTGATACAGTGCAGAACAATAGATAAAACCTATAGCAGCTATAAAGAATGTTGTAACTGCCATAGGTATTTAACAATGAATGTCTTAGAAGGTAATCTTTTTATTTGTTAAAGCTATCCACTTGTGGTATTTCTGTTATAGCAGCACTAAATAACTAAGAATTTGGTACCAGGAGAGTGGGGTGCCACTCTAACAGGTACCTACAATGTGGAACAGTTTTGGAATTAAGTAATGGGTAGAAGCTGTATGAGTTTTAAACTGCCTAATATTAAAAGCCTAGATTGCCTTGAAGACAGTGTTGGAGAGATTATGGACATCAAAGAAAACCCTGGTGAGGACTCAGAAGGAAGTGAGAGCTGTAACACTGGAGATGATGCAGACAGGGAGAAGCTGGTCCAGCCACTGAGAAATGGCTGCAGCAGAACCAGGACACCCACATGTGGTGGTGTGGGAGATAACCCATGGAGCAAGAAAGCTTAGTGCCTTTGTGAAGGAGGCTTTCTGGCAGAGTGGGGTGCCTCCAGGCACTTATTGGTAGAGCTAAAGAGTTTTGGAACACTTGCCCAAGCAGAGCAGACTCTGGGTTGGTCCAAGAGGCCCAAGGGGCTGAGAGGCCAAGGAACAAGGAAGCAGAAGCTGAAGAGACAAGGAACACAGGAAGCAGAACTGCCTTGGTCTTAAAGGGTAGGGCCATGACCTCAGGGTCTCAAAGTGTGGAGACATGGCCTCTGAGACTTCAAATGTGGGGCAATAGCCTCTTAGGTTTCTAAGAGCCAGATCTTCAACTTGGTTCCAGAGTGTGGAGCTGCCTTTTATTAGTGCCAGTGAGATGGGGCTAGATTTGCTGCCCAAAGCGGAGGGAGTGGGGCTGCCGTGCCCAAGGGGCAGAAGAATAAGTCCTACTGGGGTTCAACGGGTGCAGTCTCCACTCAGATGGACTAGAAGAATGAGGCCACCCAAAGCCGAGGAAGCAGGGCTGCCATTCCAATGGGCCTGGAAAGTGGAGCTGAATCCCAGCTCCTAGGGGCCTTCACCCAGAATCCAGAGTATGTGGCCAACACCCAGAGTCTGGAGGGCAGGACCATTGCTTAGTCTCAGAGAACAGAGGATTGTTTTCAAGCCTTGAGAACTAATGTAATGTGTTCTGTTGACTTGTTTGGTGCCTATTATCCCTTTTTTTCCCTTTAATTTCTCTCATTTGTAATGGGAATGTCTACCTTGTACCTATTCCACCATTGCACTTTGGAAGCAGATAACTTATTTCAGCATTTCACAGATGAAGAGAAATTTTTGGTATTTGGACCTGGAGTTGACTCAAGACTTTTGGGATGATATGATGCGGTGAATATATTTTACATGTGGCAAGGACATGAATTTTGGGGGGCCAAAAGGGTGGAATGTTATAGATTGAATGGTGTGCCCTCAAAATGTGTGTCAACTTGGCTAGGTCATGATTCCCAGTATTGTTCACCATTTTGTGATCTGATGTGATTATCCTGTGTGTTCTAATCCTAACCTCTACAATGTTAATGAGGTAAGATTCAATCTACAAGAATAGATTATGTCTTAAACCAGTTCCTTTTAAGATATAAAAGAGAGAAGCTAGCAGGGAGGAGAGGGACCTCATACTACCAAGAAAGAAATGCCAGGAACTGAGTGTGTCCTTTGAATTCGGGGTCCCTGTGCTGAGAAGCTCCTAGACCAGGGCAAGAATGATAACATGGACTTTCCCCCAGAGCCAACAGAGAGAGAAAGCCTTCCCCTGGAGCTGGCACCCCAAATTTGGACTTCTAGCCTCCTGAAACCATGAGAAAATAAATTTCTCTTTGTTAAAGCTATCCACCTGTGGTATTTCTGTTATAGGAGCACTAGATAACTAAGACAATTATGAGTTTGTACCTTTTGCAAATAGTTATAAGGTTTCATTTTCCTGAAAGTCATAATTCATGTGAGCCTGCTGCACTGAGTGAGATAACATTATTTTCTTGTTCACGGAAATAAAATTCTACAGGTAATTTACTGATGTGCTAATTACCATTTCTGGTGATGAGGTAAGGAACACTGTGGTTTTTCAAATTGTTCCAACCCTGAAAAAAATGTATTCTTATATTTACAAAAGCCCTGAAGCGTAAAGCAGTATTAGTCCTATGGATTGTTGCCAAGCATGATAGGTAATATGCTCATAATTTTTTTTTTTGTAAATAAACAGCTATGCTTGAGCAGAAAATACCATAATGGCTGATTTATTTGTTTGTGTGTGCAACAGTTTCTTTATACTACCAGTAATGAAAACATTTCAGCATCCACAGAGGCTTGGCAGATAGGAAGACATGTACATTTCTTTTCTAGGCAATAGTAAAATCGAATTGCTAAATGTCCATTGATTCAAAATGTTAAAAGATCTTTATTTTAATTGTTCCTTTTAATTGTCTTGCCTTTGTTGCTTGTTCCTAAATGGGCAAGCTCCAGCTTTTCATTCTCATTTTTTTCTTAAGGCTTTTTGGTCTACTTGGAATATCCGCCTTTTCCTTCCTTAAAACAACAACAACAAAAACTCAGTTGCCATTAAGTTGATTGTAACTCACGGCGATCTCATGTGTTTCAGAGTAGAAGGGTGTTCCATAGGGTTTTCAATGGCTGTGACCTTTCAGAAGATTGTCAGGCCTTTCTTCCCTAATCTGTACATCCATGGGTCTAATTTTTCCTTCAAAACTTAGTTCTTTCTTTCTCTGAGAAATCTGTCCTGATTTCCCAACTGGCTCTGAGGTTTCATTGTGTGCTTTCCTCAGGGCACTTATAATTGTTTGCCTTAATCAGGGTACTTGTTATTAGATTTGAAATACAGGAATTGATGTATTTGTCTTCTGCCTTTACTGAATTGCAGGTTTCTTGAGAGCTGGAGCTTTGCTTTCCTCATATTTGTATTTTTCCTTTCCCCGCATTCAGCTCAGTGTTGTGCAGATGGTAAATCACAGTACATGTATGTTGATTGATTGAATTCAACTGTTGAAAACTTCTTTCTTAAAAACATCTGCTTCCTTACCTTGTGGACATCATTCTCATGCTTTTATTTCAAATTTTCTTGTTTCCTGGTGTGTATGCTTACTTCATCATTCAAATTTCTTTTCTATCTTCATTTTGCCAAACGGAAGTCAACTTCATATGTATATCGCCCCTCCTCCATCTTTAAAACTTTACCAGATTTCATTATTCTCTTCCTGAGTGTAGTAAGCAGAAGTACGCAAGACTTAAAAGTGCCACTTTGTACTTTTCTTTGTACCTGCCTGACAAAACTCAAACCCTCAGTGATCCCACACTTTTACATTTTCCATTCCCTACCTGGTTGCTGAGAACTACTTGAGAAAAAGAATAATCTACTGCATACCTTCACTCAAATGTCATTTCAAAAGCTCAAGTTCACCCTCACACTAAATTCATCATCTCCTAAATATTTCTCCCCACTGCTTCTTATTTCATATATAACACCATAATTTATTTATGAAAGAAAACCATGTATAACATATGACCTCAATTAAATCTCTTCCTGCTCCACACAAAGTAAAAAGGATCAGAAAGAAAGATATCAATAAATTAATGGTGTTTATGCCTAGGTAGCAGCATTTTAAAGTATTCTTTTTCTTGTTTATACTGTCCCTTTTTTTATATTTAGTGATAACTATGTATGACTTTAATAATCAGACAGTTTTAAAGAAATGCTATAGGAAAAATGGTAAGTTAGTATGAAAATAAAACAGTTCTAAGTGTAAGGAAGCATAGGCTTTAGTCTTTAATAATGCATGTGCCAGTGAAATCTCACAAGCTACTAATTCTTGATTTGTTGTTATATCCAACACTAGACTTTTGGTGCATGGATGCAAGACCTAATATCTGAAGGTATGGTGCTCCAGTCTAGTGGGACAGACAGGTATCTAACAATATAGAATAGAGGCAATAGAGGTAGGTACCTAATGGCACAAGAGTAGAGAGGAGAGACTCCGGAAAACTGATTCAGTATACAGGGGTGAAAGAGATTGATTAGCCAAATTCTAGCATCCTCCCTAGTTGTGCAATCCTAACAATGGCTATATTTTTAATAATAATCAGTTGCCATTGAATTAACTTTGACTCACAGCCACTCCATGTGTGTCAGAGTAGAATTGCGCTCCATAGGTGTCTTAGACTGGGTTCTCCAGAGAAACAAAACCAGTGAAGCATCTACATATATGTCTGTATCTATCTATCTATCTATCTATCTATCTATCTATCTATCTATCTATCTATCTATCTATCTATCTATCTATCTATCTATCTATCTATCTATCTATCTATCTATCTATCTATCTATCTATCTATCTATCTATCTATCTATCTATCTATCTATCTATCTATCTATCTATCTATCTATCTATCTATCTATCTATCTATCTATCTATCTATCTATCTATCTATCTATCTATCTATCTATCTATCTATCTATCTATCTATCTATCTATCTATCTATCTATCTATCTATCTATCTATCTATCTATCTATCTATCTATCTATCTATATCTATATCTATCTATATCTATCTATCTATCTATCTATCTATCTATCTATCTATCTATCTATCTATCTATCTATCTATCTATCTATCATCTATCTATCTATCATCTATCTATCAATCTATCATCTATCTATCTATCATCTATCTATCTATCTATCTATCAATCTATCATCTATCTATCTATCATCTATCTATCTATCATCTATCTATCTATCATCATCATCTATCTATCTATCATCTATCAATCTATCATCATCTATCTATCTATCTATCTATCATCTATCTATCTATCATCTATCTATCTATCTATCTATCTATCATCTATCTATCTATCATCATCATCTATCTATCTATCATCTATCAATCTATCATCATCTATCTATCATCTATCTATCTATCTATCTATCTATCTATCTATCTATCTATCATCTATCTATCTATCTATCTATCTATCTATCTATCTATCTATCATCTATCTATCTATCTATCTATCTATCTATCTATCTATCTATCTATCTATCTATCATCTATCTATAATCTATCAATCTATCTATCATCTATCTATCTATCATCTATATCTATCTACATACAAAGAAACATATATACATACATATGTGTATATATATATAGATAGATACAGAAACAAAACTATTGAAGTCTCTCTCTCTTATATATATATATTAGAGAGAGAGAGAAAGAGATTTGTATCAAGGAAATGGCTCATGTGGTTGTAGAGACTGTGGATCATTGCTGCAGCTTACTGACTGCAGAGGCTGATGAATCCAAAGATAGGCAGGTAAGCTGCTACTTCAAGTTCCAAGAACTGGAGATCAGGTGAACAGGAGCCAGCTGCAGAATCCATGCCAGAAAGTCCACCTAAATTGGATGTAGGCCACATTCCCAAGGAAACTCCCTTTCAACTGATTGGCTACTTGCAGCAGATCCCATCATGAAGGTGATTACACTGTATCAGATGTCATTGTGGAGATGATTACATCATTATATGACTGCCAAACTACATCATAATTGCCAAACCATTGAGAATCATGGCCCAGCCCAGCTGACACACAATCTTAACGATTAACGTCCACCCCTTGCCAACTTAGCACCTGTACACATTTCCTTAAAACACACATAATCTCTGAATAAAGATAATTATGAAGTCATACTTGTGCCTAATGTGATACAACTAACATGGGAACAACCAAAAATCCAATAGCTCTGTATACATCCTATATTTTATAAGGGAAGAAAACAAAAGTATTTGATGCACACATACAAGCAAGAAACAACCAGAAAAATTACAGTCCTCATTTCTGCAACTGGTCCACATGGTTGCAACTGGTATTTAGACCTACCTTTTACCATCACCCATTCTGTATTCCCTTTGCCCTCAGCAAGGACTTCAGCTGGTCATGGTTCTTTGTCTGGTGGGGTGACCCACACCTTCACTCCTGAAGGGTCTGGGCCATTAGTAGTCATGTCAGATTTGGGTTGCTGTAGTTTTCCATTAACTGTAACCACAGGGCATTGTAGAACTAAGAAACGACTTAAGGGATCTCCTGCATTCCAGACATACTCTTCTTTACCTCCATTATGTAATATCAATCCATTTTCCTCTTGGTAATCAGGATCAATCACACCAGCCAATATGGTAACTCCTTTCTTTGCCTGTTGATCAAGAAGTACAAGGAACCCAAAGTGGCCAGGTGGCATTCTTAATTTCCAGTTTAATAGAATCAGCCATGTGTCTCCAGGTGGGAGCATTCCTCCCTCTGGAACTGTCTAGACCTGTAGAGCATAGGATCATGGGGACAGGAAGCAAAATTTTTGTGAGTGGGTCACTAGAGGTAATAGTGAGTGGTACCAGTTCCATTTACATCCCTTGATTTCAGAACCCATGAATCCTGGCTATGGGAGAAACAGCACCATGTACTGGACATTGGTTTAGAGCAGATACAGCCTCTTGGAGAACATTGCCCCTATACTGCAAGATATTGCCACCTAGCTATCACTGTAATTGTGTCTTTAGAAGGCAATTGCATCTTCTGTCAAGCCAGCTGTATCAGGATGATGGGGAACATGGTAAAACCAGTGAATTCTATTAGCATAGGTCCATTGCTGCAGTTCATTTGCTGTGAAGTGAGTGCCTTGATCTGAGGTGGTTCTGTGTGGGGTACCATGATGGTAAACCTAACCTAACCCCTTGCCGTCGAGTCGATTCCAACTCATAGTGAACCTATAGGGCAGAGTAGAAGTGTCCCACAGAGTTTCCAAAGAGCACCTGGTGGATTTGAACTGCCGACATTTTGGTTAGCAGCTGTAGCACTTAACCACTACACTATCAGGGTTTCCATGTTGATAGATAAGACATTCTGTAAGTTCACAGGTGGTAGTTTTTGCAGAAGCATTGCATGCAGGGAAGGCAAATCCATACCCAGAGTGTCTAAGAACAAAACACTGCCCTTTCCATGGTGGAACTGATCCAATGTAATCAACTTGCCACCAGGTTCCTGGCTGGTCACCTCAGGGGATGGTGCCATATCGGGGACTCAGTATTAGTTCTGCTGCTGGCAGATTGGGCACTCAGCAGTGGCTGTAGCCAAATTGACCTTGGTGAGTGGAAGTACATGTTGCTGAGCCCATGCATTATCTGCATCCCCACCACCATGGCCGCTTTGTTCTTGAACCCATTGAGCAATGACAGGAGTGGCTAGGGAAAGAGGATGGCTGGTTTCCGGAGAACGGGATATCCTATCCACTTGATTGTTAAAATCCTCCTCTGCTGACGTTACCCTTTGGTGAGCGTGCACATGAGACACAAATATCTTCACTTCTTTGGCCCATTCAGAGACGCCTATTTACATACCTCTTCCCCATACCTCCTTGTCACCAATATTCCAATCCTGTTTCTTTTAAGTCCCTGACCATCCAGCCAAACCATTGGCCACAGCCCATGGATAAGTATACAGTCACACATCTGGCCTTTTCTTCTTCTAAGCAAAGTGAACCACGAGGTGCACTGCTTGAAGTTCTGCCCATTGGGAGGATTTCCCTTCATCCTGTCATTCAGGGAGGTTCTCGAAAAAGGCTGTCGGACTTCTACTGTCCACTTTTGAGTGGTTCCCGCATATCATGCAGAACCATTTGTGAACCAGGCACTAGTTTTCTCTCCCTCAGTCAGCTGATCATAAGGAACTCCATGAGGCCATAGGTGCAGACTGGAGATGGAAGGTAGTGTGACAGAAGTGGAGACCATGGGCATTTGGGTCATATCCTCATGCAACTTACTTGTGCCTTCAGGTCCTGCTCAGGCCCAATCTCATATATACCACTTCCATTTAATGACGGAATGCTGCTCTGCACGTTCAGCTTCATGGGTCTGTGGGTCAGACAATGCCCAGCTCATAATGGGCTGCTCAGGCTGCAGGGTGACTTGGTGCCCCAATGTAAAGCATTCAGTCTTTGCTAAGACCCAGTAACAAGCCAAAAGCTATTTTTTAGAATGAGAGTAGTTATCTGCAGAGAATGGCAGGGCTTTGCTCCAAAATCCTGAGGGTCTGTCTGTGCTGTGATTCAAGAATAGGAGCCTGCCAAAAAGTCCGAACGGCATCTCTATCTGCCACTGACACTTCAAGCACCATTGGATCAGCCAGATCATATGGCCCAAGGGGCAGAGCTGCTTTCATGGCAGTCTGAATATGTTACAGAGTCTTATCTTGGTCTGGTCCCCACTTAAAACTAGCAGCTTTTTGAGCCACTTGATAAATAGGCCAGAGTAGCACAGCCAAAAGAGGAATATGTTGCCTCCAAAATCCAAAGAGGCCCACTAGGTGTTGGGTCTCCTTTTTAGTTGTGGGAGGGGCCAGATGCAATAACTTATCTGTCACTTTAGAAGAAATATCTCAACATATCCCATACCACTGGACTCCTAGAAAATTCACTGAGGTAGAAGGCTGAATTTTTGTCTGATTAATTTCCCACACTCTAACAGGCATGTGTTTTACCAATAAGTCCAGAGTCATTGGCATTTCTTCCTTATCAGGTCCAATCAGCATAATGTCATCAATGTAATGGACCATACTGATGTGGTGTGGAAGGGAAAGGTGATCAAGTTCCCTGAGGACTAAATTATAACAGAGGGCTAGAGAGTTGGTATAGCCCCAAGGCACCACAGTGAAGCTGTATTGCTGGCATTGCCAGCTGAAGGCAAGAAGAAGTTTTGCTTCTGGTGGTCCTTTGAAACAGGTATGGAGAAAAAGGCATTAGCTGGATCAATAGCTGCATACCAGGTACCAGCAATGAAACTACTTTTGGAACAGCAGCTAAAATTGGAATCGCCACTTGGTTAAGTTTTCTATAATCTACTGTCATTCTCTAAGATCCATCTACTTTTGCACAGGCCAGATAGGCAAGTTGAATGGGGATGTGGTGGGAATCACTACTTCTACATCCTTCAAGTCCTTGATGGTGGCAGTAACCTCTGAAATCCCTCCAGGAATGAGTTATTAATTTTGGTTTACTATTTTCTTAGGTAGGGGAAGTTCTCATGGCTTTCACTTGGCTTTTCCTACCATAATAGCCCCTAATCCACTGCAGGAATCCAATGTGATGGTTCTACCGGTTGCCGAATATATATATACAAATTACGCATTCTGGAACTGGAGAAATCACTACGGGCTGGGTTCAGGGACACACTGAACTTACTGTGAGATGGGCGTGAGCTAAGATTCCATTAATAACGTGATCTCCATATGCCCCAACTCTGACTGGTGGGCCACAGTGACATTTTAGGTGTCCTGGAATTAGTGTCAGTTTCAGAGCCAGTATCCAGTAGTCAGCAGAAACCCTGGTGGTATAGTGGTTAAGAGCTACGCTGCTAACCAAAAGGTCAGCAGTTCGAATCCATCAGGTGCCCCTTGGAAACTCTTTGGGGCAGTTCTACTCTGTCCTATTGGGTTGCTATGAGTTGGAATCAACTTGACGGCAGTGGGTTTGGTTTTTTTGGCTTTGATCCAGTAGTCCTCAAAAAGTCTGAGTATTTTCTTTTCCCCAATGAGCAGTCACTCTTGTAAAAGGTCATAGATCCTTTTGGGGGAAGCCTGAAAGATTAACAGTATAAATTTTTGGCACTGTAGTGGGGTCCTTCTTCAAGGACAACTGGCCTTCCCTTCGTTCAAGGGATTGTGAATCTGTATACTTGTTCAAGCCTGGGAATTGATTGAGGGTTCGTGACTCTCTGTTCTGGTGATTCGAGTTAGACTGCTATTCACTTAACCTAGAATACTTGCACTTTTACTGATCAAGTATACATTTAATAGCTTTCCTATCTCTTTCTCTTCTTGGGCACCAAAACTAAGTAGCCAATGTCATAAGCCCATATGAGTCATACTATTTTGATTACTGCTTTGACTCCGTTATCCATCAGGGTAACCATCCCCAACTTGTTTTTGTCTATTGAGTGCCACCACTTGGTCTCTACTACCATGGGGTTCAGTCAGCCTCATTGTAGTTAGGTATCTTAATTCCGTTAGGGCAGTTCCCACGGTCAAATCTGACTTACATAAAGTGGCAATCATAGCACTCTAAGGATGCCAGGGCTCCCTTCACACATTTAGTCCCCACAAATATGTGAAGGGAGTTGTGGCAAAAGGTGTGTCCTCTGGGCTGTCCATGTGTGGGTCTGTGGGCCTAACCCAATAAATATACTCTAACATGCCAGTTTCCCCAAGCCTTTGGGTACCTTCTTCTACAAGTATACCAAGGCAAGATACTGTTACTGGTGGAGGATAGATGCATAAATCAATGGAACAGAACGAAGAATAAAGAAATAGGCCCACAGAAACATGCCCAACTGATTTTTGACAAAGGAGCAAAGGCAGTTCAATGGAGGATGGGTAGCCTGTTCAATAAATCGTGTGGGAGCCATTAATTTTCATAAGTGGAAAAATAAACCTTTACCTAAATCTCACAATTTATATAAAAGTTAACCCAGAATGGATCATAGATTTAAATGTAAAAGTAAAACCACAGAACTTTTAGAAAAAATAAAGAGAAAATCTCCAGAATATATAGCCAAAGTGTCTTTAGACTTTACACCAAAAGCATGATGTATAAAAGGAAAAATCAATAAATTAGTCTTCATCAAAATTAAAAATTTTTCTCTATGAAACTACATGTGGAGAGGAAGAAAACACAAGCTGCAAAATATTTGCAAACTACATATCCAACAAAGGACTGATATCAAGAATACATACAAAAACAAACAACTCTCCAACTTAGTAGTTTAAAAAACCCAAACAATCCAGTTAGAAAATGGGAAAAAATACATGCATAGACATTTCACTGAAGAGGAAATACAGATGGTAAATAGAGACATGAAAAGATGTTCCATGCCATTAGCCGTCAGGGAAATAAACATCAAAGCCATAATGAGACATCACTACAAATCTAGCTGAACGGTAAAATAATAATAATAAAAAAATTAGCAACGATACAATGATGGTGAGGTTGCAGAGAGACTGGATCACTCATATATTGTTTGTGGGGATGCACAATAGTACAGCCATTATAGAAAACATTTTGGCATTTTTTTTTTTAAATTTTTTTCCAAAACTGAAGATGCAATGAAGCTACCACCCAGAAATTGTACACTCGGGCATTTATCTCAGAGAAATTAAAACTCCAGTTCTCACAAAAACTTATAAACAAATGTTCATAGAAGCTGTATTTGTAATAATCAAAATTAGAATAAACCTAGGTGTTCTTCTATGGGTGAATGGTTAAACAAACTGTGGTATATCCGTAACATGGAATACTACTCAGCAATATAAAGGGACAAAGTGTTGATACATGGAACAACTTAGATGAATCTTCAGTGAGTTATGTGAAAAAAGTCAATCCCAAAATTTTACTTACTACATGATTCTATTTATATAATATTTTGAAATGACAAAATTTTATATAGAGAGGACAGATTAGTGGTTTTCAAGTGTTAGAGATGGGGGGCTGACAGGGAGCTGAACGAGATTATTAAAGGGAAAGATGAAGAATTTTTGTTGTGTTGGGAATGTTTAGTATCTTGACTGTATTGGTGTGGGTGCACAGGTGATAAAACTGTATAAAACTTAGTACAAACTAACACACATACAGGAGGGTAAGTAAGACTGGCAAAATTGAATAAGATTGGTGAATTTTATCAAGGCCAATACCATTGGAGGAAAATGGGAAAAGTGTAAGATGGATCTCTCTGTACTATTTCTTTATTTAGAAGTCTTAAAAACTGAGATATAATTCACAGAGAAAATTCACCATTTTAACCTGTTCAATTAAGTAGTTTTTAGTATATTCACAAGGTTGTGTAACCATCACCATTATCTATTTCCAAAACATTTTCATCACCCCCCAAAGAAACCCTATACCCCTTAGTAGTCATTCCCACTCTCCTACCCACAGCTCCTTGCAACTACCAGTTTATTCTCTGTCTTTACGGATTTGCCTATTCTGGACATTTCATACAAATGGAATCATACCACATGTGGCCTTTCAGATTTGGCTTCTTTCTCTTAGTGTAATGTTTTCAAAGTTTATCCGTGTTGCAGCATGTACCAGTACTTTATTCTTTTTATGGTTAAATTTATATATATATATAAGTTTTGTATGTGTATAAAAGTTGTTTCCAGTTTTTATCTATTATGAATAATGCTGCTATAAACATTTGTGTGCAAGTTTTTGCAAGAACATACGTTTTCATTTCTCTTGGTTATGTACCTAGGATATATAGGCTCAGCCACATAAAAACTGTATGTTTAACTTTTTGAGGAATTGCCAAAATCTTTTCCAAAGCAGCTGCACCATTTCGCACGCCCACTAGCAATGTATGAGGATTGCAATTTCTCTACATCGTCGTCAGCACTTACTATTGTTTGTCGCTTTATATTACGCCCATCTGAGTGGTTTGATGTATCTCATTTGAATTTTGATTTGCATTTTTCCAATGATTAATAATGTTGAACATCTGTTTATATGCTTATTCAAATTCGTGTATTTTCTTTAGAGAAATGTCTATTCAAATCCTTTGCCCATTTTTAATTTTTTTTATTGCTGGGTTGTAGGATTTGTTTATATATTTTAGATACAAGCCTCTTGTCATATATATAATTTGCAGATATTTCCCCTCAATCTGTGGGTTGTCTTTTCACTTTCTTGATTAAAAAAACCCGTTGCCATCGAGGCAATTTTGACTCATAGCGACCCTTCAAGACAGAACAAAACTGCCCCATAGGGTTTCCAAGGACTTAAAAATTGAGATATAATTTGCACAGAAAATTCACCATTTGAACTGCCAACCTTTTGGTTAGCAGCCGTAGCTCTTAACCACTAGGCCATCAGGGTTTCCTTCTTTCTTGATAGTGTTCTTTAAAGGGCAAATTTTCAAAATTCCCATGAAGCCCAGTTTAGTTTTTCTTTGCTTGCTTGTGTTTTACATGTCATATCTAAGACACCATTGATTATTCCAGTGTCACAATTATTTACATCTATGTTTTTTTCAAAGAGGTTTATATTTTCATCTGTTACCTTAAGGTTTTTGATCCATTTTGAGTGAACTTTTGTATATGGTATGGGGTAGGCATCCAACTTTAATCTTTTGTATGTGACTACCCATTTGTCCCAGTACCATTTGTTGAAATGGCTAGTCTGTTCTTACTGAATTATCTTGACACTCTCGTTGAAAATCGGTGACCATAATTGTACAGGTTTATTTCTGGACTTTCGATTCTATTCCATTGAGCTATCTGTCTATCCTTAAGCCAGTATCACAGAGTCTTGAGTACAGTTTGTAGTAAGTTTTGAAATAGAGAAATGTGAATCCTCCAATTTTGTTCTTTTATTTCAAGAGTGTTTTGGTTCTTCTACGTTTCTTGCATTCATTCTATGTATTATTTCTCAAAACTGAAAGTGGGTCTTCAATAAAAATGTTGATAATAATATCAACCAAAGGCAAAAAAAAACTTATAAGTAATTTATAATTTACAAGTCTTAAAGTTGTGGTATAGGAAATATGTGATAGCTGATGATAAATATGAATATTTTATTTTAATAATTTAAAAACATAGGTATTTCACTTTTATTAAAAACATGAAATTATATATATGTTTATTCTCTTATGCTTTAGGTAATGCAATGGTAATGTATTAATTTGTCTAATTAATATAATGATAGTGTTCAAGAGAAGATAGTTAAATGTTTGTAGTATTGCCTTAATCATTAACAAGAAAACCTAGATGGGTCAATGCCAAGTACCTCGGAGATGTTCATCTTAGCATTTCCAGTATCGGACACATTGTAGATGTTTAACAAATGTTTGCTAATTAATGAAAACTTTAATAGCCAGATGTAGAATAAATGAAGCTTTACAAAAAATTAATGTCACTTAAAAAATGAATTTTTTTGTTGGCGGTCTACTTCTCTTGAAATTTAGCTTGTGCCCATAATTAAAAGAAGCCACATTAAGGGAAAAATCATTTTTATTCTATCATGAAATCTTAGACAATAATTTGTAAGTTTCAAAAAAGTAGTTATTGCATGGGTCAATTCTATAGCAAAACTCTTGTAAATAGATGATAAGGAAAATATAGCTGAGAATCTGTCATCTTGATAAACTATAAAGATAGACAAAGGCCAAAAATACAGGACATAGGAAAAATTGATTTGAAATTAGGGTGAAATTACAGGCAATTTTTGGTTTGGATTTCTGTTATTTTTATTATCATGAAGAAGTAAAGGCTTTTCCATGCATGTTTTTAAAACTATAAAGCACCATGGAGTAGACCGTTAAATTTAATGTACGTAGAACTACTCATGGAAGTTGCTGGCTCATGGCAGGCATTCAACAAAAGTTAGCTATTACCTTAATTTTAATATACACTCTGCATTTGAGTAACAAAAATTAGAAAGTAAAGCAGAAATTTACAGTATATAGTATTAAATATACTTCTCTCCCTCATGATGATGGTAATATTCACCATGGGAGAGGAAGGGAGGTTAGAAAGAGAAAGAAGATCCTGGCCCAGAAAGCAAATTCTCCCATCTTTTTGCAAGTATTCCTCCTGTCTGAAATAATTGCCTTTTTTAAAAATGCTTGAATAAGCACTCACTTTTTGTATAATTAGAATTATCTTTCTCTCTCTCTCCTTCTAATTTATCTAATTACCTTATCCTCATGTCTAGGTTGAGAGATTATTTTTCCCAGAAACCCTTTTATGACCCTTTATGTTTGGGTTTCATGCCTCTCCTATTCCCTTATAGCACTGCGTGTTTCCTCTCTTCTGTAATCCTGGATTCAATATCTAATTTATTTGTGTTTATTTCCCGTAGCACCATAAACTCCTTGAGAATAGGAATTGTGTTTTGAATACTCAGGGCTCATGTCTGACACTTCATAGACCTTCAATAAGTGACTTTGAATGAATGAAGAAAAGAAAAAGCGAATAAAGATGCAGACCCCGGATTTTTGGACATAAAACTTCTAACAAAGTTTTTATCCATTACAAAAAAGGTGACAGCTTAGATTGGCAAAGCATAAAAATACAACCAAATCACATCAAACCAAAACAAGAAACCCAGCCCTAAGCTAAATCTTAAGATTTAAGGGTATTATGTATCTCTCAAACTTAGATCAATATGAATTTTGATTAAATAACATATTATAAAAGATGATAGATAGCAATCCTTATAGCAAAAAATAAGGAAGTTGCATTCTAACAGGAAATTACTTATTACAGAGCAAGGTATATATTTTTAAAGAAATGTTCTTAATCTTATTATTTGTCATTTCTGAGAACTGTGATCAAATTCATGCTTTAAGGATGTTTACTGAGTTATTTGCTTATTTAGCTACCAGAGGCAGTTTTGTCCTCTGTAATTTCTTTACTCCTGAGTAAAAGTGCTATACATATTTGCAGGTTTTACTGTACACACGGTAAAACCTGGAAAAGCCAGAACCTATTTTTTTATGTAAGACAGAAACCTATCAGAGAAGGAAAACTCAAATATTTTCCACTAATAGAGAGCAATAGAAAAATGGTAATACTGCAGCCTGTGAAAAGCTGGAAACTTGAGAGAGATGGAAAAACAAAACCATCCCATTGAGTTCCGGCTCTCACAGGTTTCACTGTATATATATATGTGTGTGTGTGTGTGCGTGTATGAGTGTTTAGCAAATGTTCTCATCTTCGATTGTTTAGCAGGAAGGGCAATTACTGGAGAAGGCTCTTTGTAAATAGCAATAATTTCATTTTATTCATAAAAGCGCTTATTGAGCATATACATTTAGTCCAACATTGAGACTTACAGTTCTGTTATTGAGACTTTTGGCTATATAAAACTACAAAAACTTAGCTTTGGGAATGCTGATTATCCCTTTTTAAAAACATTAGTACACTTAAAATTTTTATGAGAAGGACTATTTGGCTTAATTTATATATGAAGTCATTAAAACTGTTATCTTGCCCAATTAAAAGCTCATCTTTAAAAAAATTATTTTTTAGATTTCAGAACACCCTAATATGAAACAGATAAAAATCATTTGCGACATCTGTTAAATGAGTAAATTTTTCCCAAAATTTCTTTTCTGGAGACAGATAAGATTGTTAATTTCCCGTCATTAACAGATACTTTGGCTAATGATTTCTACATTAGTATGCATTTTTTTTTTTTATGCATAGACATTGTATGAATTGTGCTCAAATGTGAATTTGACTATTTTAGTTGATCTTAAGAATCTGCTGGAACCTATGTAACTTATTTCCTGAAAAGCCTGCAATCGACTATAATGAACTATTTCAAATAAGGTTGCATTTTTATGAAATGACATATAACATATAACCGTGTGATTAACAGCCTTCTGACTTTCAAGCTGTTATACATTTGATTGAAAGGATGAGAGAATCTATAAGAAACATTCTTATAAATTTAGTAGTCTCAAGTTTTGTTAAGGGACTTGAGTTTTATCTACACAACCACAAAGTATAATATATTAGTATTTCTTAATGCTATCATTTAGCTCTGAAATGGTATTGGAATTATGGTCCAATTTTATAGTCATATGAGGTGGTTGATTAACCTAGAATAATAAGTAAAACATGACAACAGGATAGCCTTACAACAGCAGAAAAAAATAAAGTGTCTGAATTATTTTATTATGTTGTTTTCTTTCTAAAGGGTAATGTCCATAAAAGCTTCTGCATTGATAATAAAAGTCTTTATAAAACTGGTCCTGTTTCTTACACTTCATTAAACTACCCATTTTATCCTTGAAATTTATGTGAAAGAAAAATACTTATAGTATGTTGACTTCAATTTTCAAATTGCTATTTGAAAAGTAAAACAAAAATAAAAAACAAATATGTTTGAGACTCAAGAAGTGGACAAGTACATCTAATTTGTTTTGTAAGGATCATTAAAGCTTTGTATCTTCAACATGTTGTAACAATTTCTGCAGGCCAGTATTAGGGTGACAATCTAGAACAGTTTGAATATTTAAAAATATACAGCTCTGCCCAGATGAAGGAAGAAAAACTGGTTTTTATCAAAAGTACAATCCGTAGACGATCTGAAAACAAAAAATCTTTTCCTTACTCATAAAATTAAAGGTCGATTTTAAGCTTGCAGTGAATAATAATCAGCCGCTCAAAACATCCCAGCATGAACATCACAGTAATGGCTAGGAGTGGTAGAACATCCCAAATTTTGCATTTTTCTTATTATGAATATTAATGAAATAGGAAATTAAAAAGACCAATAGAGAGCAAGATAAGAAATTTTTAAAAGAATTAAAAGTTACCTTCACTCACAGGAAAACTAACCCTGTATATTTTTATTCCCCAGATGTTTACACTCAATAGATATTTACAACGTTGTTGTTGTTGTTAGGTGCCATTGAGTCAGTTCCAACTTATGCTGACTCTATGTACAAAAGAACAAAATGCATCCCAGTCCTGCGACATCCTCACAATCATTGCTATGTTTGAGCCCATTGTTACAGCCACTGTGTTGATCCATCTCATTGAGGGTCTTCTTTTTCACTGACCCTCTGCTCCTCCAGGAACTAGTCTCTCCTGATAACATGTCCAAAATACATGAGATGAAGTCTTGTCATCCTCACCAAGGAACATTCTGGCTGTGTGTCTTCCAAGCCAGATTCGTTCTTTCTTTTGGCAGTCCATGGTATATTCAATATTCTTTTCCAGCACCATAAGTCAAAGGCATCAATTCTTCTTCAGTCTTCCTTATTCATTGTCTAGCTTTTGAATGCATATGAGATAATTGCAAATACCATGGCTTGGATCAGGAGCACATTAGTCAGCAGAGACATCTTCAAATTTCAACACTTGAAAGAGATCTTTTGCACAACTCGTCTGTCACTTTTTTTTTACTGTGGTGGCTTGTGTGTCGCTGAGATACTGGAAGCTATGACACCAGTATTTCAAATACCAGCAGGTGGTGGACAGGTTTCAGCAGAGCTTTCAGACTAAGACAGACTAGGAAGAAGGACCTTCCAAGCTACTTCTAAAAAAAAAAAAAAAAATTGGTCACTGAAAACCTTATGAAAAGGAGCAGAACATTGATAAGACGAGCACCTCAGGTTGGAAGGCACTTAAAATACGACTGGAGAAGAGTTGCCTCCTCTAAGTTGAGTCGACTTTAATGAAGGGATGGAGTCACGCTTTCAAGATCTTCATTTTCTGATGAGGCACAACTCAAAATAAGAAGAAACAATTGCAAGCATGCATTAATAATCAGAACTTGGAATGTATGAAGTATGAATCTAGGATAATTGGGAGTCATCAAAAATGAAATAGACCACATAAAGATTGATATCCTAGGCTTTAGTGAGCTAAAATGGACTGATATTGGCCATTTTGAATTGAATAATCGTATGTTCTACTATGCTGGGCATAACAAAATGCATAGTACTAGAGACACATGAATCGACAAAAAGAACATCTCAAGATCTATCCTGAAGTTCTGTCAGTGATAGTATAATATTTGCATGCCTACAAGGAAGACCAGTTAATAGGTTTCAAATTTATGAAACAATCATTAATGACAAAGATGAGGAAATTGAAAATTTTTTACCAAATTCTGCAGTTTGAAATTGGCCAAACATGCAATCAAGTTCCACTGATAATTACTGGTGATAATAATGTGAAAGTTGGAAACTAAGAAGAATCAGTAGTTGGAAAATATGGACGGGGTGATAGAAACAATGCTGGAGGTGGCAAGGTGGAATTGTGCAACACTAATGACTTCTCCACTGTAAATCCCTTTTTTCAAAAACATAAATGGTGACTGTACACTTGGACATCACCAGATGAAATAAACAGGAGTCAAATCAACTATATTTGTAGAAAGAGACTTTGGAGAATCTTAATAACATCAGTCAGAACAAGGCCAGGAGTTGACTCCAGAACAGAGCATGAATTGCTCATATTGCAAGTTCAAGTTGAAGCTGAAGAAAATTAGAACAATTCCAAAAGAGCCAAAGTACAACTCTGAGTACACCCCACTTGAATTTAGAGATAATCTCAAGAATACATTTGATGTATTGATCAGCAATGGTCAAAGACCATACAATTTGTGGAAAGACATCAAGGACAACATACATAAAAAAAGCAAAAGGTCATTAAAAGGGCAGGAAAGAAAAATTCCAGAATGGATGTCTGAAGAGACTCTGAAACTTGCTCTTGAATGCAGAGTAGCTAAAGTAAATGGGAGAAATGATGAAGTAAAAGAGCTGAACAGAAGATTTCAAATGGTGGTGGGAGAAGACAAAGTAAAATATTATAAAGAAATGTACAAAAACCTGGAGTTAGAAAAGTCAAAGGGAAGAACAAGCTCAGCATTCCTTAACCTGAAAGAACTGAAGAAATAATTCAAGTCTCAAGTTGCAATAGTGAAGGATTCTATGGGCAAAATATTGAATAACTCAGGAAGCATCAAAAGAAAAAAAAGAAAGGAAGAATACACTGTCACTGTACCAAAAATAATTGGTTGACATTCAAACATTTCAGGAGGTAACACATGATCAAGAACTGATGGTACTGAAGGAATAAGTCCAAGCTGCACTGAAGACATTAGCAAAAAACAAAGCTCCAGGAATTGCCAGAATACCAAATGAGATGTCTCAACAAACGGATGCAGAACTGGAAGCCGTCACTCGTCTATGCCAAAAAATCTGGAAGACAGCCACATGGCCAACTGACTGGAAGAGATCCATGTTTGTGCCCATCCCAAAGAAAGGTGATCCAACTGAATGTGGAAATTATTGAACAATATCATTAATATCGGATGCAAGCAGAAGTTTGCTGAAGGTCATTCAAAAGCAGCTGCAGCAGTACATCGTCAAGGAATTGCCAGAAATTCAAGCTGTTTTCAGAAGAGGACGTGGAATGAGTGATATCTTTGCTGATGTCAGGTGGATCCTGGCTGAAAGGAGAGAATACCAGAAAGATGTTTACCTCTGTTTTATTGACTATGCAAAGGCATTTGATCATGTGGATCATAACAAACTATAGATAACATTGCAAAGAATGGGAATTTCAAAACTCTTAATTGTGCTCATGAGGAACTTGTACATATATCAAGAGGCAGTTGTTTAAACAAAACAAAGGAATACTGCCTGGTTTAAAATCATGGAAGTTGTGTGTCAGCATCATATACTTTCACCATACTTATTCACTCTGTACACTGAGCAAATAATCCAAGAAGCTGGACTATATGAAGAAGAACAGGACATCAGGATTGGAGGAAAACGCATTAACAACCTGTGTTATGTAGGTGACACAACCTTGCTTGCTGAAAGTGAAGAGGACTTGAAGCACTTACTGATGGAGATCAAAATACCTCAACATACAGGAAACAAAAATCCTCACTACTGAACCAATAAACAACATCATGATAAACAGAGAAAATATTGAAGTCATTAAGGATTCCATTTTACTTGGGCCCACAATCAACACGCATGGACGTAGTAGCCAAGAAATCAAAGAACGCGTTGCATTGCTCAAATCTCCTGCAAAAGTCTTCTTTATAGTGTTAACAAGGAAAGACCCCGCTTTGAGGACTAAGGTACTTCTGACCCAAGCCATGGTGTTTTCAATTGCTTCACATGGGTGCAAAAGCTGGATGATGAATAAGGAAGACCAAAGAAGAATTGATGACTTTGAGTTGTGGTGTTGGTGAAGAATATTGAATATACCATGGAATGCCAGAGAACAAACAAGTCTGTTGTGGAAGAAGTAAGGCTGAACGCTCCTTACAAGAGCGGATGGTGAGACTTCGTCTCATATACTTTGGATGTGTTATCAGGAGGGACCAGTCCTTGGAGAAGGACACCATGCTTGGTTAAGTGGAGGATCAGGGAAAAAGAAGACCCTCAACAAGATGGTTTGACCCAGTGACTAAAACAATGGGCCCAGGCACAACAATGATCATGGGGATGGCACAGGAGTGGGGGTTGCAATGAGTCGGAACCGATTTGACAGCACCTAACAACAACTATGTGTGAAGATGTTGCTTATTGGTCCAGTTCTACTGCACATTAGGGTCTCTATGAGTTGGAACCGACTCCAGGGCTCCTAACAACAACACTCAGTTTGATAGTATGATTTCTGAAGACAAATCAAGTAGCAACTGTTGTTGTCGTGTATCATCAAATCAATTATGACTCAGAGTGACCCTTTATGGACCGTGTATGACAGAGTAGAACTACTCCAGAGGATTTCAGAAGCTGTAATCTTTACAGGAGCAGATCGTCAGGTCTTTTCACCTGCAGAGCCACTGTTTGGTTCAAACTGCCAATCTTTAGGTTAGCATTTGAGCATTAACCATTGCACCACCAGGGCTCCCTAAGTAAGCATTAGTTCATAGTAAACACTCAGAACTTGGTAAAAGGTGATCTGTATCCCCAAAGCTCTAGAAAGTCTAGAAACAGCTAGCAATTACTGAATAGACATAATCTGAGTTGTTATACTAATTAAATTTCTAGAAAGTATTTTGCCTTTCACCTCTGTTCTGGGTGAAACGAAGTTAGATCTTTGCTTTTCAGGGCCTTTCGTATTCACTTATTAAGTACACATTCACTTAGATAAAAGAACAACAATTATTGTCCTTTTGTCTACAGTTATAAAAATTTTATGAGTCTGTAAAATAATATGTCTCACCATTTTTTCCCATTTCCTGAGGGCGGGGGGACTAGTTTTCGACTATAGCAACCTTTGGAATCAGTACCTATGCTCCTAGTACATTCCATAGGTCATAGGTTGTATATATGTATTTTCAAAAATGAAGTGAAGTGAAGGAGCCCTCGTGGTGGGTGGCACATTAGTTAAGTGCTAGGCTGCTAACTTAAAGCTTGGTGGTTTGAATCCACCAGTGGGAGAAAGATTTGGCAGTCTGCTTCCAAAAAAATTACAGCCTTGGATAGCTTATGGAGCAATTCTACCCTGTCCTGTAGGGTTGCTCTGAGTCAGGATTGAATTGATTGCAATGGGTTTGGTTTCTCTGGTTTATAAATGAGGTAAAAAAATCCACTTTGTTAATAATTGGATAGTATGTAATTTCCAAATACTCGAGGTCATAACAATAAAGGGGCAAAATAAAATCTCAATTGATCAAAAAGAGCACAGCTTCTCTGAGGTTATTTTTAAGCCCAAAGAACCCCGGGCACAGTGAGAACCTTATGCCTGTATGACCAGGCAATCCATAAGGCTTGTAAGCAGAAACCATTAGTCACACATTAATGGGATTCACAGGGACACTTTTGCTTTTGAACATTTTACCAGATTTCAGCGTCGCCATGACAACCTCTGTATTCAACCTCAGGTGTGCACTGGCATCACATTTTGCCAATTGAAGGGACCACATGATCCCCCTGGGTAACTACTTAAATTATCACCCTTTAAGATAGTGACAATTGCAAAATTTTCACTTCACTGTGTATTAAGGTATCAAGCAGCTCCATCAGAGGAGTCAAAGTGATAATTTTTGTTATTAATCTATCCACAAAGTAGCAAACAATGCCTCACAACTATGAGCTGTTAAACCCTTAGTTGTGGGTAATAAAAAATAAAATACATTTTTTTTTTAAAAAAAACCTCTTCTCTTTTGATTCCTGGAATTTCACTTTGAATGTATGTGTGGCTCACAATTTAGTTGAATAAGGAAGTGAAAGGTGGTACTGAGTGGCTAAGGTAACTGACCCTTAGCAGAGAGCAGGAAAACATATTCTCAGTCTGGAACCCAAGACTTCAGTTTAAAAAGATTAGTTGGAAAGGAATGAAAAAAGCTATAGGATTTTTTAAACGACGATCACTTTGTTTTTTTTAATTTTCTTTGCCTCATCTCTGCACAGAAAAAGGATCCTAATTCCCAGAGTTAAAATGATGCTTTGTTACTTTATTTTATACCAAAAGTTCCGTGTATCAGAAAGCAAACATCTAATTTGGGATTTCTAAAAAAAAAAAAGAGCTAACAAGCAAACAAACAATACCCAGATATTATCCAAAAAACTAAACCCCTTGCAGTCGAGTCAATTCTGACTCATAGCGACCCTATAGAAGAGAGTAGAACTGCCCCACAGAGTTTCCAAGGAGCACCTGGTGGATTTGAACTGACAATCTTTTGGCTAGCAGCCATAGCGCTTAAGCTCTACACCCCCAGGGTTATATATGGATGGCCAAAAGAATGAACAAATCTGACTTGGAAGAAGTACATCCAGAAAGTTCCTTAGAAGCAAGGATGGCGAGACTACGTCTCACATACTTTGGACATGTTATCAGGAAGGCTCAGTCCTTGGAGAAGCACATCATGCTTGGTAAAGTAGTGGGTCACCAGAAAAAAACGAAGACCCTCAAAGAGATGGACTGACACAGTGGCTGCAACAGCGAGCTCAAGCATAACAACGATCGTGAGGATGGCGCAGGATCGAGCACTGTTTCATCCTGTTGTACGTAGGGTTGTTATGAGTTGGAATGGACTGGA
This sequence comes from Elephas maximus indicus, assembly GCF_024166365.1. Lineage (NCBI taxonomy): Eukaryota > Metazoa > Chordata > Mammalia > Proboscidea > Elephantidae > Elephas > Elephas maximus. Next base: position 212,260,671 of record NC_064819.1, on the reverse strand, counting down.
CAGCACCTAACAGCAACGATAACAATATATTTATGTAAAAGTAGTTCCTTTGAGTATATTTTTACACTGTTGATTAGACTATCTTAGAATAGTATTCGCTTCCTTTTGAGATGTAAATCCACCACTTCTCTGTCAGTTTGTCTTCTTGTGCTGACTTGCATGTTGCTGTGATGCTGTGTGCTATGCCATCAGTATATCAAATACCAGCAGAGTCACTCATGGTGGACAGGTTTCAGCAGAGCTTCCAGACTAAGACAGACTAGGAAGGACTGGGCGATCTACTTCTGGAGAAATTGTCCAGTGAAAACATTATGAATAGTGGTGGAGCACTGTCTGATATTGTGCTGGAAGAGGAACCACTCAGGTTGGAAGATACTCAATATGACTGCTGAAGAACTGCCTCCTCAAAGTAGAGTTGACCTTAATGACGTGGGTGGAGTTAAGCTTTCAGGACCTTCATTTGCTGATGTGACATAACTTCAAATGAGAAGAAACAGCTGCAAACATCCATTAGTAATCGAACATGAAATGTATAAAGTATGACCCCATTGCTGTCGAGTTAATTCCGACTTATAGCAACCCTATAGGATAGAGTAGAACTGTCCCGCAGAGTTTCCAAGGAGTGCCTGGTGGATTCAAACTGCCAACCTTTTGGTTAGCAGCCGTAGCTCTTAACCACTATACCACCAGGGTTTCCTGTAAAGTATGAGTCAAGGAAAATTGGAAATTGTCAAAAATGAAATGAAACACTTGAAGATCACTATCCTAGGCATAAGTGAGCTGAAATGCACTAGTATTGGCCATTTTGAATCAGATTATCATATGGTCTATTATACTAAAAAAAAAAAAATTATACTAGCAATGACAAATTGAAGAGGAATGGCATTGCATTCATTGCAAAAAAGAACATTTCAAGATTTATCCTGAAGTACAAAACTGTTAGTGATAGAATAATATTCATACTCCTACAAGGAAGACTAGTTCATAGGCCTATTATTCAAATTTATGCGCCAACCACTAAGGCCAAAGATGAAGAAATTGATTTTTACCTACTTCTTCCATCTGAAATTGATGAAACATGCCATCTAGATGCATTGCTAATTACTGATGATTGTAATCAAGAAAGCTGAAAACAAAAATGAAGGATTAGCAGTGGGAACATATGGTATTTGTGAAAGAAGCAATGCCAGAGATTACATGATAAAATTTTGAAATATCTTTTTCAAGAGCATAAACAGTGTCTATACAAGTGGATTTACCAGATAGAACACACAGAAATTAAACTGACTACATCTGTGGAAAGATATTGTGGAAAAGCACAATATCATCAGTCAGAACAAAGCCAGGACTGACTGTGGAACAGACATTTGCACATATGCAAGTTCAAGTTGAAGCTGAAGAAAATTAGAACAAGTCCGTCCATGAGAGCCAAAGTGCTACCTTGTGTATATCTAATGTGTATTTAGAGACCATCTTAAGAGTAGATTTGATGTATCAAGCACTCATGACAGAAGACCAGGTAAGTTGTGGAATAACATCAAGGACAAACATACATGAAGAAAGCAAAAGGTCATTTAAAAGACAGGAAAGAAAGACCTAAGAGGATGTCAGAAGAGACTCTGAAACTTGCTTTTGAATGTAGAGGAGCTAAGAGAACGAAGAAATGATGAAGTATAAGAGCTGAGCAGAAGATTTCAAAGGGACCGCTAGAAGACAAAGTACTATAATGAAATGCGCAAAGACCTGGAGTTAGAAAACCCAAGGGGAAGAATATGCTCAGCATTTCTCAAGCTGAAAAAACTGAAGAAAAAATTCAAGCCTCAAGTAGCAATATCTAAGGAGTCTGTGGACAAAATGGGGCCCTGGTGGCTCAGTGGTTAAGAACTCAGCTGCTAACCCAAAGGTCAGAAGTTTGAATCCACCAGCTGCTCCCTGGAAACCCTAAGGGGCAGTTCTACTTTGTCCTGTAGGGTTGCTATTAGTCGGAATCGGCTTGATGTCAGTGAGTTTTTTTTTTGGGGGGGGAGAGGGCAAAATATTGAATGATGAAGCATCAAAAGAAGATGGAAGGAATGCACAGTCACCATACCAAAAAGAATTGTTAAAGTTTCAACTATTTTAGGAGGTAGCAATGTTATCCCTGAATTGTTATGGTCACAGTTGAATGCCTTTGCGTAGTCAATAAAACAAGTAAACATCTCTCTGGTATTCTCCGCTTTCAGCCAGGATCCATCTGATGTCAGCAATGATATCTCTCATTCAATCTTCTTTTCTGAATTTCTGGTTGTTCCCTGTCAATGTACTGCTGCAACCATTTTTGAATTATCTTCAGCAAAATTTTAATTGTGTGTGATATTAACGATATTGTTAAAGAATTTCCCCATTCCTTTGAATTACCTTTCTTTAGGCATAAATATGAATCTCTTTCAGTCTGTTGGCAAGGTAGCTGTCTTCCAAGTTTCTTGGAATAGATGAGTGAGTGCTTCCAGCATTGCATCTGTTTCTTGAAACATCTCAATTGGCATTCCATCAATTCCTGGTTCCTTGATTTTTGCCAATGCCTTAAAAAAAAAAAAAAATTTTTTTTTTTTCAGTACAGCTTGGACTTCTTCCTTCACTACCACTAATTCTTGATTATATGCTACCTCCTAAAATAGCTGAAACTTTAACAGTATGAAAGATGCTATCGTTTTAAGGGGTAAAGACAGCTGAGTCTCTGGGTGGCGCTAAGTCCTAAGTGCTCAACTACTAGCTGAAAGACTGGCAGTTCAAACTCACTCAGAGGCGTCTTGGAAGACAGGCTGGCCAATTTGCTTCCAAAAGGTCACAGCCTTGAAACCCCTATGGAATAGTGCTACTCTGCACACACTTAAGCAATGATGAATGACATTTATTACTTCACATTGAAATTCCAATCAAAATTCCTATACAGAATTTGTGTAAATTGATCAAATGATTCTAAAATCATAGGCCAACAACAGGTTACTTGCAAAATTCACTCTGAAACCAAAATTTCAGGTATCAATCATCGTGTGAGAAAGTGGCAACAGCATCAACACTTCTGCATTCTATGCCTTTGCAAATATTTATGTGTATAATTAATATGATGAAATAGTTTTGCTTGCAATTACAGTCATATATTATACTGCATGTACAATTTATATGTTTGGACCGAGGATATAACACTCATCATTAGTAACAACAAAAAACAAAAGCAAAATAAAAAGAGGGGAAAGAAAGGAAAATTGAATGTCATGAAAGCTATGCTAAAAATAATTCCATATTTTATAGAGAGTTTGGGTAGGATACCAACTGAAAAGGAATCAATTAATGAATTTAGTCAGCCTACTATTGATGTTTCTAGCACAGAGAAATATAATTTATTTGAGTGATTCATGGACTCTTGACGAGTTTATCCAAGACCAGAAGATTTTCGCTTATTAGGAAAACAAAACATTATTTTTATTTACTATTGTCTTCTGAATTACAAGGAAGAAGAAAATTGGGGCTATACACAGGGGGCCATCATGAGCTGGAATCGACTTGATGGCAACTGATTTGGGCTTTGTTTTGTTTTGTTTATTTGTATGGAACTTTGCTATTTGATTCTTCCAGTACTGTTTCTATTGGTAATATAAGGTAATGACCTCTTTAATCCAACAGTGAACATTCATTCTCCTATTAAAAACAGTTAAGAACATGTTTTTACAGTAAGGGACACAGAGGCCCCAAGCTAGAAAGGAATATTTCTTGACCAGTGCTTTATTAACAATAAAACTTTTTTGTTTTGTTTTGTTTTTAGAGAACATACAGGGAGTTAGAACAAGGGGGTAAAATCTAGAAAAAGAGTACTTCTTTCTTGCCTTTGAAGTATTGCTTCTGCACTGGCCTGAGTGCAACCTGATTTCTGACCACTGCTGTGATTGCAGAAAGAGTATTAGACTTTCGTTTCTTCCACCTGTCATTGCACCATAATGTGATCCATCAGGAAATGTGATTAGATCTCAGGCTAGCGCAGAAGCACACCAGTGGTCAGAAATTAGCCTGATCAAATGCATGAGCGCAGTTCAGGGTGGCAGGTAGAGAGAGAAGACTCAGCACTGTAAGAAGATGAGAATGACTTGCTCTGCCAATTAATAGTAAAATATCTAAAGATTGTGGTGGCCTACGTATTAAATGCTGTATCAAAACTTGACCACAGTGATAGTAGAAATATTCTCCTTTGCATTCTTTTGTTTTACAGAGGGTTTTCTCAGGCTCTGTCTTTGAGATCTGCAGTCCTCCAAGGCTTGCAGTTCTAGGTAGTAATTCACTCTTTGGATTTTCTTCCCTCATCCTCTGTTAAAATTTTTCCACTTAAACCTTCACTCTGCTTCCTAAGCTTTCCCCATGTCCTATGATTGAAATGTCTTTTACATCTACCTGATATCATTCCTTAGGATGATTCTCAAAGATTATGTACAATAAAGAGTGATGTACATTTATTACCCTACCATGAAGTCATTGGAAACCCTGGTGGCATAGTGGTTAAGTGCTACAGTTTTTGTTGCTGTCGTTTATTTGTTTTCATTTTTTTTTTTTTTAAGAGCGATGATGAGGGCTCCCTGGGTGGCTCAAATGGTTAAGCACTAGACTACTAACCAAAAGGCTGCTGGTTCAAACCCACCTAAAAGCATCTCAGAAGGAAGCCCTGGCAATCTGCTTCTGAAATGTCACAGCTTTGAAAATCCTGTGGAGCACCATTCTATTCACATATACAGGGTTGTGATGAGCCAAAATCAATGCCATGGCAACTGGTGATAGAGCAATGAAAAAACCAACTCCATTGAGAAATTGATTTTTGATGAGCTAAAATTCGAAGTTCCCTGATGCACTGATGCAGAAGAGACAGTGAGTAGTCAGTTTTCTGTAATGGACTGGTGTTTTGAGTGGAAGGCTGCACCTCCCAGGTTTTACAGTTTCCAAGATTTCTCCATTCATTGCCAAAGTTAGAGCCTACTTCTAGGAAAACTACTAACTCAGGATGTACTCTGCCACCATGCGTATTACCACACCATCCCCACTTCAAAGTATTGCTTTCTAGGTGTGGCAGCTGGATTCAGGAAATAGAAATTTCTGTGAGAAATTTAGGTCTTCTAGCATTAGTTTTGGGGAACCCTTTCCTTCCTCTAAGCAGAAAAAACAAATTTTAAGTTTGGTTAAAACCACTCCCTTTATTCTGTTTCATTAGGACTCTCTGATTGGATAATTAAAGAAAAGCAGCCTTTTAAAGATTATTATTCACTCTTAAAAAATAAACACAAGGGAGGCGGAGCCAAGAGGGCGGAATAGACAGAGTTCCGAAATTCTAGCTTCTACTTGCTCAATTCTGCTCCTCTGACTTTCTATTGAGTTATCTAATTCTGTAATTTTATTGTTAATCTTCTGAATTTCTGATTGCTGTCTGTCTATGGATTTTTCCAGCTTATTAAACTTTTCATTATGTTCCTGAATAATCTTTCTAATTTCTTCAGTTGCTTTGTTCCTTGGCTTGCTCTGCATATTGCCTCATTTCCTTCCTGATGTCTTGAAGGGTTCTGTATATTAAACTTTTGTATTCTGCATCTAGTAATTCCAGGAACGCACTTTCATCTAAAAGATCTCTGGATTCTTTGCTTTGAGAGCCTGTTTAGGTGGCCATGGCCTGTTTCTTTATGTGACTTGATATTGACTGTTGTCTCTGAGCCATCTGTAAGTTATTGTATTAGTTTATGCTTGCTTACTGTGTCGTAGCTGCTTGCTTTGTTTTGTTTTGGTATACCCCTATGGGTTGCTTGAGTGAGCTAGCTTGATTATTTTCACCTTTGGGGCTCTGGTGTCCTGTCCCCAGCTGGCTAGAGCTGTTATCAGGTGTACCAGTCTAGGAGTCCATTCAGTTTTCTTGTTTGAATTCAGCTCAGGTATCCAGGTAGCTGATACGAAGTGTGTGGTACAGGCTCTGTCCTACAGTCTTAGAGGGGCAGAGGTGATTGGCGTATGTACTGGTGTCTGATTACAGCAGAGGGTCACTCTCTGAACAAGGCAGGGGGCTGAGAACCGACCCCCAAGTGTCTCTGAGGAAAATACGTCTCTGTTCCCCAGAGTGTGCTGGTGGGTGGGTTCTGCAGAGGGGCCGTGGGCACCCAAAGTTTTTGTCGTAAAGACTGGGATGTACCAGTTATCTTTGGACCCCTGTCATGGGTGGCTGGGTGACCTGAGTGGATCTACCAGTCCTTAGGTCCCTGTTGTCGGTAGGTGAAAGTCAAAAAAGAAATTTTTGAGGACCTTGTTTATTAGGCAAAGCAATGTCAAACGTCAAACACTCACCTCTCCACCGCACCGCTGAAATGGTTGAAGTTTTCCAACAAGGGCCTGTTCTCCTGAAATAGGCCCACAGAGGTCCATGCAGAAGGGAAAGGTGCTCAAGGTCCACGGACGGTTTATGCCTGGACAGGAGCTGCTTCTGTCCTGAGCTCCCTGGTAAATGGAGCTGGCAAATTATCTTTTCCCCCCAGTTGCAAATTTTTTCCTTCCCCAAGGCCAGGATGATGGCTCTAGGTGCTCACCAGGGTCTATCTCAGGCCCAGGGATTTGGCTGCTGAAGCCGGCTTGGGGGTGGCGGGGGGGAGCGGTAAAATGTACGCAAGCACTTAGCTTTAGCCCAGAGCACCCTTCTCCTCAGGTTCCGGAGGTGTGAGTGGGCTGTGTGGCTGCTGATTCTCCCTGAGGAAACTGCGTTCTCCTCAGGTCCCGGAGGTGTGAGTGGGCTGTGTGGCTGGCTGCTTCTCCCTGAGGAAACTGCGGCCGATGCTAGTACCAGCCTGCTTCCGCCGCCGCCACCACTCCAGGAATGGTGCCTGAGGGCTCGCCACGATTCAGGTCTGATAACTCCTCTCCACTTCTGAATGGTCTCTTCCTTCCCCTGCCCCTCAGGTCGTTGTTTGAGCTTGCCTTTGATGCTCAGGGCTCCCAGCTTGTCACAGATATACTGGTTTCACCTGTTTTTTTGGGTCTTTGTTGTAAAGAGGGCTCCATGAAGCGTCTGTCTATTCTGCCATCTTGGCTCCGCCTCCGAGAATAAGTTAGATTTTTAAAGGAATTCAGATACAAACAATCTTTTTCTGTTCAACAGAAAGGCCTATTTTTATTCTGTCAGTAAAGCATACTGTATATATTTTTTCTTATGCCAATATCAATGCAAAATACCTGGTCATTGTCACCTGAACAAGACAACAATTCATTAATGAAGTTTATGACGTTTGTTTTAGGTTACAAAGTTCCTTAACTCTACACAACTTCCATAAATTAATCTCACAAACCGTAACACTCTCCTCTAATCCTACACAGTTACTTGTTCAGGGCACCCTGAACGTTCAACTTCACAGAGGGGTCAAATGCTGAGCCTCAAATGACGTCATAAAAAAAAACCCACCAAACTTATTGCCGTGGAGTGGATTCCTACCTATAGCAACCCTACAGGACAGAGTAGAACTGCCCCGTAGCATTTCCAAGGAGCAGCTCGTGGGTTTGAACTGCCGACTTTTCAGTTAGCAGCAGAGGTCTTAACCACTGCGCCACCAGGACCAGCTAAATATGATCTTACTAGTGAAATCTACTAAGTTTTGCTTAGTATTTATGTTCTTCTTCTTTTGATTCATACTTGGGTGGTTCCTTTTGTAAAAGATCAAGGTGACAGCTGACCCAATTTGTAGAGGCTCAAGTTAACTCCTGATTAGTACATTCAGGGTGGTGCATGCATAGATCTCCCACTTTCTCTAAAAATAAGAAACAAAATCTTTGGGAAAGTGTGTGAAGTGGATGAAGGTCAGCTAGTAAGAGTTTTTGTCCGGCGAGTGTTTTCCATGGCTGGGATACGAGTGTGTGCATGTGTTGGGGTGGGGGGCTCTCCTAATTTGTTTTCAGGAACTCAATTACGCTGTGGTTAGTGGAAATTCCTTCTGTGGCCTGACAAAGCATTGATTATTATTCCTGGTTTCCAATGAAGTTAGAACGGTTGTTAGTGTTGTTCTCCTTTTTCTAATGAATCTTTCAATGGGAAATTGGCGGAATTAGCTAGTTACCGTGCAACCTCAAAATCTCCTTCATGATTTTATTATACTGGGTGGTGACAAAATAAATAATATCTGTTGATTAAATTTACTTTACTGAAATTAGTTTGAATGTATATATAAATATGGTATCACTACTGAGCTTAATTTAATATTCTAATTAGATGTCACTAATCCCAAGCCCAGAGTAAACTGCCGTGTAATATCAAGGACTTTAAGCATATTTGCTTAAGGAGGCTATGACAGATGCTTTTTATTTTCCCAGAAAAAAAAATTCGTAACTGTGATTTGAAAAAGAGTTAAGACTTCTCTAACCTGTGTGTAAAATAATGAAGAGGGGCCTGTGGGCTCTGTGTTCATTGATGATCATGATGATTGATTTTGGTGCCTGAGCAGACATCCCCTTCATTCACCTAGACCATTCTGCGACTCTTCTGCAAACGAAGGCTTTGCCTAACAGAGGAGCCCTGCTTTTTAATCCTCAATGTAGAAAAGCTTTTGGAAATGTAGTGCTCTCGCTAAAAAGATACATCGTGTGATATTTATAACTGAGTAATAATTTCACCCATCAGAAGACAAGAAGTTCTGGGTTCTGATGGAGATAATGGCAAAGTCTCACAAAACATGTTTACTTATGTATCTATATATCTACAACTATATACATATATATGTACACATTTATATGTGACATATGCATAGACATGAAATTTTATATGCATATATAAGACACACATGTATATATATTTATATGTGTATATATAAATATATATACACACATATACCCATTTTTTTTTACTAACTTTTATTGAGCTTCAAGTGAACGTTTACAAATCAAGTCAGTCTGTCACATATAAGTTTATATACATCTTACTCCTTACTCCCACTTGCTCTCCCCCTAATGAGTCAGCCCTTCTAGTCTCTCCTTTCGTGACAATTTTGCCAGCTTCCAACTCTCTCTATCCTCCCATCCCCCCTCCAGACAGGAGATGCCAACACAGTCTCAAGTGTCCACCTGATATCATTAGCTCACTCTTCATCAGCATCTCTCTCCTACCCTCTGTCCAGTCCCTTTCATGTCTGATGAGTTGTCTTTGGGGATGGTTCCTGTCCTGTGCCAACAGAAGATTTGGGGACCATGCCCGCCGGGATTCCTCTAGTCACAGTCAGACCATTAAGTTTGGTCTTTTTATGAGAATTTGGGGTCTGCATCCCACTGATCTCCTGCTCCCTCAGGGGTTTTCTATTGTGCTCCCTGTCAGGGCAGTCATCGATTGTGGCCGGGCACCAACTAGTTCTTCTGGTCTCAGGATGATGTAGGTCTCTGGCTCATGTGGTCCTTTCTGTCTCTTGGGCTCTTAGTTGTCGTGTGACCTTGGTGTTCTTCATTTTCCTTTGCTCCAGGTGGATTGAGACCAATTGATGCATCTTAGATGGCAGCTTGTTAGCATTTAAGACCCCAAATGCCACATTTCAAAGTGGGATGCAGAATGTTTTCATAATAGAATTATTTTGCCAATTGACTTAGAAGTCCCCGCAAACCATGGTTCCCAAACCCCCGCCCTTGCTCCGCTGACCTTTGAAGCATTCATTTTATCCCAGAAACCTCTTTGCTTTTGGTCCAGTCCAGTTGAGCTGACCTTCCATGTATTGAGTGTTGTCCTTCCCTTCACCTAAAGCAGTTCTTATCTACTAATTAATCAGTAAAAAACCCTCTCCCTCCCTCCCTCCCTCCCCCCCTCCCCGTAACCACAAAAGTATGTGTTGTTCTCAGTTTATACTATTTCTCAAGATCTTATAATAGTGGTCTTATACAATATTGACCTTTTGCCTCTGACAGATTTCGCTCAGAATAATGCCTTCCAGGTTCCTCCATGTTATGAAATGTTTCACAGATTCGTCACTGTTCTTTATCGATGCGTAGTATTCCATTGTGTGAATATACCACAATTTATTTAACCATTCATCCGCTGATGGACACCTTGGTTGTTTCCAGATTTTGCTGCTGTAAACAGAGCTGCAATAAACATGGGTGTGCATATATCTGTTTGTGTGAAGGCTCTTGTTTCTCTAGGGTATATTCCGAGGAGTGGGATTTCTGGGTTGTATGGTAGTTCTATTTCTAACTGTTTAAGGTAGTGCCAGATAGATTTCCAAAGTGGTTGTACCATTTTACATTCCCACCAGCAGTGTATAAGAGTTCCAGTCTCTCTGCAGCCTCTCCAACATTTATTATTTTGTTTTTTGGATTAATGCCAGCCTTGTTGGAGCGAGATGGAATCTCATCGTAGTTTTAATCTGCATTTCTCTAATGGCTAATGATCGAGAGCATTTTCTCATGTATCTGTTGGCTGCCTGAATATCTTCTTTAGTGAAGTGTGTGTTCATATCCTTTGCCCACTTCTTGATTGGGTTGTTTGTCTTTTTGTGGTTGAGTTTTGACAGAATCATGTAGATTTTAGAGATCAGGCACTGGTCGGAGATGTCATAGCTGAAAATTCTTTCCCAGTCTGTAGGTGGTCTTTTTACTCTTTTGGTGAAGTCTTTAGATGAGAATAGGTGTTTGATTTTTAGGAGCTCCCAGTTATCGGGTTTCTCTTCGTCATTTTTGGTAATGTTTTGTATTTGATTTATGCCTTGTATTAGGGCTCCTAGGGTTGTCCCTATTTTTTCTTCCATGATCTTTATCGTTTTAGTCTTTATGTTGAGGTCTTTGATCCACTTGGAGTTAGTTTTTGTGCTTGGTGTGAGGTATGGGTCCTGTTTCATCTTTTTGCAAATGGATATCCAGTTATGCCAGCACCATTTGTTAAAAAGACTATCTTTTCCCCAATTAACTGACACTGGGCCTTTGTCATATATCAGCTGCTCATATGTGGATGGATTTATATCTGGGTTCTCAATTCTGTTCCACTGGTCTATGTGCCTGTTGTTGTACCAATACCAGGCTGTTTTGACTACTGTGGCTGTATAATAGGTTCTGAAATCAGGTAGAGAGAGGCCTCCCACTTTCTTCTTCTTTTTCAGTAATGCTTTTTTTTTTTTTTTTTTTGCTTATCCGAGGCTTCTTTCCCTTCCATATGAAGTTGGTGATTTGTTTCTCTATCACCTTAAAAAATGACATTGGAATTTGGATCGGAAGTGCATTGTATGTATAGATGTCTTTTGGCAGAATAGACATTTTTACTATGTTAAGTCTTCCTATCCATGAGCAGGGTATGTTTTTCCACTTAAGTATGTCCTTTTGAATTTCTTGTAGTAGAGCTTTGTAGTTTTCTTTGTATAGGTCTTTTACATCCTTGGTAAGATTTATTCCTAAGTATTTTATCTTCTTGGGGGCTACTGTGAATGGTATCGATTTGGTGATTTCCTCTTCAATATTCTTTTTGTTGATGTAGAGGAATCCAAGTGATTTTTGTATGTTTATCTTATAACCTGAGACTCTGCCAAACTCTTCTATTAGTTTCAGTAGTTTTCTGGAGGATTCCTTAGGATTTTCTGTGTATAAGATCATGTCATCTGCAAATAGAGATAATTTTACTTCCTCCTTGCCAATCCGGATGCCCTTTATTTCTTTGTCTGGCCTAATTGCTCTGGCTAGGACTTCTAGCACAATGTTGAATAAGAGCGGTGATAAAGGACATCCTTGTCTGGTTCCCGTTCTCAAGGGAAATGCTTTCAGGTTCTCTCCATTTAGAGTGATGTTGGCTGTTGGCTTTGCATAAAAAAAAAAAAAAAATGCCCTTTATTATGTTGAGGAATTTTCCTTCAATTCCTATTTTGGTGAGAGTTTTTATCATAAAAGGGTGTTGGACTTTGTCAAATGCCTTTTCTGCATCAATTGATAAGATCATGTGGTTTTTGTCTTTTGTTTTATTTATGTGGTGGATTACATTAATGGTTTTTCTGATATTAAACCAGCCTTGCATACCTGGTATAAATCCCACTTAATCATGGTGAATTATTTTTTTGATATGTTGTTGAATTCTATTGGCTAGAATTTTGTTGAGGGTTTTTGCATCTATGTTCATGAGGGATATAGGTCTGTAATTTTCTTTTTTTGTAATGTCTTTACCTGGTTTTGGTATCAGGGAGATGGTGGCTTCATAGAATGAGTTGGGTAGTATTCCGTCATTTTCTATGCTTTGAAATACCTTCAGTAGTAGTGGTGTTAACTTTTCTCTGAAAGTTTGGTAGAACTCTGCAGTGAAGCCATCCGGGCCAGGGCTTTTTTTTGTTGGAAGTTTTTTGATTACCGTTTCAATCTGTTTTTTTGTTATGGGTCTATTTAGTTGTTCTACTTCTGAATGTGTTAGTTTAGGTAGGTAGTGTTTTTCCAGGAATTCATGCATTTCTTCTAGGTTTGCAAATTTGTTAGAGTACAATTTTTTGTAATAATCTGATATGATTCTTTTAACTTCAGTTGGGTCTTTTGTGATGTGGCCCTTCTCGTTTCTTATTTGGGTTATTTGTTTCCTTTCCTGTATTTCTTTAGTCAGTCTGGCCAAAGGTTTATCAATTTTGTGAATTTTTTCAAAGAACCAGCTTTTGGCTTTGTTAAGTCTTTCAATTGTTTTTCTGTTCTCTAATTCATTTAGTTCAGCTCTAATTTTTATTCTTTGTTTTCTTCTGGTGCCTGATGGATTCTTTTGTTGCTCACTTTCTATTTGTTCAAGTTGTAGGGACAGTTCTCTGATTTTGGCTCTTTCTTCTTTTTGTATGTGTGCATTTATCGGTATAATTTGGCCTCTGAGCACTGCTTTTGCTGTGTCCCAGAGGTTTTGATAGGAAGTATTTTCATTCTTGTTGCATTCTATGAATTTCCTTATTCCCTCCTTGATGTCTTCTATAACCCAGTCTTTTTTCAGGAGGATATTGTTCAGTTTCCAAGTATTTGATTTCTTTTCCCTAGTTTTTCTGTTATTGATTTCTAGTTTTGTTGCCTTGTGGTCTGAGAAAATGCTTTGTAATATTTCGATGTTTTGGATTCTGCAAAGATTTGTTTTATGACCTAATATGTGGTCTATTCTAGAGAATGTTCCATGTGTGCTAGAAAAAATAGTATACTTTGCAGCAGTTGGGTGGAGAGTTCTGTGTAAGTCAATGAGGTCAAGTTGGTTGATTGTAGTAATTAGGTCTTCCGTGTCTCTATTGAGCTTCTTACTGGATGCCCTGTCCTTCTCCAAAAGTGGTGTGTTGAAGTCTCCTACTATAATTGTGGAGGTGTCTATCTCACTTTTCAATTCTGTTATAATTTGATTTATGTATCTTGCAGCCCTGTCATTGGGTGCATAAATATTTAATATGGTTATGTCTTCCTGATCAATTGTCCCTTTTGTCATTATGTAGTGTCCTTCTTTATCCTTTGTGGTGGATTTAAGTCTAAAGTCTATTTTGTCAGAAATTAATATTGCTACTCCTCTTCTTTTTTGCTTATTGTTTGCTTGACATATTTTTTTCCATCCTTTGAGTTTTAGTTTGTTTGTGTCTCTAAGTCTAAGGTGTGTCTCTTGTAGGCAGCATATAGACGGATCGTGTTACTTTATCCAGTCCGAGACTCTCTGTCTCTTTATTGGTGCATTTAGTCCATTTACATTCAGCGTAATTATAGATAAATAAGTGTTTAGTGTTGTCATTTTGATGCCTTTTTATGTGTGTTGTTGACAATTTCATTTTTCCACACATTTTTTTGTGCTGAGATTTTTTTCTTAGTAAATTGTGAGATTCTCATTTTCGTAGTGTTGACTTTATGTTTGTTGAGTCATTACGTTTTTCTTGGCTTTTATCTTGAGTTATGAAGTTGTTATACCTCTTTGTGGTTACCTTAATATTTACCCCTATTTTTCTAAGTAAATACCTAACTTGTATTGTTGTATATCGCCTCGTATCACTCTCCATATGGCAGTTCTATGCCACCTGTATTTAGTCCCTCTTTTTTTTGATTATTGTGATCTTTTACATATTGACTTCAATGATTCCCTGTTTTGAGCATTTTTTTCTTTTTAAAATTAATCTTAATTTGTTTTTGTGATTTCCCTATTTGAGTTGATATCAGGATGTTCTGTTCTGTGACTTTGTGTTGTGCTGGTATCTGATATTATTCGTTTTCTGACCAATTTCCTTTAGTATTTCTTGTAGCTTTGGTTTGTTTTTTGCAAATTCTCTAAGCTTGTGTTTATCTGTAAATATCTTAATTTCGCCTTCATATTTCAGAGAGAGTTTTGCTGCATATATGATCCTTGGTTGGCAGTTTTTCTCCTTCAGTGCTCTGTATATGTCATCCCATTCCCTTATTGCCTGCATGGTTTCTGCTGAGTAGTCTGAACTTATTTTTATTGATTCTCCCTTGAAGGAGACCTTTCTTTTCTCCCTGGCTACTTTTAAAATTTTCTCTTTATCTTTGGTTTTGGCAAGTTTGATGATAATATGTCGTGGTGTTTTTCTTTTTGGATCAATCTTAAATGGGGTTCGATGAGCATCTTGGATAGATATCCTTTCGTCTTTCATGATGTCAGGGAAGTTTTCTGTCAGCAGATGTTTAAGTATTTTCTCTGTGTTTTCTGCCCTCCCTCCCTGTTCTGGGACTCCAATCACACTCAAGTTATCCTTCTTGATAGAGTCCCACATGATTCTTAGGGTTTCTTCATTTTTTTAAATTCTTTTATCTGATGTTTTTTCAGCTGTGTTGGTGTTAATTTCCTGGTCCTCCAGATTCCCCAGTCTGCATTCTAATTGCTCGAGTCTGCTCCTCTGACTTCCTATTGCGTTGTCTAATTCTGTAATTTTATTGTTAATCTTTTGGATTTCTGAATGCTGCCTCTCTATGGATTCTTGCAACTTATTAATTTTTCCACTATGTTCTTGAATAATCTTTTTGAGTTCTTCAACAGTTTTATCAGTGTGTTCCTTGGCTTTTTCTGCAGTTTGCCTTATTTCGTTTCTGGTGTCTTGAAGCATTCTGTAAATTAGTTTTTTATATTCTGTATCTGATAATTCCAGGATTGTATCTTCGTTTGGGAAAGATTTTGGTTCTTTTGTTTGGGAGGTTGTAGAAGCTGTCATGGTCTGCTTCTTTATGTGGTTTGATATCGACTGCTGTCTCCGAGCCATCGCTGGGAAACTTGTTTTTCCAGAAAATCCGCTGGCTGGGACGCTGGCTCCAGGCTCTGAAAACAGTCGCTGCTTCCCCGTTTTTGTTCGTTTTCCGTCTCTAAATCTGTGTTTGTTGTTCAGGGTTCGTAGATTGTTAAGTCTGTGATCGATTCACTTGTTTTTCCGAGTCTTTGTTGCAAGAGGGATCCGAGGTAGCGTCTACCTAGTCTGCCATCTTGGCCCCGCCCTCAAGAGTCCTATACCCATTTTTAAAATCAGATATTGTCCATATAGTTGATCTGTTAGAATTTATTTGGCCTATCAACTCTTCCCCCTGAGTTATTTATTATTATATACAAATACCAGCTAAGATGAGAAAAATTATGTCAAAATGGCTCAGTATGATGTATAAATTATTAAAAAAAAAATTCAAAATTTAGGCCAGAAAATATAGCCTACTTGATAAAAAAAATATATTTTCAACATGTGTAGTCTCCTCTGGGCCTGCTTGCCTTTCTGTTTTATTATATTTCTTTACGAAACCCCTCACCTGAGTAATACACCTGTATAGTGGACTGTCACTGAGCACCTGCACTTGGGTGTCTCAGCGTTGGCTAAAGCTCAGCATGTCCAAACAAAATGTGTGGTCTCCTGCCACCATCTCTTCTTCTGCAGTGTGCTTGTGCATGCTACACACAAATTCACTAGCACCCACATCTCACAGCTCTGGTGTTCCTTCTGTGCTTGTTCTTTCAGTGAGTACTAAAGAAACATGGTGTCAGTGTTCACTACATTCCACCCTCATATTCCTCAGTTGATTAACTACCAAATCCTGTCACCCAGCAACAGCAGTTCAAATGCACCTGGTTTATTCACAAAGATACACCATAGGATGGGCCATAAAACAAATCTTAATCAATTTAAAAGGATTGAAATCATATACAGGAACTTTTCTGACCATTATGAAACTAAATAGAAACCAATTATAAATAAGATATTTAGAGGAACCCCAAGTATTTGAAAATTAGACAACAAACTGAGTTAATCTATGAGCCAAAGGATAAGTTACATGGGAAATGATAGAATGTTTTGAAAAGAATGATAATGAAAACATAATATATCAAATTTTGGGGATACAGCTAAAGCAGTACATAAAGGAATATTTAGAATTTTAAATGCTTATATTAGTAAACTTCATGAAAGTAGGTACTTTGTTCACTAGACATACAGGTGCCTGGAATATGTTGTTGTTGTTAGGTGCCAAGGTGCCATCCAGTCAATTCCAACTCATAGCAACTCTATAGAAGAGAGAACTGTCCCACAGGGTTTCCAAGGAGCAGCTGGTGGATTCGAACTGCCGACCTTTTTGGTTAGCAGCAGTAGCTCTTAACCACTGTGCCATCAGGGCTCCATGCCCGGAAAATAGTAGGCACAAAACGCTGGTAGTGTGGTGGTTAAGTGCTACTGCTGCTAACCAAAAGGCGGGCAGTTCAAATTCACCAGGCACTCCTTGGTAACTCTATGGGGCAGTTCTACTATATCCTTTAGGGTCACTATGAGTCAAAATCAACTTGACAGCAATGAGTTTTGGTTAACATTATAAGATGTGTAAAAGTTGGAAACTGTAACACAACTCCCTCTCACTTCTGAGATGGATTTTTTATTTCCCTATCAATGAGAGTAGTCATTTCTTTTGAAATCTGTTTCATTTTCTTTTTCTGTATATAGGTTTATTAATCTACTTTCAAATAATTATTGACAAAATGTCTTTATCATAATTTTCTTTTCATTTACATAAATTACTATAGGAAGGATATTTAAGAAACAGGTAATAAAATTTAGAGTAGATTTTTTATGGTGTAGTGGTTAAGTACTCAGCTGCTAACTGAAAGGTTGGTGGTTCAAATCCACCAGCAGCTCTGTGGGAGAAAAGGCCTGGTGATCTGCTCCTATAAAAATTAGTTTTACTCTGCTGTTTAGGTTTACTATGAATTGGAATCCACTCTACAGCACACAACAACAACCATAAACATATTAGAGATGACTAAAGGCATGTTTTGATGATAGAATTGTTCTTGGGAGAAAGAGTATATTGATCAACATAAATTGAACTCAAATATTGGAAAAGCGTTTCAAACTTTGTTGTTATTGTTAAGTGCCATCAAGTCAGTTCCTACTCATAGTGACCCTATGTACAACAGAACAAAACACTACCCAGTCCTGCTCCATCTTCATAATCGTTGTTGCAGCCACTGTGTCAATCCATCTCCTTGAGGGTCTTCCTTTTTTTCGCTGACCCACTACTCTACCAAGTATGATGTCCTTCTCCAGGGATTTGTTCCTCCTGATAACATGTCCAAAGTATGTGAGAAGTAGTCTCACCATCCTTGCTTCTGAGGAGCGTTCTGGTTGTATTTCTTCCAAGACAGATTTGTTTGTTCTTCTGGAAGTCCATGGTATATTCAATATTCTTTGCCAACACCATAATTCAAATGCATGAATTTGAATTCTTCTTTGGTATTCCTTATTCACTCCCCAGCTTTCACATGGATATGAGGCAATTGAGAATACCATAGCTTGGGTCAGGTGCACCTTAGACTTTAAGGTGACATCTTTGCTTTTGAACACTTTAAAGAAGTCTTTTGCAGCAGATTTGCCGAATGCAAGGTGTCATTTGATTTCTTGACTGCAGCTTCCATGGGCTTTGAGTGTGAATCCAAGTAGAATGAAATCCTTGACAACGTCAATATTTTCTCCATTTATCTAGAGTTTCAAAGTCTAGATCCTGCTCTTTGTGGGCTAATGGCATCACTTTTCTGTCCATAATAATATGTTGATGTTTAACACTGATTGATTGTAATTTGTGTCTGCCAATTCTGTATATGTTTGTTACTGGCTTTTTTTGTAATTGTAGAGATAAAATTTTACACATATCTCAATAAATACTAAAACACATTTACTTATTTGGTTTGATTTAAAGTACTGTATATTCTCAGAACTGCCCCCCCAGAGACGGGGATAATTTCTGACTCACTTTGCCAACATCTCGGGTCCTGGTGACACAGAGGTTAAGAGCTTGGCTGCTAACCAAAAGTTTGGCAGTTCAAATCCACCAGCGCTCCTTGGAAACACTATGGGGCAGTTGTACTTTGTCCTATAGGGTTGCTATGAGTAGGAATTGACTCAACAGTAATGGGTTTTTTCCAACACTTAGAATAGCACTTTGTTTTGCATTTAATAATTCTATTAAATTAAAAAATATCAATGCCTTTTTTTTTTTTCAAAATGAAAAATTAAACAATACCCCTGCTTGGTTTTAATACGGTTTCTAATGAAATTTTTAAGGAACTCATCCATCTTAGTTACCTAGTACTGCTCTAACACAAATACCACAAGTGGGTGGCTTTAGAAATTTATTTTCTCATAGTTCTTGAGGCTGAAAGTCCAAATCAGGTTGTCACATGGCATTTATCTTCCCGTGTATGTGTCTCTGTGTCCGCTCTGCTTTTTTTTTTTTTTTGTTGTTGTTGTTATGCTGTTTATTTATTTCTTTATTGTGATGGAAGTTTATATAACGAAATATCTCAATAATTTCTACACACACAATCTGGTGACGTTGATTACATTCTTTAAGTTGTGCACCCATTCTTTAAAAAAAATATATTTTATTGTGTTTTAGGTGAAAGTTTACATAGCAAATTTGGTTCCCATTTAACAATTTTTATACAAATTGTTCCATGACATTGGTTACAAACTTTCAGAATGAGTAAGCATTCTCATTTCCGTTCTGTTTGTTCTATTTCCATTGACCTAGCTTCCTTTCCCTTCCTTACCTTCTCATCTTTGCTTTTAGGTGAATGATGACTGTTTGTTCTCATATAGTTGATTGTTTAAAAAGGACCACATTACTCATGGGTGTTATACGCCAATCTGTTATTTGACTGAAGTGACCTACAGAAAAAGTTTTAGTTACAAGTTCAAAGGGTATTTTAGGGTGATAGTCGCAGAGCTACTCTACTCTCTATCAGTCCAGTAAGTCTGCCTTTTTGTTTTTTAGAAATTTGAATTTTTTCTACACTTTTCTCCCATTCTTTTCAGTACCTTCTACTGCGTCTCTGGTCAGAGTGGTCAGTAGTTGTAGATAGGCAGCATCTAGTTCTTCGGGTCTCAGGTTAGAAGAGGCCATAGTTCCTCTGGCCTATTAGTCCTATGGGCTAGTTTCTTTGAGTCTTTGGTTTCCTTCATTCTCTTTTGCTCCAGACAAATAGAGACCAATAGTTGTATCCTAGAGGCCACTCCCCCACATGTCTGTTAGTTTGTCATACTGTGGGGGCTTGTGTGTTGCTGTGATGCTGGAAGCTATGCCACCAGTGTTCAGATACCAGCAGGGTCACCAATGGAGGACAGGTTTCAGCTCAGCTTCCACACTAAGGCAGACTAGGAAGAAGGACCCACAGTCTACTTCTGAAAAGAATTAACCAGTGAAAACCTTATGAATAGCAGTGGAACATTGTCTGATATAGTGCTGGAAGTTGAGCCCTCCAGGTTGGAAGGCACTCAAAAAACGCCTGGGGAAGAGCTGCCTCCTCAAAGTAGAGTCAACCCTAATGACGTGGATGGAGTAAAGCTTTCAAGACCTTCATTTGCTGATGTGGCATGACCAAAATGAGAAGAAACAGCTGCAAACATCCATCAATAATTGGAACCTGGAACGTACAAAGTATGAATCTAGGAAAATTGGAAATCGTCAAAATTGAAATGGAAAGCATAAACATCTATATTCTAGGCATTAGTGAGCTGAAATGGGCTGGTATTAGCCATCTTGAATCAGACAATCATATAGTCTACTATGCTGGGAATGACAACTTGATGAGGAGTGGCGTTGCATTCATTGTCAAAAAGAACATTTTAAGATCTATCCTGAAGTACTACGCTGTCAGTGATAGGATAATATCCATATGTCTACAAAGAAGACCAGTCAATATGACTATTATTCAAGTTTACACACCAACCACTAGGGCCAAAGATGAAGAAACTGAAGATTTTAATCAGCTTCTGCATTCTGAAATTGATTGAACATGCAGTCAGGATTCATTGATAATTACTGGTGATTGGAATGCAAAAGTTGGAAACACAAGAAGGATTGGTGGTTGGAAAATATGGCCTTGGTGATAGAAATAATGCTGGAGATCAAATGATAGAATTTTGCAAGGCTGATGACTTCTTCAATACAAATACCTTTTGTTACCAACATAAACGGTGACTATACACGTGAACCTGGCCAAATGGAATTCATAGAATCAAATCAACTACATCTGTGGAAAGATGCGACAGAAAAGCTCAACATCATCAGTCAGAGCTAGGCCAGGGACTGACTATGGAACAGAGCATCAATTGCTCATATGCAAGTTCAAGCTGAAACTGAAGAAAATCAGAGTAAGTCCATGAGGGCCAAAATACGACCTTGAGTATATCCCACCTGAATTTAGAGACGTCTCAAGAATCGATTGGACGCATTGAACAATAATGACTGAAGATCAGACGAGTTGGGGAATGACATCAAGAACATCATGCATACAGAAAGTAAGAGGTCATTGAAAAGACAGGAAAGAAAGAAAAGACTAAGACGGATGTCAGAGAAGACTCTGAAACTTGCTCTTGAAAGTCGAGAAGCTAAAGCAAGAAGAAGAAATGATGAAATAAAAGAACTGAAGATTTCAAAGGGCAGCTCGAGAAGAAAAAGTAAAGTATTATAATGAGATATGCAAAGAGCTGGAGATAGAAAACCAAAAGGGATGAACGGGCTTGGCATTTCTCAAGCTGAAAGAACTGAAGAAAAATTTCAAGCCTTGAGTTACAGTAGTGAAGGATTCTATGGGGGAAAATATTGAACGCAGGAAGCAGCAAAAGAAGATACACAGAGTCATTATACCAAAAAGAATTAGTCAACGTTCAACCATTTCAAGAGGTGGCATATGATCAGGAACTGATGGTACTGAAGGAAGTAGTCCAAGCTTCACTGAAGGCATTGTCTAAAAACAAGGCTCCAGAAATTGATGGAATATCAATTGAGATGTTTCAGCAAACGGTTACAGTGCTGGAAGTGCTCAGTCATCTATGCCAAGAAATTTGGAAAATAGCTACGTGTCCAACTGACTGGCCTACTCCCGAGAAAGGTGATCCAACTCAATGCAGAAATTATCAAGCAATATCGTTAATATCACACACAAGCAAAATTTTGCTGAAGATCATTCAAAAGTGGCTACAGCAGTACATTGACAGGGAACTGCCAGAAAGTCAGGCCAGATTCTGAAGAGGATGTGGAACCAGGGATATCATTGCTGAAGTCAGATCGATCCTGGCTGAAAGCAGAGAATACCAGAAGGATGTTTACCTGTGTTTTATTGACTATACAAAGGCATTCAAACGTGCAGATCATAACAAATTATGGATAACATCGCAAAGAATGGGAATTCCAGAACACTTAATTGTGCTCATGAGGAACCTGTACATAGATCAAGAGGCAGTTGTTGGGACAGAACAAGGGGATACTGATTGGTTTAAAGTCAGGAAAGTTGTGTGTCAGGGTTGTATCCTATCACCATACCTATTCAATCTGTAAGCTGAGCAAATAATCTGAGAAGAAGAACAGGGCATCAGGGTTGGAGGAAGACTCATTAACAACCTATGTTATGCAGATGACACAACCTTGCTTGCTGAAAGTGAAGAGGGCTAGAAGTATTTACCAATGAAGATCAAAGACTACAGCTTTCAGTATGGATTACACCTCAACATAAAGAAAACAAAAATCCTCACAACTGGACCAATAAGCGGTGTCATGATAAACGGAGAAAAGATTAAAGTTGTCAAGGATTTCATTTTACTTGGATCCATAATCAACAGCCATGGAAGCAGCAGTCAAGAAATCAAAAGACACATTGCATTGGACAAATCAGCTGCAAAAGAACTCTTGAAAGTGTTAAAAAGCAAAGATGTCACCTTGAAGCTTAAGGTGTGCTTGCTCCAAGCCATGGTATTTTCAATCACATCATATGCATGTGAAAGCTGGACAATGAATAAGGAAGACCGAAGGAGAATTGATGCCTTTCAATTGTGGTGTCGGCGAAGAATATTGAGTATACGGTGGACTGCGAAAAGAATGAACAAATCTGTCTTGGAAGAAGTACAATCAGAATGCGCCTTAGAAGCAAAGATGGCGAGACTGTGTCTTACATACTTTGGACATGTTGTCAGGAGGGATCAGTCCCTGGAGAAAGACATCATGCTTGGTAAAGTACAGGACCACTCAATGAGATGGATTGACACAGTGGCTGCAACAATAAGCTCAAGCATAACAATGATTGTAAGGATGGCGCAGGACCGGGCAGTGTTTCGTTCTGTTTTGCATGGGGTCGCTATGAGTCAGAACCAACTCAGTGGCACCTAACAACAACAACTGATGGCCACTCACAAGCTTTTAAAACCCCTGACTCTACTCTCTAAAGTAGGATGTAGGACGTTATTTTTATGAACTATAAATTTGGTCAATCCTGTGAATTATTTGGATATGTCTAGGAAGTCTCAGTAACTGCACCCCCATGAGCTTTATTATATATATATAGATATATATGTAGCACACACAAACATGTATATACATTTGCCTACAGATGCACTTATACCTGCACAAATGCATTTGCTTGCAAATACCTTCCTATACCCATATATGCATTGTCTTAGTTGTTTAGCGCTGCTATAACAGAAATACCACAAGTAGAGGCCTTTAACAAATAGAAATTTATTCTGTCAAAGTCTAGGAGACTAGAAGTCTGAATTCAGGATGCCAGTTCCAGGGGAAGACTTTCTCTCTCTGTCAGTCCTGGGGGAAGATCCTTGTCATCAATCTTCCCCAGTTGAGGAACTTCTCAGCACAGGGACCCCAGATCCAAAGGATTTGCTATTCCCCTGGATCTTGTTTCTTGGTGGTATGAGGTCCAGGTCTCCCTGCTGGCTTTTCTCTTTTATTATCTCAAAAGATAATATTGAATATTGAATTGTAGATTGAGTCCTTCCTCATTAACATAACTGCCACTAATCCCATCTCTTTAACATCGTAGAGAGAAGATTTATAGCACAAAGGAAATTCACATCAAATGGAAAAGTGGTGGACAGCCACACAATACTGGGATTCATGGCCTAGCCAAATAGATACACATGTTTTTTGGGGACACAATTCAATCCATGACATGCATACTGCAGTGTAATGGATTGCTTTTGTGTGGCCTTTCTTGTCATAGTCTTGTATGATGATTAGGTGGGACTGTGCAGATAAGGTAATTGGGGCCCACCAAAGGGAAAGATCAGTTTTGCCATCCCACTAGGCTTGAAATAAGCCACCCCAGAGGAGAGAAAGAGAAGATCCCACCACCACCAAGGAATGAGAGACTAGGAGAAACAGGCAGGAGAGACGGGCAGGAGATGGTGCAGTGGGCTTCCGGGCCCACAGAGCAAGAAAGGCAAGTGCCTTTGGGCAAAGACTGAGGGCCAGGGAGAGGCATGCCTGTGAGCATGACTGGGAAGAGGCTATCAGGATGGAAGAACTGTATCCTGAACATTCCTCGACCTGAATTGTAACCTATTACTTCCCTAATAAACTCCATAATGGTGAGAATGGCCTGTGAGTTCTGTGTGGTCATTGCAATGAACTATCAAACCCAGCAGAGAAGTAGAGATTGCCGTGGGAAGGACTGTTGGTGTCAGAATTGGTAAATACAGCGGAGAGAAGAGATATGTTTGATCCCCACCTAATAGGAATCAGCCTTGGGCTGTTAATTTTAATTCTTCTTCCCCCTTGAGAAGCTAGAGGAGGTCAAACATTGACCCCAAGCCGTTTTTATATATACAAATCTACCTATGTAACCATATACACATTTTTTGTTTTTTATTGTTGTTGCTGCAAAATTGTATATGTTATGCATATGTTTACCAAAATTGTTCCTTTTTCTTCTGTACTTCTTCATGTCTTCATTTACTTTGGTCAAGCTGTGCAAACTTTACCTATATTTGATATTGCCTTCCCCATTATCAAATAAAACAAGTGTCTACTATCTAGAAAGTTATTCCCCCTCCCTCTCTCTCCCCTCCCTGGTAGTCACCAAACATTTTTTTTCTGAGTGTATATCTATTCTTGACTTTTTATAATAGTGGGACCATACAATATTTGTCCTTTTGTGATTGACTTATTTCACTTAGCATAATGTCCTCTGGATTCATCCATGTTATGTTTCTCAGACTCCTCATTACTCTTTGCCATTCTGCTTGTTTTTTAATAACTCAGTAGTGATTAGGTTTATGACCCAACCCACACTGATATGACTTCATTAACATAACCAAAGAAAAACCCTATTTCCAGACAGGATCATATCCATAGGTGCCAGGAACTCAACACATATTTTTGGGGGACACAATTCAATCTATAGCATTATCCCTTCAATCTGTAGGTCTACCCACCCACTAGTCTATCTATACTTAATTTATAATGAAAAATATATGTGAAAAGTTTACAAAAGGTGGCCTGGCTATAATAATTGTTGTTCTCTTTGCTTTGAGAATATTATCCTCTTAATGTTGAGCAATGTTGACATATTCTGTATAGGACAGTTGTTAAGGATTAAAGATTCACTTTGATGTTTTGACAAGTAAACATGCATGTTAAGTTCTCAAAGCAGGCACAGATAACTGATTATTTCATCAAGTACTCTTGATCTAAAATGATAAGTGGTGCCGAGACAAAATTGATTAGCAATTTAAGTGACTGACAGGTTGCTTAAAACCAGAGGGTTTGCCATACAACTTTATATGCTTAAGCACTAGTCTCCAAAAAGCAAAATTGGTAGAGAAAATAAATATTGTTTATTTGAAATATATTTTATCAAACACAAATATAATACCTTTTGTATAAACAACTTGTAGAAAAACAAGAAATGGGACAAGTTTGACTGCATTGCCATTGATTGTTTGAAAACAAATACTAATAATTTGGGTATTATCAATCTTTTTAATATTCTCTACCTAATGGGTAAAAAATTGTACTTTGTTTCATTTTCTGTGTCAAATTTTAATATTTGTATTTATTCACTGAATAACTGAAGGTAGACATGAAGTTTCTGGGTTATGGACAGATTGATTACATATAATAATAACTGTGTTGGCTGCTCCACGTTTCAATTTCCCTTTTCTGGGATGACGTGATGAAAGCCAGATGTCATCCTACAAAAATCAGGGTCTGTGCTATAGGTGAAAAGCCCTGAAATAAGAATCTGGGAGTTGATAGAAGAGGACAGATGACTCTTCTCCTCTGCCAAGAGAAAGAGAAACTTGATTTCCCCAGTGTCAACAAGTTATTCTTAGAATGGAGTAGAAGGATCCTGGGTTCTTACCCTTCAGAATGTAAATAAATATCTCTATGGAAAAGCTAAAACTTGTGTCTCTGAGTTTACAATTCAGAGGATGCCTCCATGGTTCTATGTGTCATCTGGCTTTTCTTCCTAGTCTGTCTTAGTCTGGAAGCTCCACTGAAATCTATCCAACATGGGTGACCCTGCTTGTATTTGAAATACTGGTGGCATAGCTTCTAGTGTCATAGTAATAGGTAAGCCAACACAGTACAACAAACTGTCAGAGAGATGGTGGCCAGAAGCCTTAATGGTGCAGAAAAATAACAACTTCTCAAAAGTTACATACCATGGTTTATACTTCAATAATCTGTTTAGTGACTTTCCTACTCCAAGATCATAAAGATAATCTCCTCTTTTAAAAATTCAATGTTCGATACTTTATTTAATCTACCTGGAATTTACTTTTGTATCCAATCCAAAGTGGGAACCGATTTTTTTTTTTTCCTTAAGATAACCCATTGTACCATTCCAGTTGTTGGTGAAGTGTAATTAAGAGCAAAATCTATTCTCAATTCAGAAAATCTCTCCACAAATATAGAAAAGAAAAATTTTATTACTGAATAAGCATTAAATCAGAATGTGGTACATCACAGGCAATCCACTAAAGAGACTGCACAAGAAAAGAACCTGACCCTTTATATAACTAAGTGGATTATATAACTAAGTGGATACAATCCATTATATTCATGTTTTCAAGATAAAATTGCTAATTTTCTTATAAATCTATGGCAGGATACCTGAAGTTATGCTAATCTCCTTCCACAAAATTGGGAGGTAGGGATGTGATCCGCCTCTATGATTTCATTTCAAAAGAGATTGTTCCAAGGTCCTTGAGGAAATATCCTTGACAACACACTTTTCAAAGAGACAGAGAACGAACTTACAATTACAAGTTATCTAAGGTGAATTCTGGAAAAACAGGGGAGGAGGGGAGTATCTTCCCTTATTTGCAATAGAGTGAATTACAACCTCTACTTTTCACTTTGTATTTGCCCTTACAGTTATTAATAGTACATCCTTTCCCCATTGATTTTCAATGCCATACCTATAATATATCAAACTATCCACAGCCCTTTTCTATCATTTCTGCTTGTCTGTTAGTCTACACCTGCATCAATAGGGCAAAACTTATTTACCAAGCTTGAATGCTAAACTTTGACATCCATAAGGCACATTTTCTTTCTTCCTTCCTCTTTCTTTCTTTTCACCCTTCCTCCCTCCCTCCCTTCCTTCCATTCCTCCCTCCCTTCTTCCCTCTTTTTTTCCTTCCTTCTGATCTGGAGAGTGAAGACCCCCTAAATCTTATTGGGCTTGGCCACAGTAAGGAAAGGTAGGATAGGTCCAATTTCCCTTTTCCCTAGTTATGTGATAGAAAAACTGGCAAAACGGGTTTCTCCACTGGTTAATAAGTAAGTGTATATAAGTAAAACAAAGAAGGAAATGCTCCATGAGAACTGTTATCTGATTTAAATTAAAATTTGAGGTCCTCGTATTGTCTTATAACTACCTGTGGCTATGACTAGGATGGCATGGTCTTGAGTTGATTCCAGGCACCGTGTAGCCAGATAACTAAAACCCCAGAACCAAACCTGTAACCTTTTTTAACCTGTAACTGTGTACATATCCTAGTCATGAACCCTTCCTTGCTTTTGTAGTCCCACCTGTAATAATGATTAGTTGACCTGCTACCAACCACAACCTTGTGATCACTTTCTTTGTTCTCTATAGTACATAATAGAAAACATGACTATGATTCAGTGGATTCCTTCAGCCTCTGTACTGGGTACATGCTGACAGACTCCCTCATTCAAATGATTGCTTTTGTCTTGGCTTAACAAAAATCTCTTTTCATTAAATTTGAGTATGGGGTCTTTTTCCCCTACAACATTTGGCGGTGAGGATGGGATGGCTGGGATTCAAAGGCGTCTTCCTTCGGTGGAACCCCCTAAGCCCTGGAGCAGGTGCCAGCAACAGGGCCCTTCGTGCTCTACCATTTTGGCAGAGCCCCAGGGGTCCCGAAAAGGTAAGTGCTCTTGGATTTGAATCCTGCAATTTACTGCATGATTCTCTGAGATCTTAAGTCTTTTGTTGTGTTTTTCTGTTCCGATTCTCTCAGACGTCTTGGTAAGCTTTCATTTGTTTGTGTTATCTAAATTTGAACATCTCAGTCGGTACAGAGGTAAATCTATTTCAAAGAATATTTCTTTGTAGTTGGGGAGAAATCGTAGGTAGATTTTTTTTTTTTATACAGGTGGTTTGTCTATGAGATTACTCAAAGCTGAAGTTTGCACGCCATCTAGTGATGTGTGGTTGTATCTGCAGAATTCTGAAACGTAAGGTCACATATACTGGGTTCTGGTAAACTGGGGAGTGCCATTTAGCTTGAGAAATGACAGGAGCCTACCAGAGATCAGGAACCAAACTAAATGGCCAGTCTAGGAAAATTTTGAGTTCAGTAAAATCAACTTTTTTGTGCAGTGGATTAGAAAAAAAAGGGCTCTAGAATAAATCAACAGGTTAAGTGAAAAACTGCATTTTAAATATCCACTTTCACCTTCCTGTTTGCAGCTGAATGAGCTTGCTGAAGGTTTGTGTTCAAGCCTGTTTGATAGATTCTGTTGTATCCTTTCAGTTTGCTACAAAACCTGTTTGACAGATTTCTTATTTTCAGGTTGCTCTTGGTTTGGATGACTGCCAACATTTTGGTCTTTTGTTTCTGTGTGTGGTTTGAAACTTTGAGCATGACAAGTCTACCATTTAATGGACAAAAGGTATGATTCCCCGTGCAAATCTTTTCTTTTTTTCCTTAAGGGTGCATTTTAGCTTAGCACAGCTTTCTTTTGTTTGCACGTGCTATTAGTAAGATGGGGGATGCCACGTCTGGCACGTTCTTACTAAGTTTTCCCACTTGCAAGTTTGGGTTAAATTTGTTTGATCTAAGTAAGCCTTGGTGCACATTTGAGGTCGCGCCTCACAATTTGACATTGTGGAGATTACTTTAAGGGATGAGTGACCTAAAGTAACGCTTTTCACAGCTGGGGTACACAATTTGGGATTATGGTGGTTATCGTAAAAGGTAAGAAACCAAAAGTAACGCTTCTCACAGCTGATGGAGATGAAAGCCTGGAGGGAATGGATTTAAGAGAGAATGGTAAAACAGGACATGGAGAAAGCTAATTTACACAATTTCTTTCTTGAGGTTTTGTTGCCAAGGAAGCAGAGATATGAGTGATAGAATGTGGAGAAAATGGGATCAAGAGGGAAAAAATATGAGAGACAAAATAAGACCATGTTTAGGGGAAAGATGAAGCAATGAAAAAAAAATAAAGGAAATTCTATATTTTCATATCTTTTAAAACCAATAAAAAAAATCAAATTTACAATTCCAGCAATATTTCTCAAAATGTATCTCTTCCAGCCCTTGATTTATTTTCCTGATTCAGTTGAGTCTATTGTTGTTGTTAGTTCCTGTTGAGTTGGCTCCAACTCATGGTGACCTCATGTATAACAGAATGAAATGTTTTGAAGTACTGCACCATTTTCAAATGCTTTGAGAACCTCTTATTTGCTACGCATTCTCTCCAGCCATCCCAACCACCTACCAGTGCAGTTCATCCTATTGCATCTTCCTGGGACTTTGAATAGGTCTGTCTTTAACAGACCTACTCTCTTTCTGTTGTAGAAACTATATCACAAAAGAGTCAGGAACTTGGCTTCAAGGACACCTCTAAAAAAACAAAAACAACCATTGCCATAAAGTAGATTCTGACTCACAGCGACCCTACAGGATGAAGTAGAATTGCCTCAAAGGGTTTCCAAGGAGCAGCTGGTGGATTCAAACTGCTGACCTTTTTTTTAGCTTCCAAATGCTTAACCACTGCGCCATCAGGGCTCCAAATCAAACTTGTTGCCATTGAGTCTATTCTGACTCTTAATAATCCTATAGGACAGAGTAGAACTGCCCCATGAAGTTTATAAGAAGTAGCTGGTGGATTCGAACGGCCAACCTTTTGGTTAGCAGCCAAGCTCTTAATGTGAGTTCTGTAGTGTGGGTTGAACAGAAGGTGAAGATGAGGGGAAGGCAGGGAATATTGTTATGCTAATAAATTTTCTCTCTTTCACACATGATTTAATCTGTGTGGGTTTTTTGTTGTTGTTGTTGTTCTTTGGTTTGTTTCGGGCCAGATTGGTTACAGGCTGCTCTAGGCCTGAACAGTCCTTGGAATATAATTGGGTCAAAATTTTTCTTTTGAAGATTATGTTAATGATGAATTAATTAAAAAAAATACAAATCCAAAAGGAATATTCAGTAATCTAGTGTTTTCTTTACTACTTTACTCCTCAAGAATGCTGAGATTTAAAATTTGCTAAATCACATTAATTATTAGGACTTTGTATACTTTCTTTACCACGAATAAAGTCAATTTTTTCCCCAAAGCTATGTTATTAATTAAAAAAAAAAGCCTATTTAAATATTATTTCCATTTATCATTTTCATGCATTTATATTCTCTATATGGAATTGACTCGACAGCAGTGGGTTGGGTTATATTCTCTATCAAGATACTTACTTCATAGCATTACATATGGCTGTTGTTTTACTAACGACCTGGTAGTTATGAGCCTAATCATCTTTTAGCACTTGAATGCTAATATTTTGAAAGCATCACAGCATTAAAATAAATCTGATAGTCAAAAGTCTACTTGTAGGGAAAAAATTACCTGGGTAATTTTTATATATTACCTTTGCCATTGGGTCGATTCTAACTCATAGCGACTCTATTGGACAAAGTAGAGCTCCCCTACAGATTTTCCAAGGACGTACTCTTCACCGAAGCTGACCACCACATCTTTCTCATGCAGAGCAGCTGCTAAGTTTGAACCATCAACCTTTTGGTTAGCAGCTGGGCACCACCAAGGCTCCTTATGTATTACATATATTCTTGTCCCTTTTAGTTAACAGTTATAAACAAATATTTTGACACCAAATGATAAATACTGATCAGAACAAAAACTTTGTTAACTGTGAAGGTGCAATTTGGCATTTTCTTTCATATCTTAGGAATGACAGTGAATGTTTTGTTTACATTTGACTTATTTGGGTAAAATTGGGCTACCATACAGCAAGTGATTAAAAAACTCATCTTTATTTTTGTGTTGTCATATTGAATAAGCTTTAATTTTTTTGAAAACAATTATTATAGCACTATTATTGGGTTGCTTAAAAAATATCAGGCAATGTGTGGTAAGGGGTATAATAACCCTATAGTCACGTACTTTAAAGCAGTAACTGCTTCTACGACTCAGCACACGAGTGACAAAAAGCAGCTGACATGGAATAAAAGGAATTATTTCGTAGGTTCGTAGCCTA
Source organism: Elephas maximus indicus (assembly GCF_024166365.1). Lineage (NCBI taxonomy): Eukaryota > Metazoa > Chordata > Mammalia > Proboscidea > Elephantidae > Elephas > Elephas maximus. The sequence continues at coordinate 212,229,671 of NC_064819.1, read as the reverse complement.
TCAGTAAGCCTGATTTTATAGAAAAAAAATTCTTGGAAAAATGTATGGCTGGTATCAGTCAGATAAGCAATGAAAGCTTCATTTGACTTTTGCTTCCATTTTAGAGAACTGGAGCAATTACAAAATAGATGTCAGGATAGAAAGTCTTCTTTTTCTGATGATTAGCTTTATACATATAAAAAAAATAGCTTTTTGTTCATTTTAGTTACTAGATAGAAACCCTGGTGGGGTAGCGGTTCGGCAGTGGTGGGTTTTTTTTTTTTTTGTTACTAGATAAAAAATGGAGATAAGAGTCACAAAATTTAGTCAAATTAACCAGAATCTGATCCTATCATATAACCATATCTTAGCATATAACAATTTCACAGTTTGATTTACTTTAGGTTACTAGATATTTGACAAATGACTAGAATTTTAAGTATACTTGGCTAAGCTGTCTTTTACTTGGGAAAATATAGAAAAATGAAATATATTAAATTATATCAAATTTTATGGTGATAATTTGAACTGTAATATAATTCTAATTGGATTACCAGGGAATTTTTTAGGGTTCTTATTTCTAGCATTTTTGATGATCAATTTCAATTCGCTTTCACGTATTTCATTTCTTCTTTCACCATCTGTCTTTTAAGACTGTAAAACTTGGTAATAATCTATTCATTTGAATTTTATGAACCCAGTAAATGTCTTTTTATGATGCCTTTTTCATTTTTCGAGAAAAAGGCATTCCCAACCTCAGAAGGTTATTTCCGTTAAGCTTTTTATAAAAGCTAGTAAAATTGGCTTAACTGTCCTGACCCCTTCAGCTTTTGTCAGTATTCCATTTCGCTGTTGCAAATAAAAGTGCGGCTGAAGTTTTTAGTGGCTATCAGAAGTTGAAGTACTAAAGATAAAAATTTGGAAAAATGATATGAAAACACATTCTATAAGGGATCTCATAGTATCATTGCATTTATGTTATCACCTTTTGGCTATAAAAGAGTGAGAAAGGAGTTTTATTTTGTAACAGCCCTGAAGTTCATATTACAATACCCTTATCCTCTAAATATTCCCACATACTTTGCATATTTATAATAATAGTACTTAATACGAGACACCACCCAGCTAAATGCATCAGTGAAGGAGGATTTTACTCAATAATAGTAATGTTTTCATGTATAACAAGTGCTCAGTAAATACCAGCTATTCTTATGACTCCTCTTGTGACATTTTTATAACTTTCTTTTTTAAATAGGATACAATTTATGTATGGTGATGCACATTCTATACAGCTCTGTGAATCTTGGTAAGTGTATACATCTATGTAGCCTATATCCACTCGAGTTACAGAATACTTGCAGCTTCCCAGAAAGATCCCTCCTGCCCCTTTCCAGCCAATCTCTCCCTAGACATAGAAACGAATTCTATTCTGATTTTTATTTGATTAGATAAATTGTGCTTATTCTTCAACGTCCATATAAGTGGAATCATATAACTAGTATTCTTTTTTTTTTCTGGCTTCTTTCACTTGATTTTTTTTTTTTTTTTTACAACATCCATGTTGTTATTCCTATGAGTAGTTTGCTTCTTTTTGTTTCTGAGTAATAGCTCACTGTATGAGTATACCACAATTTGTTGCTTCATTCACTTGTTGATGAATGTTAGCTGTTTTCAGTTTTTGGCAATTGTGAATACAAAATGAACGATTACATTCAATGAAATGCAAGGAGATCAGTATAGCTAGATTTTAGAATATAAGGAGGGAGTGGTGAGAGATGACGCTAATGAAGTTAGCATGGATCTAATCATGTTATGCTAAGGAGTTTGATCTTAATTCTGAAAGGGATGGGGCCAATTTGTGGAAATAATATTTTCAGATTATTATTTCAGAAATATTACTAGGGTGACAATGGGTGCAAAACAATTTTATATAAGCTGTACCCTCAGGGTAGAAAAATGATTGCTCAGAACTAAAACATGTCAAGTATTTTAGGCTAATTAAAGCGTAAGATATAAGGTTTGGGAAGGAGGCTGTTTGGGTACAGTGGTATAAGAAATAAGTGAGGTCCACAATGTGAGGCTAAGAAGTTTGAATGTCTCTTGAGTAGAGTGGAGAACCATTGAGAAGTTTTAACCAGGAGTATAACATGATCTTCTTTGCCATTTAGAAAAGTTATTATGCATCATTGCATGATATATAGCAATTGTTCTCAACAATGATGATGGCTGTAAAGGAGGACGCAGAGGAGTTATGAATGAGGGTGTGGATGAGAGATAATTAGGGAGCTATAATTAATTTTATAATTAACAGCATTTAGTGTCAGATCAGATGTGTTTTCTAAGGAAGAGAAAAAGAAAAAAACAGTGAATGACTTTTGGCTTACGTTTTTGGTGAGAAAGATATTTACCTGTGTTTTATTGACAATGCAAAGGCATTTGACTGTGTGGATCATAACAAATTATGAATAAAACTGCAAAGAATGGAAATTCCAGAACACTTAATTGTGACATGAGAAACCTGCACATAGATGAATAGGCAGTCGTTCCAACCGAATGAGAGGATACTGCATAGTTTAAAATCAGGAAAGGTGTGCATCTGGGATGTATTCCTTCACCATCTTATTCAGTCTGTATTGTGAGTAAATAATCCAAGAAGGTGGACTATATTGTAACCACTCAAACCGGAATAGGACCAGGTCAGGTCCAGGTCCCACTCGGCGCAGCCTGCCTGAACAGAGAAGTGGACACAGCTGTTAAGGCAAAGTGAAAGTGTTTATTTAGTTGGCCAAGTAAAGGATCGTACAAGAACTCAAGTCAGCAAGGCAGCTCCCTGAAACTGGGCGGGGGTCAGCTTTTATGTGACTGTTACAATAAGCAGAATCAGGAGGTTATATATAGTCACTATTCATTGCTGATTATTCATTGTGGGGCAGGACTAGGAATTGGCCGGAAGCAACTGATGGACCCTTCACTTCTGAAATGGGCTCGCTACCTCCTGATGATGTAAGTTCGTGACTTTTTATTCCTTGGCTTGAGTCTTTTGGTTCCTTGGCATGAGTTTTCCAATCTATCTGCACATGCCTGGTGGTCTGGCGCTGGTTCTCTTGAAACTTGTTTGTGACCCTTATCTGCAGAATTTTCTGAAGTTAAAAAAGAGTAAAGAAATTGTTAATCCTAGTCAAACAGTTCCAATCTGAAACCCCAATGTAGCCTGCCCCTGTTGTGAGGGCAGGAATGCAGTTTAGCAACCACCTTAATGTTAGGAAGAACACAGCATCAGAACTGAAGGAAGACTCACTAACAACCTGTGATAAGCAGATGACACAACCTTGCTTGCCAAAAGTGAAGATGACTTGAAGCACTTACTAATGAAGATCAAAGACTACAGCCTTCAGTGTGGATTGCACCTCAACATAAACAAAACAGAAACCCTCACAACTGGATCAATAAGCAACATTATGATAAATGGAGAAAAGATTGAAGTTGCCAAGGATTTCATTTTACTTAGATCCACAAACAATGTTCATGGAAGCAGCAGTCAAGAAATCAAACGATGGTTGCTTTGGACAAATCTGCTACAAAAGACCTCTTTATTAAAATCTTCAAAAGCAAAAATGTCACTTTGAGGACTAAATTCAGTCTGACCCAAGCCCATGGTATTTTCAGTCACTTCATGTGCATGCAAAAGCTGTACTACTAATCAGGAGGCAAAATAAAAATTGATGCATTTGAATTAGGGTGTTGGTGAAGAATATTGAATAAACCATGCACTGCCAGAAGAACGAACAAATCAGTCTTGGAAGAAGTACAGCCAGAATGCTCCTTAGAAACTAGGATGGGGAGAGTTTGTCTCACATACTTGGGACATGTTATCAGGAGGGACCCGTCCCTGGAGAAGGACATCATGCTTGGTAAAGTAGGATGTCAGTGAAAAAGAGGAAAACCCTCAATGAGATGGATTGACACAGTGGCTGCAACAATGGGATAGATCATAACAATGATTGTAAGCATGGTGCAGGGCCAGGCAGTATTTCCTTCTGTTATACATAGGGTCAGTATGAGTTGGAACTGACTTGATGGCACCTAACAACAACGACAAGTGGTACCATTAAAAACATAGTGTGCATAAGAGGAAGGAAAAAAAAAAAAAAAAAAACCTTTGCTGTTGAGTTGATTCCGACTTATAGTGACCCTATAGGACAGAGTAGAACTGCCCCATATGGTTTCCAAGGAGCACCTGGTGGATTCAAACCGCTGACGTTTTGGTTAGCAGCTGTAACTCTTAACCACTATGCTACCAGGGTTTCCATAAGAGGAAAAGAGGAAGATAATTTCAAAATTTGTACATAATGAATTTAAAATACCTGTTATGTTTCTAGATGGACATGCCCAGCAGTTGAGTATTTTTGCTGGAAGGATAGGAAGCAAGCCTTAATCTTCAGACTCATTGGCTTTTAGGTGGTAAATAATATCATTTGTGTAGAATATGTCAAGTGAAGAATGATGAGGGTTAAATTAAGAACCCTGTGAAATACCAATATTTTGGAGTCAAGTTGCAAAGAATCCAGTGAAAGAGATAGAGAAAGAGTAATCAGTGACATTTTTCATTGAAGTCAGAGGAAAAGAATGTGGATTTTTGTGTATCTGCTCTTGACTCTTCCAACCCCTATTCCAGGTGTCACTCCCATCTGAATGTATTAAAAATCCTCATGTTTCTTGATTTTTTTTTTCTTAACATAGAATCTTCTTAGGGTCTATAGATTCCTACATCACCAGTGTTCCACCCATCTCTGGAAACTCATCACATACAGGATTTCTGCTCATTCTCTCCACTTCAGTCCTAATGCCTTTTTTTCAGGAACGCACATATACCATTATCTCTCAGACTCCAGCCCTTTTTATATGATGTCTCCTCTGCCTCTAGCATTCTCCCTACCCTTACCCATTCATAATTCTACAGATCAAGGGACACTTCTGCAGTTTTCGAGTCTCCCTGACGAAGTCAAATTCTCTGTTATAAATTCTCCGTATGAACATTTATCGTAGGCGCAACTTTTTTCTCTTGCTGCTTTTAGATTTTCTCTCTGTGACTGATTTTCAGCAATTTGATAATTATGTACATTGGTATGGATTCTTTTATTCTGCTTGAAGTTTCTTGAGTTTCTTGGATCTGTGGGCTTATAATGTTCACATTTGGAAAAATTTGTTACTATTGCTTTGAATATTTTTTTGCCATAATCTTCCTACCTTTTCTGGAACTCCAAATTACAACATATTTTAGCTCACTTGGTATTGTTCTGGTCTTTTTTTTCTCTGTGCTTCCTTTTTGATTTTTTTCTATGACAATGTTCTCAAGTTTAGTGGTTTTCCTTTTGTACCATGTATTTGTTCTTAACTCCTTCCAGTAAAACTTTCCTTTCATACATTGTATTTTTCATCTCTGTAAATCTCACATAGGTTTTATTTATTTATTTTTAATCTGCTGTTTATCTTCTCATTTGTTGTAGTTATCTAGTGCTGTTGTAACAAAACAAAACAAAACAAAACAAAACAAAACAAAACAAAAATACCACAGTGGGTGGCTTTAAAGAACAGAAATTTATTTTCTCACAGTTCTGGAGGCTGAAAGTCCACAGAGGTTCTCTGCCATGCTGATTCCTTCTGTGGGCTTTTCTTTGAGTTTCTGGTTTCTGTTGGCAGTGATCCTTAGTGTTCCTTTGCTTTTAGATGAGTTCTACATGGGTGTGTCTTCCCCTAGTTTGTGTCTCTGTCTATTCTGCTTTTTTTTTTAATAAGATCTCACACAGAAGTGATTAGGTTTAAGGCCACTCTAATATGGTATGACCTCATTAATGTAATAAAAGAAAACCACTGTTACCAAAGAGGTGCAGATGTTAGGAATTCCACATTTTTTTTTTTTTTTTGGTGGACACAATTCAATATGTAACACCATTTTTACTCATATTTCCCTTTCTATACTTGAACATTTTTATGAGATTGGTAAGAGCTGTTTTATTGTCTTATCTACTTCTTGCATCACATCAGTCATTTCTGGGTCTGATTTTTATCCTGGGTATGAATTATATTTTCCTGCGTCTTTTTTAGTAATTTTTTATTGTATGCCAGACATTGTGAATTTTATATTGATGATTGGTAGATTTCATTGTATTTTAAAAAATAGTATTGGACTTTGTTTTGGCACAAAATAAGGTTATTTATTGCTGGAACTTTCAGGCCTTGCTTTTGAGCTTGGATATAACATCTCCAAAATAACCTTTTTCAAGGGTGAGTTTAGTTCTGCCACTAAGGTATGCAGAGTACCTGGGTGGTGTGAAAAGTTAACGTTCTCAGTTGCCAGTTGAAAGTTTGGAGGCTCAAGTTCACCCAGAGTCACCATGGAATAAAGTCCTGGTGATCTACTTGTAAAAAATCAGCCAGTGAAAACTCTATGGAGCACAGCATTGCCCTTATGCACTTGGGGTCACCGTGAGTCAGCATCAACTCAACGGTGAGTGGTTCTGGTTTTACTAAGTTCTGAACCTTTTGTAAGGGGAAAACAAAAACACCTGTTGCTGTCGAGTTGATTCTAACTCATAGCAACCCTACAGGACAGAGTAGAACTGCCCCTATAGGGTTTCCAAGGAAAGGCTGGTAGATTCAAACTGTTGACTTTTGATTAGCATTCAGCGGCTTAACCACTCTGCCACCCCAATGGTGCCTTAGTGACCTTGTACATACTCACACAGACTACTCAGATAAAAGCTTGAACTGCAGTTAATCTGAGCCTTGGCAGAATACCTCGTAAGAGGGTCAAAGGCCTAAGAGGAGCTGCTCAAGGTCATCTTTTACTCCCTTGCCTTTCTTTCCTGGGTGGCTGTCATGAGACAGTTTTTCCTTATATTCCACGTTCTGATGGGGAATGAGGTTTCTGCATCCCTCAGGATATAGGTGAAGACCATTAAACTTCTTAGCTGTGGTTTATTATTGGTTACTTATCAATGGGGTATCAATCACACAACTTTCATTGCAGTCATCCAGACCCTTTTAGTGCATTCCTTTTTTTGTGTGTGTGTAAGTAAATGAGGATCACCGAGAACTGGTGCCTTCATTTACTCTTCCTTTCACTGTCCATATAAGTAATAAATTGTTTGAATCTAAATGTGGCTCATTGTATCTTTACTGAATGAATCATTCAGACCTTGGTCATGGCTGGCCTTGTCTTGTGTGTGCTTGCAACCTTCTGAGGACTTCTCCCAATTCCTGTGTACTGCAAGGTCCTATAATTGCCCTGGCTGGTGGGAACTGACCTGTTCCCATACTGTGTGAGCTCGTAATTGTTCAGCCCTCTGCTTACTGGTGATTTTTTCCCAGGTCTTACAGAGTTTCAGCCCACACATATGCGCTCTGTAGAACTCTGGAGTGCTCCCTCTGTGCAGCACCCTCCCCCTCCAATACTCTCTGCTCCACAAATTCTAGCCATCTCAGCCTCCACAAATTCCAAACTCCAATCTATTTCTCTTCCATCTATCAAGACTGCCAGCCATTGCTCCTCTCTGTACTGTAGCCTGGAAATTGACCCCAGGCAGTAAGTTGGAGTACTTATGAGCTCACCTCATTTTTTCTCCTTCCCTCAGGAATTACAGCCTGTACTGCCAGTGGTCCAATCTCCGAAAAGAGTTGTTTTATATATTTTCCAGTTTTCTAGTTGTTTACAGCACAAGCACAATTTTTATAGCAGTTCGTCCTTATGGGAGTCATAATTTTATTTTTATTGCTAGTGTTTGGTTGATTAATGTGTCAATTTTCCACTAGTCTGTAAACTGAAAAGCATAAGAATGGGTATTCTTAACATAAAATAATGCTCAGTACTTATACATATCTTTTGAGTGAACAAATGAATGAAAGAAATGCCTTAAAAACACTGTCAAGCAAATGTTAAATGCCATAGAAGTATCAATTAAAATAAAGCCTGAAGGTTCTCCCTAAGATTTGTTGAAAGGTCATAAGTGATCTTAGCCAGAGACATTTTGGTGGAGTGCTGTTGATAAAAGTTTTACTGCACTAACTAAGGAAAAAAAGAAAGTCAACATAGCAAAAACTTGGTAAGAGTAGACAAACTCGGATTTGTGTATTAAGCAGGATTAGATTCAGTTCTGCATGGCAGAAAATAAATAAAAGTGGCCAATAAATGATGGAAGTGTATTTTTTTTCTCACATTCAGTAACTACAAATCTAGTCAGACCAGGCTTTCTATAGTGTAATCTGGTGTTAGGGATGACCTAGCTTCCTTCTAGCATGTTTCTTCACAGTATTTAGCTGCTATGTACAATGTCACTTTATGACTCAAGATGGCTGCTTGAGCTCCAGCTGTTACACCCACATGCCAACCAATTGGGAGAAAGAAATAAGGCAAGACAAGTATACTCTTTGAATGGATATTTCCACAGGGATTGATGATTTAAAGAGATTATGCATCTTTACATAATATTAAAAGTTTTCATCATTTATATTTATATCAACAGTGCAGGATATAGCCTGTTTCCAAACATCATTGTAAACATTGGACATTATTAAAACTTTAAATTTTTGCCAATTTGATAGACAAACAATGGTAACTCATTGACGTTTCTGTTGTTAGATGTGCATTTATTTATTTATGAATGTAGTCAAATATCTCTAATTATATTTATTAGTCATATGTATTTGTGAATCACTTCTGTAGTTTTCCTATTGGATTGTTTACATTTTATTGTTTTAAAGAACACTTTGCATTTTTAAGAAATTAGGTCTTTGGCATATATGTGACAAATGTTTGTTACAAGATGGTCATTATTATTTTGATTTTTATGGTAGATTTGGCCCTATAGTAGTTTAGCATTGTATGTAGTCAAGTTTATCTTTGAATTTATATTTACTTATAAATCCCTACATTCTCTTAGATTATTCTTAAATAATTTCTTAAAAAATATTTATATCTAGTTAAAAGTTTTATGTATATTCTTATTTATGTTTAAATCTTTGATGCATCAGAATTTCTTTGGGTTTAGAGAGAATGTTATTTTAAAAATAAAAAAAGATACAAATAGGTTTGTAGTTTATACAGAATGAGCCAGGAGACACTGTGATGTGGAAATCACAGGGGAAAGAGTGAGTAATTGAAGGTCAAGGTCTCCAAGGAGACAGGCTGGGATTGATAACACTACTTGATGAATGCAAGAACCAACAATTTTCCTCTGAGACCTCTGAGGAAAGAAGTAAATGTATATAAACAAGCATATACAGTATTTTTGTAGGTGTGCAGTTTAAAGCTAGTGGTACTCCATTTAGCCTCAATTTTCACTGTGAAATAGTAGGTAAGTTTATTCACTGGGACAGGGTGGCTTGTTATTTTGGAGGATGGCAAAGAAAGCTTTCCAGGTATATAACAATGTATCCCTAGCAATATGATAGTCCAGTTAAAGTGGAGATCATAAATTTGTAGTGACATCAATCTGACCAAACATCTTAGTTTCTGCAACAATACCCTACAGCTTGGGATATGTGAAGAGAAGGTAGCCTGACTCTAAGAGTATTCTAGGATACCTGGATAAGAGCATTGAGAATGCAGGGAAGAGACATTTTGAGGTTATAAAGCATGAGATAGTATAACTAAAAAAGAAAAGCCATGAAGAAAGTGGATTTAAGACTAGGAGAAAAAGCAGTCATGGGGAGACTGATCTAATGATGGCTTTGTAAAGAGATAGGAGATTGTGGCCATAAATTGGGTTTCTGATTTCAGAAATGGAGCTGTGGGTTGCTGAAGAATAGTCAAAGTACAGCCCATTAGAACTCAAGAAGTGAAGGAATTTTCAGGAGACATTGTCTTATGAGTTATTCATATGGATAAACCAAGTCTCTACATACTCAAAAGGATGACAAGTAGTAACTATTAATTCTGTAGATAATCTCAAGGAGGAAGAGAGAAGTGCCTTATATTTGGAGGGGATAAGCAAGAGCCAAAGACAGGTGTTGACCTCTAGCCCAAGGTTCAGGCACTGATGGATTTCCCCTGGTGGTGCTAGAGGTATCTAGCCCCCAGATGTCTTTGCTCAGGAATCAAATGATCTGCTGGGAGAAGTGTTTCTTTTGGTTCCCAAGCAATTAGGAGCAGAAGATTAGCTGGTTTATTGTTGCTCTCCCCACTTTCTGAGGTGTTAGCAGGGCTCATCCAGGCATCTGTGCTGGTCATCTTAGCTTCTCTTCTTTCTTTCCTAGATTTCTATGGTTTCAGTAAGAACTGTGACATTCAAACCCAGAATAGTTTTACTTCTAGAAATTGTCCAAAGGAATTTAAAACTAGGAGCTAGTCAGGTAGTCAACTAGTGTTCACATGAAGCTATCTGCTCTATATTTGTGTATGTGTACATATATACAGAGAGAGAGAGAGCGAGAAAGAGAGAGAGAGAAAAGTCGGCAATTTGAACCAGCCTCTCCAAGGGAGAAAGATGTGGCAGTCTGCTTCAGTAAAGATTTACATCCTTGGAAACTCTATAGGAGAGTTCTATGAGTCATAATTGACTTGATGGCAGTGGGTTTGGCTTTTGGTTTATATATATATACCAACTCTTCTGTTAATAATTTGTAAGAAACATTTATTTCTCTAAAGCCCAACAGATTCAAGGTTTGGTATTCTGATGTATGTTGATGGAAAAATGTCTATAGATGAATGTTCACATAATGTATTTCTTACCTGAGCAAATTCAGAAAGTAACATGGTTCATGAAAAAAAAAAAGAAAGCAATACGCTACCTTCTGGGAATTGGTGTCTATGTCCTTTTGTCTGTGATTTCTGTCCCAAATATGCTTGTATTTTATGAATTTACCCGGTTCTCACCCTGCCTGCCTTGACTACAATTTTTAGGGGGCTAAATCTGTAGAAAATCAATTTCAGCCATCACAGCTGTGAAGCTGGTTTGTTAAAGAGGAATGGGAGAAGCAAGCTGAAGTTCCAGTTGCCATACAGTTGACTTGGACTCGTGGCGATCCCATGTGTGTCCAAGTATAACTGTGCCCCATAGGGTTTTTCAGTGGCTCATGTTTTGGAAGTAGATCACCAGGCCTTTCTTCTGAGGTGTCTGTGGGTAGACTCAAACCTCCAACCTTTTTGGTTAGCAGCTGAGCATATTAACCATTTACACCATCCATGGACTCCTAAGGCAAAACTAGATGATGTAAGCTACAGAAGAGCATGACAATGGCTCCCTGAAAAGACTTTTTGGGGAGACTTTTTCTTGAAGTAACTCCTGAAAGTTAAGGGATTTTGAGTAAACACACAAATTACTTAAATGTAGCAATTTCCAATGAGTCTTTTTAAGAGCACATTAATCTTGCATTTGGAATTAATACTCTCCTCATTTGTATTCCAGACATACTCACACACACAGACACACACACACACACCCCAACATCATTTCCATGAAATAGTTGGTAACTTACTTTATGTTCTATATTTAAGCTCCAACAGTTTATTTAATTCATAATAATTTGTTATTTTATCTGTATGATTTGTACTTATTCTTAATTATTTTCTATAATTTTACATACTCTTTCCATTTGATCCTTTCTGCCACTGTGTGCTTTGGTCTTTTTACTCACTCAGCCTTGTCTAACCTTGACTCCTCTATTGCATGCAGCTTAGCATTATTTCCTTACGCCCAGTCATTCTTAATTCTCTCTTGGACTAGTCCAGTAGACGCCGGAACTATATGCCAGTACAATCCTAACTACTCTGCCCTAAGCCTACTCTTGCCCTAAGCCATTTTTCATTATTGCCAAATCTATCTTAGCAAAGCAGAGCTTTGAGCATGGCATTTCTTTGTGTCATGGTGCTTCATGGTTTAGTAAGTAAAGTCTATATTCTTCAATTTGGCATTCAATCATTCTATATTTTGTCCACCATCCCTCCCAATATTTGAAGTATATCTCTCACTGTACCTTTACACACACTCTTTATCAGTAGTCCCCAAATGTAACCAGTGATTATAATAGCCAAGCTACTAAATTCTAGGTTGCTCTCCATGGCCACTGAAACAAAAACTTTCAAGGTAGAACCCAGAAATCAGAATCTTTTTTTTTTTTTTTTTTTACAAAAACATACCTAGGTGATTCTGATATTTCAGTTTTGAGAACCCTTGTCCTGTATATTCCAACCTGCTCTTTCTTGCCTAATCCATTTCACCTGGTGTACCCTTTACCATTTCTAGCTAGTGAACCTTTAAGGTTTAGCCCCAAATTTGCTTGATCTTGAAGTTCGAAATATTGTGCAAAGTACTTTACATATTTTTTCATTTAATCTTCAAGCATTTCTTTAAGATATATACAATTGCTATGTAGTGCTCATGGTTAATGTGCTTGCTAACTGAAATTTTGGCGTTCAAGTGGCACAGGTGCCTTGGAAGAAAGACTTGGAGATTTTTTTCCAAAAAATTAGCCATTGAAAATTATATGACACACATGGGGTCGCCATGAGTCAAAATTAACTCGGTGATATCTGATAACTGGTATGCTCATATAAGAAAACTGATGTTGAGAAAGTCATACAAGATCATATACCTAGCAGTCACAGTGCCAGAATTTGAACAAAAGCTGTTGAAATCCAAAGTCTTAGTAAGGGAGGAGGATATTTCATTGGGACCTGTGTCAATTATCCAAACTCAATACATTTTTTTTTTTTTTTACCAGTTTTCTAACAACATAATTTTCTGATCTTATGTGATGGTAATTCCTCAATGTTTAAATTTGTATCTGTAATATTTGACTTTCAACAGTATTTTTTTTTTTTTAGATTGGCTGTTCTGTCATCAAAATCTGCAGTGATGGAAAAAATTACTTAGAGAATCACAATTTTTCAATCTATAAGAGGTTAAGTTATGATTATTTTGATTCACCAAACATATAAACCTATATCTTCCTAGGTGTCTAACTGAATAATCTTGTCATAATTAATACTTTACTAAAAATATCAGGGGCTCCACTTCTGACTTGCCAAAGAGGCCTAGATATGAATCTGGGGAAGGGAAAGCAGGCTCAGGAAGATGGACATTTATAAGGTGTAAGGACAAGGTAATATGATTTTTATGAACATATAAAGGGCAAAGAGATCGTTTTCCCCTTGCTCCTTTTCATAGGGTCTTTTCTTGAAGACATAATGAAACTGAGTCCTTATTCTAACCTTTGGAATGGAGACTAATCTCTCTAGGGATTAAGCCCAGGCTCCATTTGCCAGTAGGGCCTTCTGGGTTATTTACTCAATTGTTGGGTCCATCCTGTTTAGGTTGAAGTCTTTGTTTTCTTAAAATCATAAAAACTCTTAGACTTCTATAAATATTTATTGGAAATCACCAAGCTAATTTTCCAGCACTGCCTTTAGGGTCGCTATGGGTCGGAATCAACTTGATGGCACTGGGTTTTTTGGTCTGGCCTTAGAAACAGATTACTATTCGTGCAGTTTCCTTAAAATTTGTTTTCGCGTTTGTACTGAACATTGTCTATTTCTATAATTTGAATGAAGCAAAACTGTATTTTTTTATCATTTTAATTTTTATATTTCTTTGATTTACATTTTTTATACATATATATATTTTTTAATTAATTTTTATTAAGCTTCAAGTGAACATTTACCATTCCAATCAGTCTGTCACATGTAGGCTTACATACATCTTACTCCCTTCTCCCACTTGCTCTCCCCCTATTGAGTCAGCCCTTTCAGTCTCTCGTTCCGTGCCAATTTTGCCGTCTTCCCTCTCTCTCTATCTTCCCATCCCCCCTCCAGTCAAGAGTTGCCAACACACTCTCCAGTGTCCACCTGATTTAATTAGCTCACTCTTCATCAGCATCTCTCTCCCCCCCACTGACCAGTCCTTTTCATGCCTGATGATTTGTCTTCGGGGATGGTTCCTGTCCTGTGCCATCAGAAGTTCTGGGGAGCATTATCTCTGGGATTCCTCTAGTCGCAGTCATACCATTAGGTATGGTCTTTTCATGAGAATTTGGGGTCTGTATCCCATTGGTCTCCTGCTCCCTCAGGAGTTGTCTGTTGTGCTCCCTGACAGGGCAGACATCGATTGTGGCCGGGCACCAACTCGTTCTTTTGGTCTCAGGATAATGTAGGTCTCTGGTTCATGTGGCCCTTTCTGTCTCTTGGGTTCTTAGTTGTCGTGTGACCTTGGTGTTCTTCCTTTGCCTTTGCTCCAGGTGGGTTGAGACCAATTGATGTATCTTAGATGGCCGCTTGTTGGGATTTAGGACCCCAGGCACCACAATTCAAAGTGGGATGCCAAATGTTTTCATAATAGAATTATTTTGCCCATTGACTTAGAAGTCTCCTCAAACCAAGTTCCCCAGACCCCAGCCCCTGCTCCGCTGACCTTTGAAGCTTTCATTTTATCCCGGAAACTTCTTTGCTTTTAGTCCAGTCCAATTAGGCTGACCTTCCTTGTATTGTGTGTTGTCTTTCCCTTCACCCAAAGCAGTTCTTATCTACAGATTGATCAATAAAAAGCCCTCTCCCTCCCTCCCTCCCTCCCTCCCTCCCCCCTTTGTAACCACAAAAGTATGTGTTCTTCTCCGTTTTTTCTATTTCTCAAGATCTTATAATAGTGGTCTTATGCAATATTTGTCCTTTTGCAACTGACTCATTTCGCTCAGCATAATGCCTTCCAGATTCCTCCATGTTATGAAATGTTTCAGAGATTCGTCACTGTTCTTTATCGATGCGTAGTATTCCATTGTGTGAATATACCACAATTTATTTACCCATTCATCCGTTGACGGACATCTTGGTTGCTTACAGCTTTTTGCTATTGTAAACAGAGCTGCAATAAACATGGGTGTGCATATATCTGTTTGTGTGAAGGCTCTTGTATCTCTAGGGTATATTCCGAGGAGTGGGATTTCTGGGTTGTGTGGTAGTTCTATTTCTAACTGTTTAAGATAACGCCAGATGGATTTCCAAAGTGGTTGTACCATTTTACAATCCCATCAGCAGTGTATGAGAGTTCCAATCTCTCCGCAGCCTCTCCAACATTTATTATTTTGTGTTTTTTGGATTAATGCCAGTCTAGTTGGTGTGAGATGAAATCTCATCGTAGTTTTAATTTGCATTTCTCTAATGGCTAATGATCGGGAGCATTTTCTCATGTATCTGTTGGCTGCCTGAATATCTTCTTTAGTGAAATGTGTGTTCATATCCTTTGCCCACTTCTTGATTGGGTTGTTTGTCTTTTTGTGGTTGAGTTTTGACAGAATCATGTAGATTTTAGAGATCAGGCGCTGGTCTGAGATGTCATAGCTGAATATTCTTTCCCAATCTGTAGGTGGTCTTTTTACTCTTTTGGTGAAGTCTTTAGATGAGCGTAGGTTTTTGATTTTTAGGAGCTCCCAGTTATCTGATTTCTCTTCGTCATTTTTGGTAATGTTTTGTATTCTGTTTATGCCCTGTATTAGGGCTCCTAGGGTTGATCCTATTTTTTCTTCCATGATCTTTATCATTTTAGTCTTTATGTTTAGGTCTTTGATCCACTTGAAGTAGTTTTTGTGCATGGTGTGAGGTATGGGTCCTGTTTCATTCTTTTGCAAACGGATATCCAGTTATGCCAGCACCATTTGTTAAAAAGACTGTCATTTCCCCAATTGACTGACACTGGTCCTTTGTCAAATATCAGCTGCTCATATGTGGATGGATTTATATCTGGGTTCTCAATTCTGTTCCATTGGTCTATGTGCCTGTTGTTGTACCAGTACCAGGCTGTTTTGACTACTGTAGCTGTATAATAGGTTCTGAAATCAGGTAGAGTGAGGTCTCCCACTTTCTTCTTCTTTTTCAGTAATGCTTTGCTTATCTGAGGCTTCTTTCCCTTCCATATGAAATTAGTGATTTGTTTCTCTATCCCCTTAAAATATGACATTGGTATTTGGATTGGAAGTGCATTATATGTATAAACGGCTTTTGGTAGAATAGACATTTTTACTATGTTAAGTCTTCCTATCCATGAGCAGGGTATGTTTTTCCACTTAAGTGTGTCCTTTTGAATTTCTTGTAGCAGAGTTTTATAGTTTTCTTTGTATAGGTCTTTTACATCCTTGGTAAGATTTATTCCTAAGTATTTTATCTTCTTGGGGGCTACTGTGAATGGTATTGATTTGGTTATTTCCTCTTCGGTGCTCTTTTTGTTGATGTAGAAGAATCCAAGTGATTTTTGTATGTTTATTTTATAACCTGAGACTCTGCCAAACTCTTCTATTAGTTTCAATAGTTTTCTGGAGGATTCCTTAGGGTTTTCCATGTATACGATCATGTCATCTGCAGATAGTGATAGCTTTACTTCCTCCTTACCAATCTGGATACGCTTTATTTCTTTGTCTAGCCTAATTGCCCTGGCTAGGACTTCCAGCACGATGTTGAATAAGAGCGGTGATAAAGGGCATCCGTGTCTGGTTCCCGTTCTCAAGGGAAATGCTTTCAGGTTCTCTCCATTTAGAGTGATATTGGCTGTTGGCTTTGCATAGATGCCCTTTATTATGTTGAGGAATTTTCTTTCAATTCCTATTTTGGTAAGAGTTTTTATCATAAATGGGTGTTGAACTTTTTCAAATGCCTTTTTCTGCATCTATTGATAAGATCATGTGGTTTTTATCTTTTGTTTTATTTATGTGATGGATTACATTAATGGTTTTTCTGATATTAAACCAGCCTTGCACACCTGGTATAAATCCCACTTGATCAGGGTGAATTATTTTTTTGATGTGTTGTTGTATTCTATTGGCTAGAATTTTGTTGAGGATTTTTGCATCTATGTTCATGAGGGATATAGGTCTAAAATTTTCTTTTTTTGTGATGTCTTTACCTGGTTTTGGTATCAGGGAGATGGTAGCTTCATAGAATGAGTTGGGTAGTATTCCGTCTTTTTCTGTGCTTTGAAATACCTTCAATAGTAATGGTGTTAAGTCTTCTCTGAAGGTTTGGTAGAAGTCTGCAGTGAAGCAGTCTGGGCCAGGACTTTTTTTTGTCGGAAGTTTTTTGATTACCGTTTCAATCTCTTTTTTTGTTATGGGTCTATTTAGTTGTTCTACTTCTGAATGTGTTAGTTTAGGTAGGTAGTATTGTTCCAAGAATTTATCCATTTTTCTTCTAGGTTTTCAAATTTGTTAGAGTACAATTTTACGTAGTAATCTGAAATGATTCTTTTAATTTCAGTTGGGTCTGTTGTGATGTGGTCCTTCTCGTTTCTTATTCGGGTTATTTGTTTCCTTTCCTGTTTTTCTTTAGTCAGTCTAGCCAATGCATTGTTTATCAATTTTGTGAATTTTTTCAAAGAACCAGCTTTTGGCTTTGTTAATTCTTTCAATTGTTTTTCTGTTCTCTAATTCATTTAGTTCAGCTCTAATTTTTATTATTTGTTTTCTTCTGGTGCCTGATGGGTTCTTTTGTTGCTCACTTTCTATTTGTTCAAGTTGTCAGGACAGTTCTCTGCCTTTGGCTCTTTCTTCTTTTTGTATGTGTGCATTTATCGATATAAATTGGCCTCTGAGCACTGCTTTTGCTGTGTCCCAGAGGTTTTGATAGGAAGTATTTTCATTCTCGTTGCTTTCTAAGAATTTCCTTTTTCCCTCCTTGATGTCTTCTATAACCCAGTCTTTTTTCAGGAGGGTATTGTTCATTTTCCAAGTATTTGATTTCTTTTCCCTAGTTTTTCTGTTATTGATTTCTAGCTTCATTGCCTTGTGGTCTGAGAAGATCCTTTGTAATATTTCGATGTTTTGGATTCTGCAAAGATTTGTTTTATGACCTAATATGTGGTCTATTCTAGAGAATGTTCCATGTGCGCTAGAAAAAAAAGTATATTTTGCAGCAGTTGGGTGAAGAGTTCTGTATAAGTCTATGAGGTCAAGTTGGTTGATTGTTGTAAGTAGGTCTTCCGTGTCTCTATTGAGCTTCTTACTGGATGTCCTGTCCTTCTCCGAAAGTGGTGTGTTGAAGTCTCCTACTATAAATGTGGAGGTATCTATCTCACTTTTCAATTCTGTTAAAATTTGATTTATGTATCTTGCAGCCCTGTCATTGGGTGCGTAAATATTTAATATGGTTATGTCTTCCTGATCAATTGTCCCTTTTATCATTATGTAGTGTCCTTCTTTATCCTTTGTGGTGGATTTAAGTCTAAAGTCTATTTTGTCAGAAATTAATATTGCTACTCCTCTTCTTTTTTGCTTATTGTTTGCTTGATATATTTTTTTCCATCCTTTGAGTTTTAGTTTGTTTGTGTCTCTAAGTCTAAGGTGTGTCTCTTGTAGGCAGCATATAGATGGATCGTGTTTCTTTATCCAGTCCGTGACTCTCTGTCTCTTTATTGGTGCATTTAGTCCATTTACATTCAGCATAATTATAGATAAATAAGTTTTTAGTGCTGTCATTTGGATGCCTTTTCATGTGTGTTGTTGGCCATTTCATTTTTCCACATACTTTTTTGTGCTGAGACGTTTTTCTTAGTAGCTTGTGAGATCCTCATTTTCATAATGTTTAACTTTGTGTTTGTTGAGTCGTTACGTTTTTCTTGGCTTTTTTCTTGAATTATGGAATTGATATTCCTTTTTGTGGTTACCTTATTATTTACCCCTATTTTTCTAAGTAAAATCCTAACTTGTATCCTTCTATATCGCCTTGTATCACTCTCCATCTGGCAGTTCAATGCCTCCTATATTTAGTCCCTCTTTTTGATTATTGTGATCGTTTATCTATTGATTTCCATGATTTCCTGTTATGTGTATTATTTTGTTTATTTATTTATTTTTTAGAATTAGTCTTAATTTGTTTGTTTTTGTGCTTTCCCTATTTGAGTTGCGTTGATATCAGGGCGTTCTGTTTTGTGACCTTGTATTGTGCTGGTACCTGATATTATTGGTCATCAGGCCAAACAATCTCCTTTAGCATTTCTTGCAGTCTTGGTTTAGTTTTTGCAAATTCTCTAAACTTGTGTTTATCTGTAAATATCTTAATTTCTCCTTTGTATTTCAGAGAGAGTTTTGCTGGATATATGATCCTTGGTTGGCAGTTTTTCTCGTTCAGTGCTCTGTATACGTCGTCCCGTTCCCTTCTTGCCTGCATGGTTTCTGCTGAGTAGTCTGAACTTATTCTTATTGATTCTCCCTTGAAGGAAACCTTTCTTTTCTCCCTGGCTGCTTTTAAAATTTTCTGTTTGTCTTTGTTTTTGGCAAGTTTGATGATAATATGTCTTGGTGTTTTTCTTTTTGGATCAATCTTAAATGGGGTTCGATGAGCATCTTGGATAGATATCCTTTTGTCTTTCATGATGTCAGGGAAGTTTTGTGTCAGGAGTTCTTCAACTATTTTCTCTGTGTTTTCTGTCCCCCCTCCCTGTTCTGGGACTCCAATCACTCGCAAGTTATCCTTCTTGATAGAGTCCCACATGATTCTTAGGGTTTCTTCATTTTTTTTAAATTCTTTTATCTGATTTTTTTTCAGCTATGTTGGTGTTGATTCCCTGGTCCTCCAGAAGTCCCAGTCTACATTCTAATTGCTCGAGTCTGCTCCTCTGACTTCCTATTGCGTTATCTAATTCTGTAATTTTATTGTTAATCTTTTGGATTTCTACATGCTGTCTCTCTATGGATTCTTGCAACTTACTAATTTTTCCACTATGTTCTTGAATAATCTTTTTGAGTTCTTCAACAGTTTTATCAGTGTGTTCCTTGGCTTTTTCTGCATTTATCCTAATTTCATTTGTGATATCTTTAAGCATTCTGTAAATTAGTTTTTTATATTCTGTATCTGATAATTCCAGGATTGTATCTTCATTTGGGAAAGATTTTGATTCTTTTGTTTGGGGGGTTGGAGAAGCTGTCATGGTCTGTTTCTTTATGTGGTTTGATATGGACTGCTGTCTCAGAGCCATCACTGGGAAACTAGATTTTCCAGGTAATCAGCTAAAAAAAATACAGTCAAATCCCTATCTGAATTCTCCCTCTGGCTCCAGGTATTCGGATGTTAATGGAGCCGCCTGGGGAAGGTGGGGGAGGGATCAGAGAGCTAGGAGTGTAGCACCACAGAATATAGAGCTGATCACCACTTTCACGCTCCGCCCCGTCCGCCAAAATCCGGGCGGGATGGCTCCCCGGTTGGGACGCTACTCTCCCCGCTCCGAGACCTGTCACTTCCTCCCGGGGACTTCTCCCTCCGGTGTGCGGCACCGCTCTCGCGAACTGGGTGGGCGTCACCCACACGACCAGGTGGGCCCGCCCCCTGGGTCAATTCAGGGGAATATAATTGGAGCCCGCGCTCACGCCCTGCCCGCTTTCGCCAAAATCCCAGCGGGACGGCTCCCCGGCTGGGACGCTGCTCTCCCCACTCCAAGACCAGTCACTTCCTCCCGGGGACTTCTCCCTCTGGTGTGTCGTGCCACACGCGCGAACTAGGTGGGCGTCCCCCCGCACAAACGTGTGGGCCCCGCCCCGGGGTCGCTTTAGGGAAATATAGCTGACCCCCCCCGCTCGCGCCCCGCCCGCCTCCCGCCAAACTCCCGGCGGGACGGCTCCCCAGCTGGGACGCTGCTCTCCCCGCTCCAAGATCAGTCACTGCCTCCCGGTTGCTTCTGCCTCTGGCTGTGCCGCTATGCCGCCCTCACCAACCAGCTAGACTCTCTCCCGGGATGGGTTTGGGGGGGTAGGGCTGGGCCCCTTGTCTGTGCCATCTGCCCCCCTGGGCTCTGTCGCAGATCGGGCTCCGAAGGTCACCTGCCTGGTACGCTGGCTCCTAGTTCTGAAAACGGTCGCTGTCTGCCTGTATTTGTTCGTTTTCCGTCTCTAAGTCTGTGCTTGTTGTTCAGAGTTCGTAGATTGTTATGTATGTGATCGATTCACTTTTTTTTCCGAGTCTTTGTTGCAAGAGGGATCCACAGTAGCGTCCACCTAGTCCGCCATCTTGGCCCCGCCTCCCTCAAAACTGTATTTTTAAAAAGCAATAATATGTTTTTCATGCATACTCTTTTCACACATACTTTTTGGAAGCCATTTGCCCCATTATCACATTATCCTCAAAAGAAACTAATGAGGTACATGTTTGTTGTTGTCATTAGGTGCCATGGATTTGGTTCCAACTCATAGCAACCCTATATACGACAGAACAAAACACTGCCCGGTCCTGTGCCATTCTTATGATCATTGTTATGCTTGAGCCCATTGCTGCAGCCACTGGGTCAATCTGTCTCATTAAGGGTCTTCCTGTTTTTTGCTGACCAAGCATGATGTCCTTTTACAGGGTCTCATTCCTCCTGATAACATGTCCAATGTATATGAGATGTGGTCTTGCCATTCTTGTTTCTAAAGGGCACTCTGGCTGTACTCTTTCAAGACAGATTAGTTCATTCTTCTGGCAGTCCCTGGCATATTCAATATTCTATCCAATATGCAACGTACATAGAGACAGTATTTTCACTCTCATTTATAAATGTTGAAACTGATGTACAGAGATGTACACGGATTTCTCCTAGGCAGATACATTTAGTGGAGAGGACTGAGTCAATAACTTGTTTTCCTTGTGTTCTGCCTATACTATATTTTCTTTCTTCACTATCACATTTGCCAGGTAGATATTTTGGGCACGACCGACATCCCGGGAGAACTTCTCAGTCCCCTTGAAAACTACAGCAGAAGCAAGCGGGCTGGCTGGTCTCCCTGTGCCTCACCTTCAATGTCCACATCCACTCTGCATGTAATGAAATCACAGCTATTCAGGAAATTTACTTAACCAAATATGAAGCAATGTGAAAGCATCTTGAAAATGAATATTCAAAGCAGCCTATGACTTTATTGTAATGATTCTGATGGCCATGCTTTATTTTCATAGAAAATGCCAAAGAAACTATGTCTAGATTGAAGAGAGAATATTAGATGGAAAGAACCGGAGTAGCATAATATTTTTTTTTATCTCTCAAATCAGGATTTATCTGACTAGTAGCTTTTCAGTGTTCATGTGTGTTTAGTAATTTAATGAGTGAAGCATTGCTATTTTGGTAATTCCTATGAATTATATGAGATATGTTTTGACTGTGATTGCACAGCAGATAGCAGTCAATCATTATCACCAGATAAATTTCCTATATGAAATAAATATCAGAGTTGTGAAAATTTCAGCAAGAATTCAAAATGCCTAATTTTGTTAGAACACAGCTTATGTCTCTTGTTTTGAGGTGTTGTATGTAATTAGAGGACATTTAATGAAGAGAAAAATGTAGTTGTATGTTTTTCTCTTTCTTTTGAATGTTCCCTCATTCTTCCTTTGAAATAGCACTTTTTACAACCTTGGGGCACTTGTAGCAAATTATATTACTCTGTAGTATTTATAGACCTTTCCAAACTCTTGCTGAGAACAGGTTGTTTGGGGGATATTTCTCCAGGTTGGGAACATTGCTAGATGGTCCACTTCTCCCTATGGCATTTAACTCAGTGTCCAGTTAAAAAAAAAAAAAAAAAATTGAATATTGAATAAATCATTTAAAATCATGAACATAAAACTTTTCTCAAAATTCCTTCTTTCAAGACTTTGATTTCCTAGGATTCTTTAGGATAAGGCAGAAATTTGTCAGCACAATTGTGTAAAATTTGCAAAATGGCAGGGTAGAATCTACAGGGAAGCATTGCTACCTAGTAGCCTTCACTAGGATGGAGACAGCTTACAAAATGGATTTCCTTGCTCATCTCAAATATAGCTTTTAGTTTCTAAACTTTACATATTTGTTTAGTAAAGTTTCTTTCTTTTTTTTATGGCTTTTCAAATATGTGTCATTAAACATTTGTTAACCCATCTTTTAGTTTGTCATACTCTGGTGGCTTGCCTGTTTCTGTGATGCTGGAAGCTATGCCATCAGTACTTCAAATACCAGTAGGATCACCCATGGTGGACAGGTTTCAATGGAGCTTCAAGGCTAAAATAGACTAGGAAGAAAAGTCTGGTGACCTACTTTTGAAAATTAACCAAAGCAAACTTTATGGATCACAACAGAACATTATCCAACTTGCTTGCTTTCAACATTTCAACGATGACCAGTCATTGGAAGGGGACATCGTGTTTGCTGAAGTAGAGGACCAACGAGTGCAACTAACAACAACAAAATTAACTTGAGATGCATAATGAAGTGGGGGCAGGATAAGGCTCAAGGAGGGCTTTCTAAGGTCCCAGAGAATTATAGAAATGGATAGAATTCTACGTGGAGAAATATGTGGCTATGTAAACAAAAACACAAGACCTGTATTAGAGTGATTATATAGGAAGCAAATTACTTGGAAGTCTAATATTTTATCAGTGAAGAATTTCTTTTCTGTATCTCAAAGATGTTTCCCTTAAAATTCTTTATCAAAATGTCAGTGCACCCTTAACCCTTTACCAGTTGAGACCCAAGGAATAGGTTTAACTGCAGAAGAAACAAGCTTGAAAGTGTGGCACTGGCAAAAGAAATGTTTGTGAAAAGGGAGAATGAAAAACAAAGTCAACAAAGCAACTCTTAGATCTCCATAGGAGATATAGCAAAATGTAAAAGATGAAGTTCACTTACTTTACAATTTCACTTTACAATTACTGCAGTTCTGCCCTGGGTAAGGGTGAACGTTTCATTTACTGTTAGCTTTCCTGTCTTAGAATTTACTCTTAGTACTTAAGAAGAGACCATATCTTATAATGACATGAAAGCTGCTTTTCCTCTCCTCAGAGCTGATGCTAACAATAGCACATCCCTTTAGCAATCACTGTGAATGGCAAAGCGAAGACGCCTTCCATTCTGATGTTGTCCCGAAATGTTCTCCTGCATTCTTCTAGCTCCAGATTAAGCCTCTGCTCACACATTGTGTTGCTATTAGTATTATATCTGCTGCATGGATATGAAGAGATAATATAAAGTGATGAATATGTATTATAAATACAGGGGCAAAAAATGTAAGATTGACTTCTTATTATAGTAGAATCTGTTGAATCAAATTTACACTTGTCAAAAGATCCTAAATGGCCTTTCAAAAGCCATGGCAAAAGAGCTTTCCAGCTATAATAGAAGTCATTTAGTGGCTGGAAAGGTCAGAGATTTCAGCCAAGGTTAAAAGAATTGAAAAAATTACATTTATCTTTTGCTTTCCATGTGAACAATGATTCACTCATCAGATACCCAGAAGGAAGCTGTGTTTTGCGTGACTCTTGGATTAGTTGGTACTATCTATGAGTTGATATTAATTTTCTTGTTTGCTGAAATCAACTGGACAAAACATCTTTCTGTTTAAAACTGAAAAAGGCTATCTAAATCCCTTTTATATTTATAAAATGCATAATCTTGGTTAGGCCCATGAATAGAGAATTGTGGATATGAATATGCATATATACATACATTTTTTTAATTTTTGAAGTGAAGGTCTTAGCTTTCAAAAAATTTCAAAGGATTCCTGTATCAATCAATGTCACAGTAGGAAACAGATGGCATACTCAAACTGAAATAATTCAGAGATATTTAAATAAAGAAACTATTTATAAGGTGTGGGCAGGGTATAGGAAAATCATAAGGATCGCACAATATGCTAGGGCTTGCGCCATGTAGATCAGCAACTTCCCCAGGTCTGAAGTGGAAAGAAGAGAGAAAAGTTACTGGAAGAAGGAGCACAACGGCCTGTGTAGAGAGGGCTGTCTGACAGTGGCTGTGATCTTCAGTTAAGGGATACAGTCAGTCCCACTGTGATCTTCCTCACCCACTCTAAGATGACAGCCAGGGAAGAAAGACTGAGATCTCACTCTGATTCCACTTTTTGTTCTGGTCCTGGTTCTCTCATTGGCGGAGCCCAGGAATACACAGGGCAAGGAAGCTTGTGATTTAGGCTATACAGAGCTGCCTCTAAGGGCACTGAGAAAGCTAGAATAGGGCGGGAAATGGACCTAGAGTGGTATCTATATGTCTATAACCATATCTGTATCTATGTTGTTGTTAGTTGCCATCAAGTTGGTTTCTACTTATGGTGACCTTATGTATAGCAGAATGAAATATTGCCCAGTCCTGCACCTTCTCCATGATCTTTAATATGTTCGAGCCCATTGTGGAAACTGTAGCATAGTTCAGGATAGACAACATGTATGCCATAAAATGTTACAGATGGTATTTTGAAAAGATGAATGATAGCACAGAGGAATTCATTATAGTTAATTTTCCCTGCGGTTGGAGGTAAGTTATGTGCATGTTAGAAATTCTTTATAGAAGATACAGCACTTAAAATCTTGAAGGATGCAAGGAAGAGTGGAGAGGATCCTCTAGAGAGAGGGAATAGCATTAATGAAGGTTAAAAAGACATGAAAATAACGTCCACTGTTGTTGTTGTTAGTTGCTGTTGATTCTGACTCATGGTAACCCTATATGTGCAGAGTGGAACTGCTCCATAGGGTTTCCAAGGCTGTGACCTTTCAGAAGTAGATCATCAGGCCTGTCTTCCAAGGCACCTCTGAGTGGGTTCAAACCACCAGCCTTTCAGCTAGTAGCTGAGTGTCTGTACTTTATCCTATAAGCAAGACTTCAAACTGGTTCGAACAGGTTCAGTCATAGTCAATAAAGCAAAACTGGAACAGATCTGAATTTTTACAGTTTCGGTGATCCAGAACGATACCTGGGAAGGGAAAAATTACAGGTCAAATCCCTGGAATGGGAGACTGGGGAAAGTGAGCCCTTTCCTTTCAGGAGCCTGATACATGAGATTGGATTGTTGGCAGGACTGTAGAGAGTGGCCCACATTCAAAGTGGCACAGTCGTCCACTATCTTTGCACAGGGCACCGCTGTTTTGGACTCTGCTGAAAAACTGACCAGCAGGAGATTTGGTTGCTATGTAATATGTACACTGCCCTTGTTTACTAAGAGGGAGATTAGGTTTCTAGCAGGGCTTCAACCTGTAATTTTTCTCCTTCTGTTTATCATTCCAGTTCACGCAAATTTTAAAAATCGAGTCTGTTCCGATTTTGCTTCCTTGACCATGATTGAACCAGGAACAACTGGTTGGAAGCCCTACCTATAAGTAATGGGAGTCAATAAGGGACTTTAAGCAAGAGAATTACATGAATAAATTTTTATTTTAGAAAAAAATATCTTTCAACCATGTGGAAGATAGAATAGAAATGAAGGCTTAGAGAGTAGTTAGGTAACTATTGCACCAGTTCTAGTTAGGAATAATGAGGTTTTGGAATAATGCAGTGATACTTGGCATGCAAAGAATAATGGGGCAGAAATTATTGATATTAATAAGGCAGTAAAATTTAAAGCTTTAATGAAGTGGAAGTCATCATGGCTCCAACTACCTGACTTGTAAAACTAGATATACTGAGTTGGGTTCATTAAAATTAGAATAAGATGAGCAGGGTTACAGGTGAAACCAGGACACTTTGACTTTTTAATTGTTAGGAGTCTGTGAGATATATGGAGCCCTGGTGGCTCAGTGGTTAAGAGCTACCACTGCTAACCCAAAGGTCAGCAGTTCAAATCCACCAGCCACTCCTTGGAAAACCCTGCAGGGGATCTCTGCTCTGTCCTAAATGATTGCTATGAGTTGGAATTGGCTTGATGGAAATGGGTTTGGTTTTGTTTTTTGGTAAGATATATGATTTTCAAAGCCAATGGTGGTTGTTCTTAGGTGCCATCAACTTAGCTTCGACTCATAGCGCCACTACGTACAACAGAGAGAAAAACTGCCTGGTCCTGTGCCGTCCTCACAATGGTTGTTATGCTTGAGCCCATTGTTGTAGCCACTGTGTTAGCCCATCTCCTTGAAGGAAGCATGATGTCATTCTCCAGGGACTAGTCCCTCTTGAAAACATGCCCAAAGTATGTGAGACACAAAGTATCACCATCCTTGCTTCTAATGAGCATTTTGGCTGTACTTCCAAGACAGATTTGTTCATTCTTCTGGCAGTCCATGGAATATTCAACATTCTTCACGAACACCATAATTCAACAGCATGGATTCTTCTTCAGTTTTCCTTATTCATTGTCCAGCTTTCATATGCATATGAGGTGACTGAAAACACCATGGCTTGGGTCAGGCTCACCTTAGTCCTTAAAGTGATATCTTTGCTTTTTAACACTTTAAAGAGGTCCTTTGCAGCATATTTACCCAATGCAGTGCATCTATTGATTTCTTGACTGCTGTTTCCATGGGCTTTGATTGCAGATTCAAGTAAAATGAAATCCTTGACAACTTCAATCTTTTCTCCATTAGTCATGATGTTGCTTATGGGTCCAGTTGTGAGGATTTTTGTTTTCTTTGAGGTGTAGTCCATAGTGAAGCCTGTGGTCTTTGATCTTCATCAGTAAGTGCTTCACATCCTCTTCACTTTCAGCAAGCAAGGTTGTGTCATCCGCATAACACAGGTTGTTAATGAGCATTCCTCCAATCCTGAGGCCCTGTTCTTCATATAGTCCAGTTTCTGGGATTATTTGCTCAGCATACAGATTGAACAGATGTGGTGAAAGGATACAACCCTGATGCACACTTTTCCTGACTTTAAACCACACAGTATCCTCTTGCCCCATTCGAACCACTGCCTCTTGATCTCTTTACAGGTTCCTCATGAGCACAATTGAGTGTTCTGGAATTCCCATTCTTCTCAATGTTATCCATAATTTGTTATGATTCACACAGTCAAATGTCTTCGCATAGTCAGTAAAACACAGATAAACATCTTTCCTGTATTCTCTGCTTTCAGGCAGGATCCATCTGACATCAGAAGTGATATCTCTCATTCCGTGTGCTTGTCTGAATCCAGCTTGAATTGCTGGCAGTCCCCTGTCAATGTACTGCTGCAACCGCTTTTGAAATTTGGTCTTCGACCAAATTTTACTTGCATATGGTATTTTTTTTTTATGGTATTAATGATATTGTCGATATTTTCTGCATTCCATTGGATCACCTTTCTTTGGAATAGGCTTAAACATGAATCTCTTCCAGCCTGTTGGCTAGGTAGCCATCTTCCAAATTTCTTGGCATAGACAAGTGACTGCTTCCAGCACTGCATCTGTTTGTTGAAACATCTCAGTTGGTACCCTGTCAATCCCTGGAGCCCTGTTTTTCACCAACACCTTCAGTGCAGTTGGACTCCTTCCTTCAGTACCATCAATACATTTGTAGTGATGTATTATTTTCTTCTCCAAGATTTGATGTTTCAGAGGTTGATGCAGAAAAGCATTATTGTGCATACCATGTAATATTCTATTCAAAGACATAGGATACATGGATTGCCTTTGTGGGGGAAAAAGAAAAATGGATATATCAAAATGATGTCCCATCTGGACTGACATATATCATACATATATACACACATATGTATTTTATATCATTTTATATATGATACATATATCCAGTGGCTACAACAACGGGCTCAAGCATAAAAATGACTGTGAGGATGGGGCAGGACCGGGCAGTGTTTCATTCTGTTGCACATAGGGTAGCTATGAGTCTGAACCAACTCGAGGGCACCTAACAACAACAACATGACATATATCGTATACCAAAACCAAAAACCAAACCCAGTGCCGTCGAGTCGATTCCGACTCATAGTGACCCAATAAGGCAGAGTAGAACTGCCCCATAGAGTTTCCAAGGAACACCTGGTGGATTCAAACTGCTGACCCTTTGGTTAGCCCCTGTAGCACTTAACCACTACGCCACCAGGGTTTCCATATATCATACATACATCATAATATATGTATATCATATCTTACATATTTATTATATATGAATGATATATCATTATATATGAATTCATATCATATCTACATTATTACATATGTATGATATAGTGATATCTGTGATACATTATTATATGATATATAGGATAAAATGATGTTTCATCATGATATAATGATGTTTCATTATATCATATGTGGATACATATATATCAATAGCTAATATGAAAGTGAAAAAAACAAAAGGGTGAAAGTTAAAAATATGAGAAGGAAGTGTGACAAAGTGGCAGGTAAGGTAGTTATGGAAAAAAAAAATTGAATATTTCTTGAGGGCCTCCCACCAAGCAGCATAATAAAAGCTTTCACTTACATTGCTATATTTATTCCTTAAAAAAAATCCTGTAGAACTGATATTGTCAAATTCAGGAAACTGAATTTCTTAGACGATAACTCACCAAAACCATATAGCTGTTGAATATCAGAGCAGGGATTTGAACGTAGCCCATCAGCTTTAAATAACTGCACAAGAGCTAGCTCAATGGAGTATATAATTAATTGCTTGGTGAGTCATATTTTTTTATGGATTCCCTATTTGCATTATGTGAAAGCAAATATTTGTACAATAACGTTAAGTGAAAACAAACTCAGATTTTCTATTAATTTGATTCAATTCTCAAAAGATAATAGGAAGCCAATTGAGGCTGCTGCTAAGCTACTTTGTATCGAGTCATGGTTAAAAAATTCAAGATCAGATGCAATTCTTACAAGCAGTGAAATAAAAAGAAAATAGGTTGAGTTTATTTTATATTGTCTGTTGAGATATTCATAGAATATTAGTAAAAGGCCAATCAAGTCAAATCTTGTAGTTGTGGTTAGAATAAACTTTATACACAGAGCCAAAAGGAAAAATAAAAATGTTGTTTAATACTCATTGTTATTTAAAAACTCTATAAAATATCTCTTTTTGAAGTACAGTTATAAGAACAATGTACATTCTTTAATATTTTACAGAAGAATGAAGTAAGTGTAACATTTTTCTTCTCTCTTGTGTAACACATTCCACACAGAGAGTTTGAAGAGATTTATAAATGTATACTCAAAGAGTATCTCCAGGTCTGCTGGCAATCTGATTCTAATTCTCCCATGTGTTCTGCCTGGAAAAAACAAAGCAAGAAACAAAAATGGACAAGTAGAGCAAATAAAATCACATGTAACCCACACCTTCAGCATTACTAGGAGCAAGAATACCAAAAGCTTCAACTTATTTTTAAGTAGAGAATGAAACAAATTGCAGTAGAGCTCCTATTGTCTGCTTCTTCTAGCCTGTGAATTCAGAGAGCTGAGGAGTCTTAAGAGTGAGTGCAAACAAGAGTAGAGAGACACTTAAGACTTGGACAAAGCACAGACAACATAACAACACACACGCATGGGCACACACACGCACACACATACATTTTCTCATCCAGCAAACATTTTTTCGGTGCCATATTTCAGAAGTGAGAAAGTTGAGATATTCATAGAGCAACTAACTAGTTGAGGGCTACTTCAGGAGTATATTAATTCCCTGGAAATTCTGGCCTGCCATAGACACAGGTAGGGAGAGCGCCATCAGTTTAAGACAGCCCTCCCGGACTAGCTGAGCACAAGTTCTCCAGGAACCTCTACACCCTCCCTGTTTGGAATCTCCAGCAGTTTCTAAGTTCAAGTGAAAAAATCAGCAATTAGTAGGAGAGAGCAGCAGGGATGTGCTTGATCTGCCATCTTCCCAAAATATCTATCCCTCAGGCAGTAAATGAATTACCTTTAAACAAGCATGTATCACAGAAGTGTCATTCTGTATCTTTAAATCCTCAAGATAGATTGAAAATTTTTGTGGGTTTGCTGTTACCATTGGCTATTGTCTTTGAGAATGGTAAACAAGTTATTAAGAATGGCTGATTGATGAGGTAATAATGGCCAACTGAGCACCATTCTAACCTTTGCTTTTCTTATGTCTTCTCTGTTTATGTTGATCTTGTTAAGGAATGAATTCAAATACGAAACATAATAAAATAATACATTTTTAAATAATTTAAAAAGAGACCAAAGTAAAATAATTATGATTAAGTGGATAATTCTTCAACCTGATGGAGGTGGATATATGAATATTTAATTTTCTTCTTTTTTGAATGCCTTCTCCGTTGTGTTTGTTTTATCTGTAATCTGAGAATTGGCCAACTTTCATTTTGCTGCCAGTTTCCAAAAACATGATCCTTTTGATTTTGCAAATTATTTTACTCTTCATCAGTTTCACTCTGCAAACTAGTAAAGAAAAAGTGTTAGCATTTTGTATGCTTTTTTTCATGAGAAAAAAATTTCCTATCATATCCACATTTGAATTTAAGAAATATAAAAATACTTCTACATTCAAATTCTTCAGTCAATGATGATTAAATCGTCATTTTCATGCATATTTGTGCACATTGAAAAATTACTCCTAAAACTGGCATTAAGTTGCAAAATGGAAATGCAAACTAGAAAATGAAAAGAGGAACGCGACACATGGCAAACATACAGGAACAAAATAGTTGGGAAACTAAAGTTTTCACTCATTCATTCCTTCAATAAATACTTATTAAGCTCCTACAGACACTGAGGATTTATGAGTTACCAAGGGCTACATGCTTTGTGTTTTCATGTAGCCAATGTTGTTATTAGGTGCCTTCCTGTCTATTCTGATTCACTGAGGCCCTACCTACAACCGAACAAAATACCGCTCAGTCCTGCACCATCCTGATAATCATTGTTAAGCTTGAGCCCATCGTTGCAGCCATTGTGTCAATCCTTCGCATTGAGCTCTTCTTTTTTACTGACCCTCCACCAAGCATTATGGCCTTCTCCAGGGACTGGACCCTTTTGATAACATGTCCAAAGTACTTGAGACAAAGGCTGGCCATCCTTGGTTCTAAGGAACACTCTGGCTGTACTTCTTCCAAGACATATCTGTTCATTCTTCTGGCAGCCCATGGTATGTTCAATATTATTTGCCAATGCCATAATTCAAAGGCATCAATTCTTCTTTTCTCTTCCTTATTTATTGTCCAGCTTTCACATGCATATGAGGTGATTGAAAATATCATGGTGTCATAGATTGAATTGTGTCCCCCCAAAAATTTGTGTCAACTTGGTTAGGCCATGATTCCCAGTATTGTGTGGTTGTCCTCCATTTTGTGATTTTAATTTTATGCTAAAGAGTATTAGGGTGGGATTGTAACACCCTTAGTAAGGTCACATACCTGATTCAGTGTAAAGGGAGTTTCCCTAGGGTGTGGCCTACACCAACATTTATCTTAGAAGAGATAAAAGGAAAGGGAAGCAAGCTGAGATTGGGCACCTCATACCACCAAGAAAGCAGCACCAGGAGCAGAGCATGTCTTTTGGACCTGCGGTCTCTGTGCCTGAGAAGCTCCTTGACTGGGGGAAGATTGAGGACAAGGACCTTCCTCCAAAGCCAACAGAGAGAGAAAGCCTTCCCCTGGAGGTGATGCCCTAAATTTGGACTTTTAGCCTACTTTACTATGAGAAAACAAATTTCTCTTTGTAAAAACTATCCATATGTGGTATTTCTGTTATAGCAGCACTAGATGACTAAGACACATGGCTTGGCTCAGGTGCACCTTCGTCCTCAAAATGACATCTTTGCCTTTGAACACTTTAAAGCATATCTGTCCAATGCAATACGTTGTTTGATTTCTTGACTGCTGCTTCTATGGACGTTGGTTATGGATCCAAGTAAAATGAAATCCTTGACAACTTCAATCTCTTCTCTTCGTTTATCATGACTTTGCTTATTGTCCAGTTGTAAAGATTTTTGTTTTCTTTATGTCGAGATGCAGTCCATTCTGATCTTCATTAGCAAGTGCTTCAAGTCCTCTTTGCTTTCAGCAAGCGAGGTTGTGTCATCTGCATATCGTAGTAAGTTGTTAATGCATTTTCCTCCAATCTTGATGCCACATTTTTCTTCCTATAGTCCAGCTTCTCAGATTATTTGCTGAGCGTACAGGTTGAATAAGTACAGTGAAAAGATACAGTCCTGACGCACACTTTTCCTGATCTTGAGCTATTCTGTGAGTCGGAATCAACTTGACAGCAGTGGTTTTTTTTTGGTTTAGTATCCCCTTGTCCTGCTGGAATGACTGCCTTTTGGTCTATGTACAGGTTCCTCATGAGCACAATTAAGTGTTCTGGAATTCGTATTCTTTGCGATGTTGTCCATAATTTGTTATGATCCACATAGTCAAATGCCTTTGCATAGTCAATAAAACACAGATAGACATCTTTCTGGTAATCTCTGCCTACAACCAGGATCCATCTGACATCAGCAATGATATCCCTTGTTCCAAGTCCTCTTCTGAATCTGGCTTAAATTTCTGGCAGTTTCCTGTTGATGCACTGCTGCATCCACTTTTGAATTATCTTCAACAAAATTTTACTTGGTGTGATATAAATGATATCGTTCGATAATTTCTGCATTCTGTTGGGTAAGCTTCCTTTGGAATAGGCACAGATATGGATCTCTTCCAGTTGGTTGGCCAGGAAACTGATTTCCAAATTTGTTGGCATAGACGAGTGAGCACCTCCAGTGCTGCATCTGTTGAAACATCTCAACTGGTAGCCTGTCAATTCCTGGAGCCTTGCTTTTTGCCAGTGCCTTCAATGTAGCTTGGACTTCTTCCTTCAGTACCATTGCTTCTTGATCATATGCCACCTCCTGAAATGGTTGATCATCGACCAATTCTTTTTGGTACAGTGACTCTATGTATTCCTTCCATATTCTTTTGTTGCTTCCTTGGTCATTCAACATTTTGCCCATGCCCACTGCTGTCAAGTTAATTCCTGCTCATAGAAGTTCCAGAGGGCTTCCAAAGCCAAAAATCTCTACAGAAGCAGGCTGCCACATTTTTCTCTTTCAGAGCAGCTGGTGGTTTTGAACTGCCCTCCTTTCTGTTAGCAGTCTATGGCTTTAACCACTGTGCCACTAGGACTTATTCATTTTGCACATCGAACCCTACGAAATTGCCACTCAAGCCTTGAACCTTTCCTTCAGTCCTTTCAGCTTGAGAGATGTCAAGCGCGTTCTTCCCTTTTGGTTTTCTAACCCCAGAGCTTTGCACCTTATAAGCGAGGATGGGAAGAATTTATGTACTTTACCAGACCCTGAAGTGGGCTCAAAAATAATAATGGTTGTGAGGATTGCGCAGTGTCAGGCACTGTTTATTTCTGTTTTTCATAGGGCGCTATGAGTGGGAACTGACTCAACGGCACCTAGCAACAACAACCTGTTTGGCTTCTTTTGCTCAGTGTTACATTTGTGAGATTCATCAATATTGGTGTGTGTATTGGTAGCCTTTTCATTCTTATTGCTATATAGTGTTCCATTGTTTGAATCCACTAAAATTTATCCATTCTACTGTTCATGAGTATTTGTTTTTATTCCAGTTTGGGGATGATAGTACTGCCATAAACATTGTTGCATGTGTCTTTGATATAATTATATATACATATTTTTGTTGGTTTTGTACTCAGTACTGGAATGGCTGGACTGCTGATTTTCTGTTTATTTGGATATTGTCTGTTTATCTCTTTTACAGTGTAAATTTAATGAGTGAAGAGCTTTTTGTTTATTATGTCTGGAGGTGGAATAGAGAAGGCTTTCTTGAAGAAGTCAGTTTGAGTTGAATTGTTAAGGGTGAGTAGGTTTTTCATTATAAAAACAGTTGGGAAAAGCCTTTCCTGGGTAGAGGAAAAATCTTCTTCAAAAGCTTGAAGATGGAAAAGAGTATAGTGCATTTGAGAAAATAAGGGGGGACCCTATTTGGGAGTTTAGAGAGTGAAGGGGGCAAATAAAGCTCTCTGTTGCTAACTGAAAGTTTGAAGGTTTGAACTCACGCAGCGGCTCTGTGAGAGAAAGATTTGACAATCTGCTCCCAAAAATATTACAGCCTAGAAAATTCTCCATATAGGACAGTTCTATTCTGTCTCGTGAGATTGCTATGAGTCGAAAATCTACTCGATGGCCCCTAAGAACAAGAAGCATCTTTTAGAAGATTCAAGAGGCTTTTTAGCATCTCTTAGAATGTGATAAAGATTCACTTGTTATCTTAAAACCAGTGGGAATGTGTTTTCAATAAGAAAACATCATAGCGATATGTTCATTTTAAAAAGATAACTTTGGACATAGAGTTGGATGGAGTAATGAGTAGGAAAAGGGAAACTATTTAGAAGGTTTCCAGTAGTCTAGTCAAGAAAAGATCAATTTTTGAAGAGAAAGCATGGCTTTGAAAGGTATTTAGGATTTGAGCTGGGCCTGAATAACACCTGAATTTTGGAGCTTGTTTCCAGGAGCAGGTAAGATAATGCCAGTGCCATTGTTAGCACATGCAGCACCTGTATGCAAATTAGAAAAGAGGCATCCTCTTTTGGTGGATGAATTAAAAAAAGGCACCATTTTGGGTGGATGCATCCTGTTGTTGAGAGCACAGGCTGTGCCAGGGTACACACATTCTCTCACCTCTGTCGTAAGGAACCTTTGTACAGTGAGCAACCTACAGTCTTACCAAGATAGCCTTTGGATAATGTGATCACCTGGAATATTGTAGACACACAACCAAATGATAGTGACTCAGATTACTCTGGATTACATTGGACCACAATTTACTGATTATTTCTGGAAATAGGAGGTAATTATAAGAGCTAATTATAAATAAAATCTAATTATAAATATTTTTCAATTTTCCCTGTAATGGATCTGTGTGTGTGTATATATATATATCTTATTGGTTCTATTTTTCTGAAGAACCTTGACTAATACACAATGGATGGGTCAGAAGGTCAGAAAGTCAGCTTGAACTGAAAGAAATTCCATCTCTCTTGCCTGTAATCAGTTGAAGCATAAACTTGTAATTCAGTGCTGTCCAATGAAAAGTGAAATTAGATTTGGGTAACTTGTAGAAAAGTTTTTCCTTGGTCTTCTATCACTGTAAGCCAGCTCTCTCTCCTTCTAACTGTGAACAAGGGACTATGAAGTACTGGAAGTCATTCTACACTGATTTTCTATATGATCAAGCAAACTTGAAGACTCATCTCTCTCTGAACTTATACTCAAGTGAGCTAGTATGTTTCCTTACTGTTAAGTCTAATTCGGGTGGATAAACATTAAAGGAAGACAATAAATACATTGTCACACAAATACATGCACAATTAAAAAAAATTTATAAATATGAAAAACAAAACAAAACTAGGTGCAATGAGAGAATTTAGATTGGGGGCCAGAGAATACCTCTCTGAAAAAGTTATGTTTAAGCTGAAATCCAGATTATAATTTTGCGAGGTGAAGATATGGGGAAAGGGCATTCCATGAAAAGACCCGGAAGTAGGAAAGTTGTTGACGCTTTTGAGGAAACTAAAGAAACTTAGCATGTCTCAAGCAAAGAAACAGGACATTGGTTTGAAATGAAGTTAGGGATATAAGCCAAAGTCTGGTTCTACAGGACATTTAGAACATGTAAATTATTTGGGGCAATCACGATTCTAATAATAAAACTAAGTGGTAGGATGATGACCCCTGTTAAGAGGATGGATGATTAGCTGCCCAAAAGTGACTGGTAGGAAAAAAATATCCAGTATTCTTTGGGGATCGTCCCTTATCTTACTGAGACAAAATTCACATACTTTAATGCTTTAATAATGTCATGTTCTATGTTTTGTAACTGTATGGCAAAAAAAAAAAAGTTTTAAATCTTAACTGTATTTCTATAAATAGTTCACAAATAACAGCACTCCTAAGAAGGTGCTTTACAAAAATTGAATTAACCTGGAGGAAAGATCCCTGCTGTGACTACAGGCCCATTGTCCTTGAGTACAAAGTGTTTGATTGAAATGACATAAAGGCTGACAAAATTTATTCATTGCCAACTGACCAAGGGTAACTAGGTAAGGGAGATTAAGGAGCTTCCTCAATGTTATAATCTGAGGATAACAGTGATTAAATATTTATAGAAGGGTTGAGAAGAAAATGAGAAAATCTAAAAAAAAAATCTAAAGAGTGATAACTATTCAAGATCTAAATATTAGTTGTTAGAAATTTCCTAAATTTAAAATCCCTTCAAAGCAATCACATTTCATTTATAAAGGGTATGTGAAGGAAATGGAATTTTTCACAAAAATAGGAAGAAGCCAACTGAATCTAGTGAACTGAATAAATTGTTGGCACAGAAATCTATAGCCAGGTTGCCTCTGATTTATGGTTTCTATTTTCCTTGGCCTTTCCTTCCCACTCTGGCAAAGTATGACTTTGAAATTATAATTGCAGATGAAGCTAATAATAACATGTTTTCCTGAAGCTGTTTCTAGCAAAGTGTAAAATCCTGCATTGATCTATCCTGTTAGGATCAGTGAAAACCAAAAATAAGCACTATGATGTGAAAGATAACTACACTTCTCTTTCACATTTGCATATTTGCTGGGGGAGGAAAACCAAAATAATCTTTATGTGCTTTTGCTTGGGAAAATATATTTCAAGATTTTGTATTATACAGCAGCGATGACCAGACCAGACTTGTTGCCATGGTGTCAATTTCGACTCATAACGACCCTATAGGGCAGAGTAGAACTAACTGCCCCATAGGGTTTCCAAGGAGCAGCTGGTGGATTTGAACTGCTGACCTTTTAGTTAGCGGCTGAGCTCTTAACCACTGCTCCACTAGGGCTCCATAAGAACAATAAACCCACTGCCATAGAGTCGATTCCGACTCATAGGAACCCCATAGGACAGAGTAGAACTGCACCGTAGAGTTTCCAAGGAGCGCCTGGCGGGTTTGAACTGCCAGCCTCTTGGTTAGCAGCCATAGATAGCACTTAACCACTACGCCACCAGGGTTCCCTACAGTAACAATACATATTTTAATTCTGTTTTGAATAGTGGACTTAGGGTTATTTTGGGTTTCAATGTTGCTGTTGTTAGCTGCCCTTAAGTTGGCTCCCACTGAAGGTGACATTTTGTATAACAGAATGAAACCTTGCCTGGTCCTGTGCCATCTCCATGATTGGTGGTATACTTGAGACCATTGTTGCAGCTATTGTGTCAGTCCATCTCACTGAGGATAGCCCTCATTTTTGCTGACCCACTGCTTTATCAAACATGATATCTTCTTCTAGTGTTTGGCCTATCCTGAGGATGTGTCCCAAGTGAGCAGGACAAAGTCTCACCATCCTTCTTCTAAGGAGCATTCTGGCCATCCTTCCTACAAGACTGGTTTGTTCCTTTTTCTGGCGGTCCATGTATATTCAATATTCTTCTCCAGTGTCATAATTCCAATACATCAATTATTCTTCTGTCTTCCCTTTTTATTATCCAACTTTCGCATGCATATGAGGTGACTGAAAAGACTGTTGCTTGGGTCAAATGAGTCTTATTTATAGAACAAGTTAATTTTCTAGGGAAGGTTTCAGAAATGCCTTCAGTACCTGACTTGTGGACCATTGCAAATAATCCATTATAGAATGTCTTAATGTTTCCTAAATTCCCAAAGGACCCTAAAAATGGATGGCTGGGTTTACAATAGCAGTTGAAGAATAAATACTTGTCAAAAATTCAGAAACTCTGCCTAAAAATGGAATTGTTCAAATATTTATTTACATTTATTCATTTATTTATTTGGTGATGTCAAAGGGTCGAAAAGCCACCAGTGGATTTGTAAGGGCACAAAGATTTCTAGTGGGTGTTATAACATCAAAATATAATCATTTCCATTTTGCAACTGTGGATGAAAATTATGTAGTTTAAAAGTGAAAGAGGTGATTCATTTTCTGCCAAAAGTAGACTCATTTTAATAGTTTAGCAAGGTTAAGTGATTATAGAAGACCTTTTACCTTTTAATCAGTTAAATGCTTTTAGTAACTAGAGCAGGAACTCCGATATAATAGTATAGTTTTACATTTATTAGCACATATATCTTATATATGCTTCCTCTTTTAATCTTAATATTTTCATGGACATTGGAATAGATCCTTTTGTGTTTTTGGTATTAAAAAAGTTATTTTTCTGACATTGCTTTTTCCCATTTACAATCCTCAGATACAGGCTCATATTACAACATGGGGACACTATCTGGTGTTGTGCCTTCTGGAACAGACTCTCGGGAATTGACTCTCCTCTCCATTCAATAAGTAACCAAGAAGATACAGGTGTAACTGTTTGCTTAGTTAGTTAAAGAGCCTTACTCAGTTGATAATTCTTTCCTTCTGACATCACTAGTTATGGCTCGATAGTCTTTCTGAATACCTCTTTAAAGGATGTTAAATTCTTAAGTTTGTATAATCTACATGTCACATCTACAAGATTTACTTAAATTTTATTTAAAAATTTGCCTGGGAAGCATACCTATGCATTTAACAGTCTGGAATGATGTCTGAGATCTAATAAAATAAACTTAAGAGGTACAGTGTAAAATACTGTGTTTAGAGCTTAAAAAAGACAAGAAAAATGTAACTTTGTGTCATATGGGAAAGAAAATGACTTACGGGTGTTTGTGTAACTGCATGCTTCACTTACCTTAACAGTGTGATGGAGCTGCCAGTAGTACTAATATGATCTCAGGTTACATTTGTAGACATAGAGTGTTCAGAAAAGCTCAAGATGTATTTGTTCTCCCACAGTTTATGTTCCTAAGCAGTACAGCATAGACTTTATGGAACACACTTACACTGCTTAGAAATGAGTTATGGCTCGTGCACATACTAGTTAGAAGAATTTGGCTGGCTCAGTTTCTAACATCTCCAAGTCCCAGTTATATCATCTGTGAAACTGGAACATCACAGTGACATTTAAGAATGAAATGAGATCGTGTTTATCAGTATGTTTACTTACTCGTTAATTAAAAAAAACTAAAAAAACTATACCCACCAAGGCAAACAGCCTCCCAATTTGTTCTTTCTTGGCCTATTTCCTGGTAAACAGACACTACACCATCAGTTTATGGACTAGATGCTTTGTTTACATTTTTTCCTTTAGTGAAACTTTGCTCTTCACTGTAGCCATTTTGCTTAGGTGGCCTGATTTTCGACATTCCATGGATCCTGTGCTAGAATTCTAATTAAAAGAGTCTCTTATCCTTTAATCCTTATTTAAAAATCTCCCACATTTGAGAATTTCCCTCTCTGGTTATTCTACCCTACCACTCCTCTGCTGCACTGACATTTGCAGCTCTGGCTCATGGCAACTTTGTGTGTAGCACTGCTTGGTCCTGCACTATGTTCGTGATTGCTGGTATGTTAAAGTCCAGGGTTGCTGCTATTTTGTCCATCCATCTCTTTGAGGCTTTCCCTCATTTTCACTGACCTTCTGTTTTACCAAATATTATGTCCTTTTCTAGAAGTTGCCCTTGCCTGATGACATGTCCAAAGTAAGTGAGCTGAAGTCTCATCGTCCTTGCTTCTAAGAAGCATTCTGGTTTTATTTCTTCTAAGATTGATTTGTTCATTTTTCTGGCATCCCCCTGATGGCACAGTGGTTAAGAGCTATGGCTGCCAACCAAAAAAGACAGCAGTTCGAATCTGCCAGTGACTCCTTGGAAATCCTATGGGGCAGTTCTACTCTGTCCTAAAGGGTCACTGTGAGTCAGAATAGACTCAATGGCACTGGGTTTTATTAATACACGTGGACCTCACCAGATGGAACACACGGGAATCAGATTGACTCCACCTATGGAAAGAGATGATGGAAAAGCTCAAAATCAGTCCGAACAAGGCCAGGGGCTGACTGTGGAACAGATCATCAGTTGCTCATATGCAAGTTCAGGTTGAAGTTGAAGAAAATTAGAACAAGTCCACGAGAGCCAAAGTATGACCTTGTGTTTATCCCACCTGAATTTAGAGATCATCTCAAGAATAGCTTTGATGTATTGAACAGTAATGACTGAAGATCAGGCGAGTTGTGAAATGATATCAAGGACATCATACATGAAGAAAGCAAGATGTCATTAAAAAGACAGGAAAGAAAGAGAAGACCAAAAGGGATGTCAGAAGAGGCTCTGAAACTTGCTCTTGAATGTCAAATAGCCAAACCAAATGGAAGAAATGATGAAGTAAAATAGCTGAACAGAGGATTTCAAAGTATGGCTTGAGAAGGCAAAGTGTTATTATGACCTCTGCAAAGAGCTGGAGATAGAAAACCAAAAGGGAAGAACACACTCAGCATTTCTCAAGCTGAAAGAACTAAAGAAAAATATTCAAGCCTCAAGTTGCAATATTGAAGAATTCTACAGGGAAAACATTAAACAACACAAGAAGCATCAAAAGAAGATGGAAAGAATACTCTGAGTCACTGTAACAAAAAGAATTGGTTGACCTTCAGCCATTTCAGGTTGTAGCATATGATCAAGAATTGATGGCACTGAAGGAAAAGATTCAAGCTGCACTGAAGGCATCGGTGAAAAATGAGGCTTCAGGAATTGACTGAATACCAGTTGAGATGTTTCAACAAATGGATGCAGCACTGGAGGTGCTCACTTGTCTATGCCAAGAAACTTGTAAGATAGCTACCTGGCCAACCAACTGGAAGAGATCCATATGTGTACGTGTTCCAAAGAAAGGTGATCCAAAGGAAGGCAGGAATCATCAAAAAAATATCATTAATGTAACACACAAGTAAATTTTGCTGAAGATCATTCAACAGTGGTTGCAAGAGTACATTGACAGGAAACTGCCAGAAATTTAAGCTGGATTTAGAAGAAGACGTGAAACAAGGTATATCAGCTCTTAGATGAAAGCAGAGAATATAAGAAAGATATTTACCTGTATTTTCTTGACTGTGCAAACACATTTGACTGTGTGGTTTATAACAAATTATGGATAACATTGCAAGGAATGGGAATTTAAGAACACTTATTTGTGCTCATGAGGAACCTGTACTTAGACCAAGAGGCAGTTGTTCGACAGAGCAATTGGATACTGAGTGGTTTAAAGTCAGGAAAGGTGTTTAAAGTCAGGGTTGTATCCTTTCACTGTATTTATTCAGTCTTTAGGCTGATAAAATAATATGAGAAGCTGTAATATGTGAAGGACAATGGCACATCAGGATTGGCAGAAGTCTCTTTAACAACCTGCGATATACAGATGACACAACCTTGCTTGCTGAAAATGAAGAGGACTTGAAGCATTTACTGACGAAGGTCAAAGACTACAGCCTTTAGTACGTATTACTCCTCAATAGAAAGAAAACAAAAATCTTCACAATTGGACCAATAAGCAACATCATGATAAACAGAGAGAAATAATTGACGTTGTCAAGGATTTCATTTTACTTTGATCCACAATTAACACTCATTTAGGCAGCAGTCAAGAAATCAAAGGATGCATTGCATTTGACGAATCTGCTCCAAAAGACCTCTTTAAAGTGTTAGTTAAAAAGCAAAGATGTCACTTCAAGGACTAAGGTGCACCTGACCCAAGCATGATGATTTCAATCACCTCATATGCATGCCAAAGCTGGGCAATGAATAAGGAAGGCTTAAGAATTGATGCCTCTAATTATGGTGTTGATGAAGAATACTGAATATACCATGAATGGCCAGAAGAATGGATATATCAGTCCTGGAAGAAGTACAGCCAGAACTCTCATTAGAAGCAAGGATGGCGAGACTTTGGGCATGTTATCAGGAGGGACCAGTCCCTGGAGAAGGACATCATACTTGGTAAAGTAGAGGGTCATTGAAAAAGAGGAAGACTCTTAATGAG
The DNA here is from genome assembly GCF_024166365.1 of Elephas maximus indicus. Taxonomy (NCBI): domain Eukaryota; kingdom Metazoa; phylum Chordata; class Mammalia; order Proboscidea; family Elephantidae; genus Elephas; species Elephas maximus. The sequence continues at coordinate 212,187,176 of NC_064819.1, read as the reverse complement.
ATGTATTGACACAGTGGCGCAACAATGGGCTCAAGTGTAACAATGATTACGAGGATGGCACAGGATCGGGTAGTGTTTTGCTCTGTTGTACACAGGTTTGCTAGGAGTCGGAACTGACTTGATGGCTCCTAATGACAATAACAATTCACCATTTTAAGGAAACTCCTGTATTTCTTATTTATTTGCTGTGTTAAAGGATTTGTAGGAAAAAAGATCTCTTTATTAAGAATATTATTTTGGTCAAGAAATTGAAAAGTAATTGATTATTCTACCTTTCATCAAATGGTCTCTGATAATCTACTTATAAACAAGATTGACAGCCAGATTGAGGCCATGCTAACGCATTAGTTTTCCATTGAGTAAGTTTCTTTTCTTATTTCTGGAATTTAATGTCATTATGACAATTTGTTGTTAATGAAAATATAGTTCTGTCAAATATGCAAACCTTCTTTGCTTGTGTACCTTCTACATTAATATACTTGAAATTCTAGATTTAGCTTTCATTTAAAGTTTTAAAATTTATGTATCTATAAATTGTTTCACAAGTATATTAAAAGAAAAAAAAAAGTTGCCATAGAGTAGATTCTGACTCATAGCAACCCAATATTTGTCAGAGGGTTTTCAATGGCTATAGGGTTTTTTTATGGCTGATTTTTTTGGAAGTAGAACACCAGGCCTTTCATCTGAGATGCCTCTGGGTGGACTCCAACCTCCAACCTTTTGCTTAGTATCTGAGTGTATTAACCATTTGCACCACCCAGGGACTCCTACCATAAGTATATCCAATAATAATTATATTATCATATTAATATTATAAGAAATTAACCTGTTTGTTTCAATACTAATGGAGTTCATACATTTAAAAATATATATATATTTTTAGAAAACATGATACAAGACACACAAAATAGTACCGAAAAGCCAGGATCAAAATTAACATCTGAAAATTTGTAACAATCAAATCTGAAAATAATTGAGAGTTCTATACTTAAAATTTTAATTACTCCTTCTACATTTTATATAAACCTTAATTATTTATACAAGCAATTAAAACAGTGTCCTTTGGGTCTCATTTGTTAATTCTAATAAAATTATGTTCCTATATCCAATTTGCACTAATTTGGACTCCTTAGAATAGGGTATTGAAGTCATGGAGTTCAACATACACCTTCTATTAGTCTATCATTAACATTCTTATTATTTCTCGTGTTTCCAATTACTTTATGATCGTATTTGGAAGAAATGCAAATTGTAGTAATATTTATCAAAAGTAAATGCTCCAGTATGTATTTTTTGGCCTTTTTGAAAATACTGAAATATCTATGTCTTTTGTTGGCATTGGTGTCCGTCATTACTAACTGAAGATTCTCTTTCATCTTTGCAAAATAGTAATGATTCTGGCTCCCATTAGGTCTGAATAAAAAAGAAAAAATGAATCATTTTGCATGACTCTTATAATGATAGAAGGTTTTATTATTGCTATGGCTCTACTTTTTAGTCAAATATTATTAAAAGAGTACCAGGTTTTTTTTAGCTTGTTGGTACATATATGATATTCAAGGAAATAGCTGCAATCAAAAACAATAAAAATACGCGTATAATAAATACCTATATTAGAAGAATATATATTAAAATATTACACAGTGAAAATATAAGCATTTTAATTTGTTTTATTCTTTGGATAAGTACAGGATTCAGGTTTCACATTGCTTTAAAAAAATGGGCAATATTGTTTCTAAATTTTATTGTTTGCTTAAATGTAGTTTAGTTTTAAGAAAAGGATCCTTGGTTACACAATGGTTAGGTGCTTGGCTGCTAATTGAAATGTCAGAGGCTGGAACCCACCAGAAGCTCTGTAGGAGAAAAGACCTGGCTGTCCTCTCTCTTAATGATTATAGCCTAGGAAACCCTATGGGGAAGTTCTACTCTGTCATATATGGTCACTATGAGTCAGAATTCACTCAATGGTACACAACAATAAAATTTTAAGGAATAATTGCAATTTTGGACAGAATACCAGATTACAAAACTTCAAAAGATTTAATTAAAGTGTAATTTAAAGACATTTTATGGAAAACTATTGCCTCAGGAATAGGATCTCTTAAAGAAAGGCATTAAAAGATATTTCAGGAAAGAAGAATAATAGACTTTCCTCCCTCCCTCTCTCCCTCCCTCCATCCTTCCCTCGTCTCCCCTCTCCTTCCCTCCCCTCCTCTCCCCTCTCCTTCCCTTCTCTTCCTTTTGTTTCCTTCCTTCCTCTCCAGGAAACCATTCCCTAAATTAGTCCATAATAAAATAAATATGCTATGTATGCCTCTGTGGCTGTGTCCTCAGATCTCTATCTTATTTCTGCATTGATCACCTTTAAAGAACTATGAGAATGGTTAACTTTACTCCAATAAATTCAACAACTTGAATGAAATAGACTAATCTTTGAAAGACACAAGCTATCATGATTTACTCAAGAAGAAACAGAGAACTATATAGCACTGTACATATGAAAAACATTGATTTTTTAATGAAAAAAAAAAAAAACTTCCATCAAAGAAAATTCCAGCCCAAGATGACTTCACTGGTAAATTTTAGTAAACATTTGAAGTTAAAATAACGGCAATTGTACTCAAACTCTTTCAAAAGACTCAAGAGAAGGGATTATTTCCCAACTCACTATGGGGCCAGAATTACCCTGATACAAAAACCAGACAGATGCTAAAAGAAAAATAAAGACCAATATCTCTCATGAACGTAGATGCATTTGTTTTTAAATGGAAAACACACTGAATGGTATATAAAGGATAAGTATTATGACCTAATGGTGTTCATCCTAGGAATGCAAGGTTAGTTCAACATATATAATCAATGTAATTAATCATATAAACTAAAAACCCTCCCCAAACTATATAATCACCTCAGTAGACATAGAAAAAAACATTTGACTAAATCTAAAATACATTTCTGATCAAAACTCTCAGCAAACTGTGAATAGAAGGGAAATCCCTTGACCTGATTAAAGACATCTATTAAAAAACTTACAAATAACATCATACTTAACGAGAAATGACTGAAAACTTCTCCTTAAGTTCAGGAAAAGGAAAGGTCTGTCTACTCTCACCACTCTTATTCAACATTACACTGGAAGTTCTAGTCAGTGCAATGAGGCAAGAAAAATAAGTAAAACACATGTAGATGGGACAGGAAGAAATACAATTGTCTTTATTCACCGGCAACGTAATTGTCTACATAGAAAATCCAATGGCATCTACAAAAAAGCTACTAGAATTAGTGAGTTCAGCAAGGTTGTTCATGGCCTAGGAAATCCAATTTGTTAAGATGTCAATTTGTTCTGAATTGGTCTATAAATTTAGCAAAATCCAAATCAATGTTCTACCAACCGTTTTTGTGGAAATTGAGAAACTGTTTCTCAAATTCATATGTAAATGCAAACAGACTGTTTTAGCCAAAACAAATTTAAAAAAGGTATACAAACTTAAAAGACTAACACCACCAGTCCTGAGTCAAAATCAGAAAATGAAGAAGGAAAAAAATAAACTTAGCAAATTTACCACCATACAGGTCTTTCTTTTCTTACTCCACCCCTCAGTCTGTCTCCTGTTGTTTACTTTTCAAAGTTAGAGATTCTGTCCACAGATTTTAGTCGTAATTAGTGGAAGAGATAGGATGGAGTCAGCTGATGCCATCTTGCTGGCTTCAGCATTCCTTAATAATGATTTAAAAGAATGGATTTCTCAAATTGTGGATCCTCTCCTTTAAAACTTTGTTCATTACCTTCCACTGTTATATTTATTACTTATTTCTTCTTTCTTTAGATTTAGTGATCCTGACAGAAGTTCTAGATGTCAAAATTCAAGGGGCAAAGCAATGTCTTCAAGCCATATAGCATTCAACTTCTGAACAGTGGCTATAAATGTATTTTTCATCATCATCCTTCTAACCAAAAGCATGTTTTTAGTCATTATTCTCTAGAATCCCCTCATTTTTGTGTGTGCTAAATTGTAATTTTTTTCAAAGGAAGGTAAATAATCTCTGTGCTTCAGGGAGTTGGGTGATTATGCATGCCAAGTACATGATAGCATACTGGATAAGAGCAAGGACTTCTGTAGTTAGGTAAACCTGGGTTCAAATTCAGGATCTGCCATATATTGGCTGTATGATCTTGAAAAAAATCACTTAACCTTTTCTCAAGTTCTTTATAAAATTAAGGTAAGAATATCTACTTGATATAGTTATAAGGATTAAAGAAATTTTGCATATGAAGTGTCTAGCACACCTAGCATGTAGTAAGCACCCAGTTAATGGTAGTCATTTCTTAATCTTAGGACAGTGAATAATTACACCTTGTCTTAGGCTGGATTCTCTAGAGAAGCAAAACCAGTGAAGTGTATAAATATATATGTATAGAGAGATTTATATCAACGAAATGGCTCACGTGATTGTGAAGGCTGGAATGTCATAAGTCATTGGATCAAGATAGAGGTTTCTCCTGATTTACGTAGCTTCAGGGGCTGGCAAACCCAAGATTGGCAGGTGGGAAAACAGGGGCTTTTGCTCACAGGCTGTGAATGTCTGTGAATCCCAACATTGGCAGGCAAGGTTTCTCCTGATTCACATAGTTGTAGGGGTTGGTGAACCCAGGATCAGCAGGTTGGAGAGCAGGGCTCTGCTCGCAGGCTGTAAAGATTGATGAATCCCAAGATCGTCGAATAAGCTGATAGCTCAAGTCCCAAGAATCAGAGGTCAGATGAACAGGAGGCAGCTGCAGGATCCAGAGAGAGCAAAAAGCCAGAATGTCTGCTTATATTTGCATGCAGACCACACCCCCAAGGAAACTTCCTTTCAACTGATTGGCCATTCACTGCAGATCCTGTAATGGGAGCGATCACATACAAACACTAAGAATCATGGCCCAACCAAGCTGACCTACAAACTTAACCATCACACACCTAAACATAAAGAAAACAAAAATCCACACTACTAGAGCAATAAGCACCATTATGATAAAAAGAGGAAAGATTGAAGTTGTCCAGGATTTCATTTTACTTGGATCCACTATCAACACCCATGTAAACAGCATTCAAGAAATCAAAAGATGCATTTCATTGGGCAAATCTACTGCAAAAAACCTCTTTAAAGTGTTGAAAAGCAAAGATGTCACTTTAAGGACTAAGGTGCCCCTGACTCAAGCCATGATGTTTTCAATTGCCCATATGCATGCGAAAGGTGGGCAATGAATACGGAAGACTGAAGAAGAATTGATGCCTTTGAATTATGGTGTTGGCAAATAGTATTGAATATACCACGAACCGCCAGAAGAATGAACAGATCTGTCTTGGAAGAATTGCAGCCAAAATGCTCCTTAGAGGCAAGGATGGAGAGATTTCATCTCAAATACTTTGGACATGTTATCAGGAGGGATCAATCACTGGAGAAGCAAAAAAAGGGAGACCCTCAATGAGATGGATTAACACAGTGGCTGCAACAATGGGCTCCAGCATAACAAAGATCGTGAGGATGGTGCAGGACCGACCAAGCAGTGTTTTCGTTCTGTTTTACGTGGTGTTGCTATGAATTGGAGTTGATTTGAAGGCTCCTAGCAACAAGTACAGTGAATTTTTTTTTCACTGATGGCATGCCTTATTTTGGTGCTTCATAACATTTCATCGAAGTATTTGTTTCTAAAGTTTTGTACTTCAACAGAACAGGTTTAATTTTGTGTGATTTCTGATTAAAGAAAAAACTGAAGAAAAATACTTCAGTCAGGCTATGATGTAGAACTTGGAATCCTGCTATGCTTAGAAATGGTATATGCTCTCCCAGTAAGCAGGAGCTGCAGTTAAGGTATTTGGTAACTTACTTGGAAGGTCCCATGTTGAGTGTGTTGTTGGATATCTTACCCCCACTTAGCCTCTAAAGACAAATATGCCTCCTCTATGATTATTCAGTGGACTTAGCTCACTAGGTACTTCCCAGTATGGTAGGGATTAATTTAGGAAGCTGATAAACATCACATGTAGAGAATATTTATTTTGAAGTGAAATTGAGCAAACTTTTTAAAGTGAACTAATTGCAAATGTACTAATTTGAATTAGTGTTTGCTTCACTTAAACTCTATTATATATATATGTACATATTAGATCATTAACTGTGAATAAAGAATTTATCTTAATTTTTCATGTTTGGGAGAGAATGGAACAAATAAATTCAGGTTTGGACAGTCTTCACATTGTGCGTGTGTGTTTTCTCTTGAAATTTTATTTGTTGTGAGTGGAAATAATAAAAATAAAATCTAAATTTTAACATTAGAGAATAGTCTAATAAATGAATCTATTACTGACCAAAGGTTTAAAGCCCAAGGTACAAATATCATTCATTTTAAAATTAAATTGCAGACCACTATAGTATTTTTTTTTTTTTTTTTAGTGATTGCTAAGGTAATACAAGTGGTTTATGCAAACTAAGAGTAACCAGTGGTCTTAAATAGAATGCCAGATGATACAGTGCCTTAGGGTAATATACGTTACTAGAATTCTTTTTCTTTGCAATTTTAGTCAATACTTCATAATTATTGCAACAAATCCTAAGAGTTAAAAAATTCAGAAGAGCTTCTTAAGTGCTATTTTCACAGGCATTTTGGATTTTTTACCAGTCTTAGTGACATCTGATTATATTCTAAGAAACATATTTTGGTTTACTGGCTTTCTCTCACTACACATTTTCTTGAACAATAATGGAATTAAAGATTAAGGCACTCTTTCTATTCTAAAAAGTTTCTTAAACTTCCTTTTTTTAAAAAAATATTAATAGTTTCATATTTTAATCTGACGCACAATGCATGCCTGCTCTTAAAAAGGTATAAGCCAACTAACTGTTCTTCACTCAGGCTATTTTTCTTTATTGCTACATTCCACTGTTCAAAATCTGTTTCTCTTAGGGAGTAGTTTATCTTAAAGGGAATTCTTCACTCTGCCTTACATCAGGCATCAGCAAGCTATGGACCCAAGTCAAATCTAGCCTACTGCTTTTTGTACAGCCTCCAGCTAAGAATGGTTTGCATATTCTTTTTTTTTTTTTTAATTTTTATTGTGCTTTAAATGAAAGTTTACAAATCAAGTCAGTCTCTCACATAAAAACTTATATACACCCTGCTACTTACTCCCAGTTGCTCCCTCCCAATTAGACAGCCCACTCCCTCCTTCCACTCTCTCTTTTCGTATCCATTCCACCAGCTTTTAACACCCTCTACCCTCTCATCTCCCCTCCAGGCAGGAGATGCCAACATAGTCTCTAGTGGCCACCTGATCCAAGAAGCTCACTCCTCACCAGCATTCCCCTCTATCCTGTTGTCCAGTCCAGTCCCTGTCTGAAGAGTTGACTTTGGGAATGATTCCTGTCCTGGGCCAACAGAAGATCTGGGGGCCATGACCTCCGGGGTCCTTCTAGTCTCAGTCAGACCATTAAGTCTGTTCTTATGAGAATTTGGTTGGGGTCTGCATCCCACTGTTCTCCTGCTTCCTCAGGGGTTCTCTGTTGTGTTCCCCGTCAGGGCAGTCATTGGTTGTAGCCGGGCACCTTCTAGTTCTTCTTGTTTCAGGCTGATGTAGTCTCTGGTTTATGTGCCCCTTTCTGTCTCTTGAGCTTGTAATTACCTTGTGACCTTGGTGTTCTTCATTCTCCTTTGCTCCAGGTGGGTTGAGACCAATTGATGCATCTTAGATGGCCGCTTGCTAGCATTTAAGACCCACTCTCCACAGAATGTTTTCTTAATAGATTTTATTATGTCAATTGACTTAGATGTCCCCTGAAACCACGGTCCCCAAACCCGCACCCTGCTATACTGGCCTTCGAAGCATTCTGTTTATTCCGAAAACTTCTTTGCTTTTGGTTTAGTCCAGTTGTGCTGGCCTCCCCTGTATTGTGTGTTGCCTTTCCCTTCACCTAAAGTAGTTCTTATCTACTACCTAATTAGTAAATACCCCTCTCGTATCCTCCCTCCCTCCCCACTCATAACCATCAAAGAATATTTTCTTCTGTTTATATTATTTCTCGAGTTCTTATAATAGTGATGTTATACAATATTTGCCCTTTGGCAACTAATTTCACTCAGCATAATGCTTTCCAGATTCCTCCATGTTATGAAATGTTTCACAGATTCATCACTGTTCTTTATCAATGTGTAGTATTCCATTGTGTGAATATACCATAATTTATTTACCCATTCATCCCTTGATGGGCACCTTGGTTGCTTCCATTTTTTGCTATTATAAACAGTGCTGCAGTGATTGTAGGTGTGCATATATCTGTTCGTGTAAAGGCTCTTATTTCTCTAGAATATATTCCAAGGAGTGTGATTGCTGGATCCTATGGTAGTTCTATTTCTAGCTTTCTAAGCAAGCGCCAAATCAATTTCCAAAGTGGTTGTACCATTTTACATTCCCACCAGCAGAGTATAAGCATTCTAGTCTCTCCACAACCTCTCCCACATTTATTATTTTGTGATTTTGAATTAATGCCAGCCTTGTTGGAGTGAGATGGAATGTCATTGTAGTTTTGATTTACATTTCTGTAATGGCTAATGATCGTGAGCATTTCTTCATGTGGTGTTAGCCACCTGAATGTCTTATTTAGTGAAGTGTCTGTTCATATCTTTGCCCATTTTTAATTGGGTCGTTCATCTTTTTGTAGTTGAGTTTTTGCAGTATCATGTAGATTTTAGAGATCAAGTGCTTATCGGAAATGCCATAGCTAAAAACTTTTTCCCAATCTGTAGGTAATCTTTTTACTCTTTTGGTGAAGTCTTTGGATGAGCATAGGTGTTTGATTTTTAGGAGCTCCCAGTTATCTAGTTTTTCTTCTGAGTTGTTAGTAATGTTTTGTATATGTTTATGCCATGTATTAGGGCTCCTAATGTTGTCCCTATTTTTTCTTCCATGATCTTTATTGTTTTAGATTTTATATTTAGGTCTTTGATCCATTTTGAGTTCTTTTTTGTGCATGGTCCAAGGTATGGGTCTTGTTTCATTTTTTTTGCACATGGATATCCAGTTATGCCAGCACCATTTGTTAAAAAGACTGTCTTTCCCCCATTTAACTGTTTTGGGGCCTTTGTCAAATATCAACTGCTCATATGTGGACAGATATATGTCTGGATTCTCAATTCTATTCCATTGGTCCATGTATCTGTTGTTGTACCAGTACCAGGCTGTTTTGACTACTGTGGCAGTATAATAGGTTCTAAAATCAGGTAGAGTGAGGCCTCCCACTTTGTTCTTCTTTTGCAGTAATGCTTTACTTCTCTGAGGCCTCTTTCCCTTCCATATGAAGTTGGTGATTTGTTTCTCCATCTCACTAAAAAATGTCATTGGAATTTGGATTGGAATTGCATTAAATGTATAGATCGCTTTTGGTAGAATAGACTTTTTTATAATGTTAAGCTTTCCTATCCACAAGCAAGGTATGCTTTTCCACTTATGTAGGTCTCTTCTGGTTTCTTGCAGTAATGTTTTGTAGTTTTCTTTGTATAAGTCTTTTACATCTCTGGTAAGATTTATTCCTAAGTATTTTATCTTCTTGAGGGTTACTGTAAATGGTATTGATTTAGTGATTTCCTCTTCAATGTTTTTTTTTTTTTTGTTGGTGTAGAGGAATCCAACTGATTTTGTATGTTTATCTTATATCCTGATACTCTGCTAAACTCTCCTATTAGTTTCAGCAGTTTTCTTGAGGATTTCTTAGGGTTTTCTGTGAATGAGATCATGTCATCTGCAAATAGACATACTTTTACTTCTTCCTTGCCAATCTAAAAAATGCCCTTTATTTCTTTATCTAGCCTAATTGCTTTGCATAGGACTTCCAGCACAATGTTGAATAAGAGTGATGATAAAGGGCATCCTTGTCTGGTTCCCGATCTCAAGGGGAATGCTTGCAGGCTCTTTCCATGTAGGATGATGTTGGCTATTGGCTTTGTATAAAGGCCCTTTATTATGTTGAGGAATTTTCCTTTTCTTCCTATTTTGCTGAGAGTTTTTGTCCTGAATGGGTGTTGAATTTTGTCAAGTGCCCTTTCTTCATCAGTGATAAAATCTTACGATTCTTGTCTTTTGTTTTATTTATATGATGGATTACGTTGTTTTTCTAATGTTGAACCATCCCTGCATACCTGGTATGAATTCCACTTGGTCATGGTGAATTATTTTTTTTTTTGATATGCTGTTGAATTCCATTGGCTAGGATTTTGTTGAGGATTTTTGCATCTAAGTTCATGAGGAATATAGGTCTGTACTTTTCGTTTTTTGTGGTGTCCTTACCTGGTTTTGATATCAGGGATATGCTGGCTTCATAGAATGAGTTTGGTAGTATTCTGTCCTTTTCTATGCTCTGAAATACCTTCAGTAGTAGTGGTGTTAACTCTTCTCTGAAAGTTTGGTAGAACTCTTCAGTGAAGCCGTCCGGGCCAGGGCTTTTTTTTGTTGGGAGTTTTTTGATTACCTTTTCAATCTTTTCTTTCATTATGGGTCTGTTTAGTAGTTCTACCTCTGTATTAGTTTAGGTAGGTAGTGTGTTTCTAGGAATTCATCCATTTGTTTTAGGTTTTCAAATTTTTTAGAGTACAATTTTTCATAATAATCTGATATGATTCTTTTAATTTCAGTTGGGTCTGTTGTAATATCGCCCATCTCATTTCTTATTTGGGTTGTTTGCTTCCTCTCCTGTTTTTCTTTTGCCAGTTTGGCCGCTGGTTGATCAATTTTGTTGATTTTTCCAAAGAACCGGCTTTTGGACCTGTTAATTCTTTCAATTGTGTTTCTGTTTTCTATTTCTTATTATTTTCTTCTGGTGCCTGAGGGCTTCTTTAGTTGCTCTCTTTCTATTTGTTTAAGTTGTAGGGATAATTCTTTGATTTTGGTCCTTTCTTCTTTTTGGATGTGTGCGTTTATTGATATAAATTTAACTCTGGGCGCTGCTTTTGCTGTGTTCCAAAGGTTCTGACAGGCAGTGTTTTCATTCTCATTGTATTCTATGAATTTCTTTATTCCATCCTTAAAGTCTTCTATAATCCAGTCTTTTTTGAGCAGGGTATTGTTCAGTTTCCAAGTGTTCAATTTCTATTCCCTGCTTTTTCTGTTATTGATTTCTACCTTTATGGCTTTATGGTCAGAGAAGATGCTTTGTAATATTTCAATGTTTTGGATTCTGCTAGGGCTTGCTTTATGACCTAATATGTCACCTATTCTAGAGAGTGTTCCATGTGCACTAGAAAGAAAAGTATACTTGGCTGCTGTTGGGTGGAATGTTCTGTATATAGCTATGAGGTCAAGTTGGTTGATTGTGGCATTTAGATCTTCTGTGAGCTTCTTTGAGCTTCTTTCTGGATGTCCTGTCCTTCACCCAAAGTGGTGTGTTGAAGTCTCCTACTATTATTGTGGAGCTGTCTATCTCACTTTTCAATGCTGATAGAGTTTGTTTTTTGTATCTTGCAGCCCTGTCATTGGGTGCATAAATATTTAATATGGTTATATCTTCTTGGTGTATTGTCCCTTTAATCATTATATAGTGCCCCCCCTTTTCCTTTCTGATGGATTTAACTTTAAAGTCTATTTTGTCAGAAATTAATATTGCCACTCCTGCTTTTTTTTTATTGGTGTTTGCTTGATATATTTTTCTATCCTTTGAATTTTAGTTTGTTTGTGTCTCTTAGTCTAAGGTGTGTCTCTTTTAGGCAGCATATAGACGGATAGTGTTTTTTAATCCATTCTGTCACTCTCTGTCTCTTTATTGGTGCATTTAGGCCATTTACTTTCAGTATAATTATGGATAGGTATGAATTTAGTACTATCGTTTTGATGTCTTTGTTTTGTGTGTTGTTGACAGTTTCTTTTCCCAATTAATTTTATGTGCTGAGTAGATTATCTTTTTATATTGTCCTTTCCTCATATTTGATGTTGATTTTGTTTCTGCTGAGTCTCTATTTTTTTCTTGTTTTTTATTTTGATGTGTGGGATAGTTTATCTCCTTTGTGGTTACCTTAATATTTATCTCTATTTTTCTATGTTTAAAGCATTCATTTGTTTATATCACCTGTCTTCCTCTCCATATGGAAGATCTATGACTATATTTCTTAGTCCCTCTTCATTGTTTTAGTGTTGTCTTCTTTTACATAATAACATTGCTATTTCCCTGTTTTGAGTATTTTTTTTTATCTTGATTTATTTTCGTGATTTCCCTGCCTGGGTTGAGTTCTAATTGCTCTGTCCAGTGTTCTAGTCTTGGGTTGATGCCTGATGTTATTGATTTTCTAACCAAAGAACTCCCTTTATTATTTCTTGTAGTTTGGTTTGGTTTTCACAAATTCCCTAAACTTGTGTTTATCTGGAAATGTTTTAATTTCACCTTCATATTTGAGAGACAGTTTTGCTGGATATATGATTCTTGGCTGGCAATTTTTTTCCTTCAATTTTTTTATATAAGTCATCCCACTGCCTTCTTGCCTGCATGGTTTCTGCCTAGTAGTCCGAGCTTATTCTTATTGACTTTCCTTTGTAGGTGACTTTTCATTTATCCTTAAAAAAAAAAAAAAATCCTAGCTGCTCTTAAAATTCTCTCTTTTTCTTTGGTTTTGGCAAGTTTGATTATTATATGTCTTGGTGACTTTCTTTTAAAATCCACCTTATGTGGAGCTCGATGAGAATCTTGGATAGATATCTTCTCATCTTTCGTGATATCAGGGTAGTTTTCTGCCAACAAATCTTCAACAATTCTCTGTATTTTCTGTTACCCCTCCCTGTTCTGGTACTCCAATCACTCGTAGGTTATTTCTCTTGATAGAGCCCTGTATGATTCTCAAGGTTTCTTCATGTGTTTAAATTATTTTATCTGTTTTTTCTTCAAATATATTGGTGCCAAGGGCTTGATCTTCAAGTTCACAAATTCTGCCTTCCACTTGCTCGGTTTTGCTCCTCTGACTTTCTACTGAATTGTCTAATTCTGTAATTTTATTGTTAAACTTCTAAATTTCTGATTGCTGTCTGTCTATGGATTTTTCCAGCTTATTAAATTTTTCATTATGTTCCTGAATAATCTTTTTAATTTCTTCAACTGTTTTATCTGTGTGTTCCTTAGCTCGTTCTGCCTATTGCCTGATTTCCTTCCTGATGTCTTGAAGGATTCTGTATATTCATCTTTTGTATTCTGCCTCTGGTAATTCCAGGAAGGCACTTTTATCTAGAAGACCCCTTGATTCTTTGTTTTGAGAGCATGTTGAGGCGATCATGGTCTGTTTCTTTATATGACTTAATATTGACTGTTGTCTCTGAGCCATCTATAAGTTATTGTATTAGTTTGTTTTATGTTTGCTTACTGTGTCATAGCTTGTTGATTTGTTTTCTTTTGATATGCCCAAATGGGTTGCTTGAGTAAGCTTGCTTGATTTTTTTCAGGTTTGGAGCTCTGACATCCTGACCCCAGCTGGCTAGAGCTTTTATCAGGTATATCAGTCTAGGAGTCCATTCACTTTTCCTGTATGAATTCAGCTCAGGTGTCCAGGCAGCTGATCATCAAGTGTGTGGTAGAGGCTCTGTCCTACAGTCTCAGAAGGGCAGCGGTGATTGTGTAGGTACCGGTATCTGGTTGCAGCAGGGTGTCAAGCTCTGAACAAGGCAGGGGGCTGAGAATTGTCCTCCAAGTGTCTCTGAGGAAATTGTGTCCCTCTTCCCTAGAGCTTACAGGTGGGTAGGTTCTGCAGAGGGACCATAGGCACCCAATGTTTTTGGTTGTAAGGACTGGGAGGTAACAGTTATCCTTGGACCCCTGTCTTGGGTGGCTGGGTGACCCGAGTGGAGCCACCAGTCCTTAGGCCCCTAATGTGGGTAGGTGAGGACCCTATCTAATAGGCAAAGCAATGTCAAACATCAAACACCCACCTCTCCACTGCACAGCTGAAACAATTGTAGCCTGCCATCAAGGGTCTATTCTCCTGAAATAGGCCTACACAGGTCCAAGCAGAGGAGAAAGGTACTCAAAGTCCATGGAGTGTTTATGCCTGGATAGAAGCCGCTTCTGTCCTGAGCTTCCCTGGTTAGTGGAGCTGGCAAATTCTCATTTTCCCCAATTGCAAATTTATTCCTTCTCCAAGGCCGGGAGGATGGCTCTAGGTGCTCAACAAGGCCTCTCAGACCAAGGGAAATCAGCCACTGAAGCTGGGTTGGAAGCAGCGTGGGGGTGTGCGGTAAATTATACGCAAGTACTTAGCTTTCACCATGAAAGCCACTCTTCTCTGGTTCCGTAGGTGTGAGTAGTCTGTGTGGCTGGATTCTTCTCCCTGCCCCTCAGTTCATTTTCTAAGCTTGCATTTGATGTTCAGGTCTCCTAGCTTGTCATAAATATACTCGTTTCACTTGTTTTTTTGGGTCTTTGCTGTAAGAGGGCTTGCCAGAAACATCTGTCTATTCTGCCGTCTTGGCCGCACCTCAGGTTTGCATATTCTTAAATGGTTGAAAAAAATAAAAAGAACAATATTTCTTGATGTGTGATAATTACGTGAAATTCAAAGACCTGTGTTCATAAATAAAATTTTGAATTTTGTTAAAAAATTGTAGAGATATGCTTTCTCTCTTGTTATATAAATTCCTACATAACATCTTTGATATTGATTCTTAGCCCATAAAGCCCAAATATTTATTATCTATGCCTTATGCCTTATAGGTCTTCCATGTCTCTCATTGGATTTATTCGTAAATATTTTATATTCTTGGGTGCTATTATAAATAGTATTGATTTGGTGACTTCCTCTTTGATGTTCTCTTTGTTGATGTAGAGGAATCCAACTGATTTTTGTATGTTTATCTTATATCCTGATACTCTTTTAAACTCTTCTATGAGCTTCAGTAGTTTTCTTGAGGATTCTTTAGGTTTTTCAGTGTATAAGATCATGTCATCTGCAAATAGAGATACTTTTACTTCTTCTTTGCCAGTCTGGATGCCCTTTATTTCTTTACCTAGCCTAATTGATTTGGCTAGGATCTCCAGCACAATGTTGAATAAAAGTGATGATAAAGGGCATTCTTCTCTGGTTCCTGTTCTCAAGAGGAATGCTTTCAGACTCTCTCCATTTAGGATGATGTTGGCTGTTGCCTTTGTATAAATGCCCCTTATTATGTTGAGGAATTTTCCTTCTATTTCTCTTTTGCTGGGAGTTTTTATCATGAATGGGTGTTGGACTTTGTCAAATGCCCTTTCTGCATCAATCAACAAGATCACGTGGTTCTTGTCTTTTGTTTTATTTATGTGATGGATTACATTGATTGTTTTTCTAGTGTTGAACCATCCCTGCATACCTGGTATGAATCCCACTTGGTCATGGTGAATTATTTTTTTTGATATGTTGTTGAATTCTATTGGCCAGAATTTTGTCGAGGGTTTTTGCATCTTAATTCATGAGGGATATTGGTCTGTAATTTAATTTTTTCACGGTGCCTTTATCTGGTTTTGGTATCAGGAATATTCTGACTTCATAGAATGAATTTGGGTGTAATCCTTCGTTTTCTATGCTCTGAAATACCTTTAGGAACAGTGGTGTTCACTTTTCTCTGAAAGTTTAGTAGAATTCTCCAGTGAAGGCATCAGGGCCAGGGCTTTTTGTTGTTGTTGTTGGGAGTTTTTAAATTACCTTTTCAATATCTTCTTTTGTTATGGATTTATTTCGTTGTTCTACCTCTGTGTTAGTTTAGAGAGGTAGTGTGTTTCTAGAAATTTGTCCATTTCCTCTAGGTTTTCTAAATAGAGTACAATTTTTCATTGTATTCTGTTATGATTCTTTTAATTTCACTTTGGTCCTTTTTGAGATCACCCATCTCATTTCTTAAGTAGGTTATTTGCTTCGTCTTCTGTTTTTCTTTTGTCAGTCTGGCCAATGGTTTATCAGTTTTTTTAATCTTTTCAAAGAATGAGCTTTTGGTCTCTTTTTTTTAATTTTTATTGTGTTTTAAGTGAAAGTCTACGAATCAAGACAGTCTCTCATGCAAAAACTTATATACACCTTGCTCTATAATCCTAGTTGCTCTCCCCCTAATGAGACAGCACACCCCTTCCCTCCACTCTCTATTTTTGTGTCCATTTGGCCAGCTTCTGACCCCCTCTGCCCTTTCATCTCCTCTCCAGACAGGAGCTGCCCACATAGTCTCATGTGTCTACTTGATCCAAGAAGCTCACTCCTCACCGGTATCATTTTCAATCCCATAGTCAAGTCCAATCCCTGTCTGAAGAGTTGGCTTTGGGAATGGTTCCTGCCTTGGGCTAACAGAAGGTCTTGGGACCATGACCTTCGCGGTCCTTCTAATCTCAGTCAGATCATTAAGTCTGGTCCGTTCACCAGAATTTGACGTGTGTATCCCACTGCTCTCCAGCTCCCTCGGGGGTTCTCTGTTATGTTCCCTGTCAGAGCAGTCATTGGTTGTAGCTGGGCACCATCTAGTTCTTCTGGTCTCAGACCTATGTAGTCTCTGGTTTATGTGGCCCTTTCTGTCTCTCGCGGTCATAATTACTTTGTGTCTTTGGTGTTCTTCATTCTCCTTTGCTCCAGGTGGGTTGAGACCAATTGATGCATCTTAGTAGATGGCCACGTGCTAGCATTTAAGTCCCCAGATGCTGCTTTCCAAAGTGGGATGCTGAATGTTTTCTTAATAGATTTTATTAGGCCGATTGACTTAGATGGCCCTTGAAACCATGGTCCTCAAACCCCTGTCCCGGATACACTGGCTTCTTTACTCTTTCAGTTGTTTTTCTCTTCTCTAGTTCATTTAATTCTGCTCTAATTATTAGTGACTGAAGGTTCCTTTTGTTGCTCTCTTTCAATTTGTTTAAGTTGTAGGGGTCATTCTTAGATTTTGGCCCTTTTTTTCTTTTTGAATGTGTGCATTTATTGCTAGAAATTTACCTCTGGGCACTGCTTTAACTGTGTCCCAAAGATTCTGATAGAAAGGGTATTCATTCTCATTTGATTCTATGAATTTCTTTATTCCATCCTTAATTTCTTCTATAATCAAATCTTTTTTGAGCAAGGTGCTATTCCATTTTCATGTGTTGGATTTCTTTTCCCTGTTTTTACTGTTATTGATTTCTAGTTTTATGGCTTTGTGGTCAGAGAAGATACTTTGTAATATTTCTGTGTCTTCGGTTCTGTTAAGGCATGCTTTATGACCTAATATGTGGTGTATTCTAGAGAATGTTCCATGTGCCTTGGAAAAAAAGAACTATACTTGTCAGCTGTTGGGTGGAGTGTTCTGTATATGTCTATGAGGTCACGTTGGTTGATTGTGGCATTTGGATCTTCTGTGTCTTTATTGAGCTTCTTTCTGGATGTCCTTTCACTGCAAGTGGTGTGTTAAAGTCTACTATTACTGTAGAGCTCTTTATCTTGCTTTTCAATGCTGTTAGAGTTTGTTTTATGTTTCTTGAAGCCCTGTCATTGAGTGCTTAAATATTTAATTTCCTCCTGGTACGTTGTCCTTTTAAACATTATATAGCATCCTTCCTTATCCTTTGTAGTGGATTTAACTTTAAGGTCTGTTTTGTCAGAAATTAGTATTGCTACTCATGCTCTTTTTGATTGTTGTTTGCTTGATATATTTTTCCCCATCTTTTGAGTTTTAGTTTGTTTATGTCTTTAAGTCTAAGGCATGTCTCTTGTAGGCAGCATGTAGACAGATCATTTTTTTTATCCATTCCGCAACTCTCTGTCTCTTTATTGGTGCATTTAGTCCCTTTACATTCAGCGTGATTATGGATAGGCATACGTTTAGTGCTCTCATTTTGATGTCTTTTTTGCATGTTGTTGACAGTGTCTTTTTTCCAGTTAATTTTTTGCGATGAGTAGTTCTTCTTTATAAATTTGTGTTTTCCTCTTTTTCATTGTTTTTTTTTTTTTCTTTTTTTGCTGAGTCTATGTTTTTTTTTGTATTTTATTTTGATGTGTAGGATTGTTAGTCTCCTTTGTGGTTACCTTATTATTACCTCTATTTTTCTAAGTTTAAACCAAAATTTATCTCCATATATCGTCTTGACTTCCTTTGTATATGAAAGATCTATGACTGCATTATTTAGTCCCTCTTTATTGATTTAATGTTGTCATCTTTTACATAATGACATTGCTGTTTCCCTGTTTTGAGCATTTTTCTTTGTTTTTTAATCTTGATTTATTTTTGCGATTTCCCTATTGGTGTTGATATCTTGTTTCTCTGTCCTGTATACTAGTTTTGGGTTGTTATGTTATTGATTTTCTAATCAGAGGACTCCCTTTAATATTTCTTGCAGTTTTGGTTTGATTTTTGCAAATTCCCTAAAATTCTGTTTATCTGAAAGTGTCCTAATTTCCCCTTTGGGTTTGAGAGACTGTTTTGCTGGATATGTAATTCTTTCCTGGCATTTTTTTTTCCTTCAAGGCTTTATATATGTCTTCTAATTGGCTTCCTGCCTGCATAGTTTCAGCTGAGTAGTTTGAGCTTATTCTTATTGACTCTCTTTGTAGATGACTTTTCATTTATCCCTAGCTACCCTTAAAATTCTCTATCTTTGGTTTTGGCAAGTTTTAATATGATATTTCTTGGTGACTTTCTTTTGGTATCTGCCTTGTATGGGGTTTGATGGGCATCTTGGATAGACAACTTCTCATCTCTCACAGTATCAGGGAAGTTTTCTGCCATCAAATCTTCAACAACTCTCTCTGTATTTTCTGTTTCATCTCCTTGTTCTGGTACTTCAATCACTCATAGGTTATTTCTTTTGATACAGTCCCATATGATTCTTAGGGTTTCTTCATTTTTTTTTTTTTTAATTCTTTTATCTGATTTTTCTTTGAATGTCTTGGTGCAAAGTGTTATATCTTCAGTCTCAGTAATTCTGCCTTCCACTTGCTCAATTCTGCTCCTCTGCCTTTCTATTGAGTTATCTAATTCTGAAATTTTATTGTGAATCTTCTGAATTTCTGATTGCTGTCTCTCTGTGGATTCTTGCAGCCTATTAAATTTTTCATTATGCTCTTGAATAAACTTAATTTCCTCGACTGCTTTATCTGTGTGTTCCTTGGCTTGCTCTGTGTTTTGCCTGATCTCCTTCCTGATCTCTTGAAGAGTCCTGTATATTAATCTTCTGTATTCTACATCTGGTAATTCCAGGAATACATCTTCATTTGGAAGATTCCTCCTTGAATCTTTGTTTTGGGAGTTGGTTGAAGTGATCATGGTCTGCTTTTTTATGTGATTTGCTATCAACTACTGCGACTCGATGGCAACGGGTTATTGTCTCCAGGCCATCTATAAGTTATTGTATTAATTTTTTTTTGTTTGGTTACTGTTTCCTAGCTCCTTCCTTTGTTTTGTTTGATATACCCAAATAGGCTACTTGAGTGAGCTAACTTGATTATTTGAAGCTCTAATGTCCTGTCGCCAGATGGCTAAAGCTGTTGCTAGGTATATGAGCCTAGGAGTCCATTCACTTTCCTTGTATGGATTCAGCTCAGGTGTCCAGGTAGTTGGTCACCAAGTGTGTGGTGCAATCTCTCACCTACAATCTTAGAGGAGCAGTGGTGATTGATGTATTCATAGGTTTCAGGTTGCAGCAGTGGGTCACGCTCTGAGCAAGGCACAGGGTGCTCAGAATCTTCCCCCAAGTGTCTGTGAGGAAGGTACATCCCTGTTCTCTAGAGTGCACAGGTGGGTGGGCTTTACAGCTGTATCATAAGCACTCAATTCTTTTAACTGTAAGGACTGGGAGGCAACACTTATCCTTGGATCCCTGTCATGGGTGGCTAGGTGCCATAGGTGGAGCCACCAATCCTCAGGCCCCTGATGTGGGTAGGTGAGGACCATGCTTAATAGCAGAGTGGTTTCAAATGTCAAAAGCCCACCCTTCCACCACACAGCTGAAACAGTTAAAGCCAGAACTCAGGCACATACACCCTTACAATATAACAACAAAAGCCTAGCTGCCAAAATGGGGCTACACGTGTCCATAAAGGGGTGAATGGCATTTCAAAGACTGTGGACCACTTGTGCCTGGGCAGGAGTTGCTTCTGCACTGATTTCCCAGTTAGGGGAGCTGGCAGATTATTTTTCCCCCATTTGTTAATTTGTCCCTTCTCCAGGGCCAGGAGAATGGCTCAGGGTAAGCAGCAGAACCTACCTCAGGCTGGGGAAATCGACTGTCACTGAAGCCAACTCAGGGCACAGGGAGGAGGGATCAGATAGATATGAGAGAGTTCTTTCAAATGGGGTGCTATTGGATCCATGTGGCAAATTAGACAAAATCACTTATCTTGTGCCAAGAGTGCTGTTTTTTGGTGATTCTAGAGGCTTGAGAAGATTCTGTGCTTCGGTTCTCTGTGGCTACGGAGACCATGTCCCACTGCAGCTGCACCAGGGGTTTGGGGCTGCACCACTTCTCTAACCTTGTTTCACTGAAGTTACTACGTGCTGAACGCTACCACCAGCCCCACTGCGGTAATACCAGGGGATCAGGGCTGTGCTACTTCTTTTGCCTCCTTTTGCTGAAGTAAGTGAATCCCAAATGCTACCACCAGCCCCACCACTGTCACACCAGCTGATGAGGGCTGAGGGGCTCCAGTTTCTGGTGAGTAAGGTCTGGCAACTCCTTGCTGCTTCTGTACCATCTCTCCTTCCCCCGCCACTCAGAATGATTACTTTGTCTTTGATGTTTAGGGTTCCTAGCTTGTCATATATATAATTGATTAACTTGTTTTTGAGGGTCTTTGTTGCAAGAGGGACCACTGGAAGCATCTGACTACTCCGCCATCTTGGCTCCACCCCCCAAAAGTATAGTGCTTTTAAGCAATTCTTTCTTGAGGAGACTATTTAATTCTATATGGTTTCAGAACAGTTTCTAGAATAATTTTCTTAGAACATTTACTAGACATCAAAAAAAATTGGTCTCATTGATTTATAATTATAGCTTTGTTCTCTAGTTCTGAAAAAAACTTAATACTTTTTATTACTTTCTTCTTCCACTCATTCCTGTAATCCTTCTTCCTTTCTTTTTCCCCCTCCTATGGTTTAAGCCAATGCTATTTATTTTCCTTCCATTTGGATATTGTCCATTCCCACTTTTTTTTTTTAATGTTTTCTCCAGAGGCAACTGGAGTACCTTATCTAAAATGCAAATGAGGTCATACTCCTAAAATGGCTTTCAATCAGTCCAATAGCTACATCCCATCAAGACCCTTTATAAGCTGACCATTTTCTACATTCCCAGCCTTGTTTTCACTGTTCTCTGACATGAACTAGTTTGTTGGTTCCCTGGGAGTTACATTACTCCCAGGTCCCATTTTTCCTTTTGTCTCCACACTTCAAATAATCCATCTTTTTCTGAAAGGACTGTGAAGACTTTCTTGTAGAGATCTACTCTTTGTTTCTGACTTTGCACAAATCCCTGCCAGCTCTGGGATCTCTTATCCTTCACCTCTGCTGAGGCTGAATTCAATAGTAATTCTCTGGGTTTCTTCAGAGTTCTGTACCAAACTTTAATAGCACTCATGATGCTTGATGGTTGGGTAGCTCATCTGTCTTCCTTCCTATTAATGTGAGAGCTCCTCTAAGACAAATATGGGTTGTATCTCTCTCTGAAGCCCCATCTGGAAGCACCCTATCTTGTGCATTGTACGTACCAAATGGCACATTTTTTTCCGTTACAATTTTGTTAAGTTGAAAGATATTCAATAACTCACAGAGAATGGGGCTGTGGGACACGAAGAGGTGGGCACTTTGTAGGAAAGCACATCTGAGAAAAAGTGGAAGTTTTATGTAGTGCTTGTCAAAGCAGAATGAAATAAATTCATACCTTCACTTTAGTTCTGCTGTGAGTGTCATGAATTGACAACATGGGAATACTGGTTGAATACTTATACTGTCATCCCTGGAAATCAAAGGCTGCTCTATGTGGGATTTTGTGTGACAAATATGTCAAATTGGTGAATTGAGAGTATTTACTGTGTTTTGTTCTCATACATCTTCACCAAGGTATGTGTGTGTAAGGGTTTTATATGTATATATTTAGGGAAGCATTCAGGGCTAAATTTTTTTCTTATCCCTTTTAAATTATTTTCTGCTAAGATGATGTAAACAAAACACTTAAGGAAACTGTCATAATTCAAAACCAAGGCTTCTAAGGATAGCAGTGGATAAAAAAACATTTGCTTTACTCTCACTGAAACAATTTGCTCAAATTGAATACATTAACGGTGAACATTGTTTACCTCAGTAAACGCTCTATTGTGTGTTAGAAGAAATGATTTGGCAATTCTTTAAAGCCATTTTTATAAACAGTAAAATTTTTAAATCAATTGTTCTTAAGCTAAATTGTTATTTAGGACCACATTCTCAGATATAATTATAAAATCAAGGCATAATAGAAGGTATTGGAATTATTTTCCCAAGGTACCACTTGGCTGCAGAAAAAAGAATCCCACTTTTTTATTCATATTGTTATAATTGCAACTGAAGGACGTGATTCTTTGTTTTCTGTTAATAGATATTGTACTATTGTTTGCAGTAAACTGATGAAAGTTAAGAATAATGTTTAAATGAATAAACATTTTAGAATCAAAATAAAGAAAACTCAAATAAATATTTTGTAGTGATGTATTGTAGAACTATGTTTTTCCACCTAACCCTTTCAAAGAGCTATGATACTTTATTGATTTCTGTCCACAGGTTTGTAAGAAAGTACATCTGAGAAAAAAACTCATTATCACTAATATCTTTGTTTTCAATTAGGGTCAGTGCCCATTGGATGAATAGTAGCTACTCTGTTAGGACTTCAAAGTCCAAATTTCTAGTCTTGCTAATGGTGTAATTAATCATGTAATATAATATTTCCTTACAATGGACTGGTTTAAAACATGATCTTCTATTGTATCAGCATACTGTAAACCTTGAATTAATAACAGCATTTTAAAATGAAGAATAAATATAACAACATTTAAAAATATAAATATTTAGATACTATCAAGCACCTGTCATAACAGTCCTAGCCATGATCAGGTGCTGATTAAATCTGCTTTCTCTTGGGCCCAGGCCATAGTAGGTTTTCTTAAAAAAAAAAAAAAAATGACAATATGTTTTAAGAAACATATTTAAATAACAAAGTCTATGCATCCCTTGTTCATCTTTCTAGGGAGAGACTTTTGGCAACTTGAGCTTAGGGCAATATATCTCTTCTCAGAGTAATCACTGTTGCTCTCCCTCCAGCTTTTGAGCCCCTTCCATTCCCATTGTCGCTCTCACTTTCTCTCAAAACTACCAGATTGTTGTTGTTAGGTGCCATCGATTCAGTTCCAATTCATAGTGACCCTATGTACAGCAGAACGAAACACTGCTGGTCCTGTGCCATCCTTACAGTCATTGTTGTGCTTGAGCCCATTGTTGCAGCCACTGTGTCAAATCCATCTTAGTGAGGGCCTTCCTTTTTTTCACTGATCCTCTACTTTACCAAGCATGGTATCCTTATCCAGGGACTGGTCCCTCCCGAAAACATGTCCAAGATATGTAAGATGAAGTCTCATCATCCTTGCTTCTAAAGAGCATTCTGGCTGTACATCCAAGACAGAAGTCAGTACATATTGACTTTTCTGTTGGTCTTCTTGTAAAGGTTTTATTTATCTATTTATTTTTAAACACTGACTTTGTTAACACTAGCGATAAGGGGTTCGCTCAACTTCTAAAATTATTTTGAGAATAAAAGATTCCTAGAGAGCAGACCTAGTGCTTCCAAAATATGTGTGCACCTTCTCCATATATGATGAGAAATTGTATATGCATACATTCAATTTAAGCTACTTACCAACATCCTTATCACCCAGGTGTTTCCATGTTTGTATAGACAAGATCTTGGCATTGTTGTTCTGACTATTGTAAAACTATCACTTAACATATTGTAAATTTGTTTTCAATAGTTGATTTTTGCATCAAAGATTATAACCATATTAATAGAAATAATTTTTACTTTTTTAAAAATTAACAGCATTTACATCAGAACTTCTCCATTCTGAAGTTTTATTTATATTGTTTCATCTCATGGCCCCCTGAAGTATGTTGTTGTTGTTAGGTGGCCTCGAGTCAGTTTCAACTCATAGCAACCCTATGCACAACAGAACAAACCACTGCCCAGTCTGGAGCCATCCTCACAACATTGTTGCAGCCACCGTGTAAATCCATCTGATTGAGAGTCTTCCTCTTTTTCACTGACCCTCTACTTTACCAAACATGATGTCCTTTTCCAGGGACTGATCCATCCTGATAACATGTCCAAAGAATGTGAGACATAGTCTCACCATCTTCACTTCTAAGATGCATTCTGGCTGTGCCTCTTCCAAGACAGATTTGTTCATTTTTATGGCAATCCATGGTATATTCAATATTCCTCACCAATACCATAAATCAAAGGCATCAATTCTTCTTCATTGTTCCTTATTCTCTGTCTAGCTTTTGCATGTGTATGAGGTGATTAATAACACCATGGTTTGGGCCAGGCCTACCTTAGTCTTCAGGGTGACATCTTTGCTTTGTAACACTTTGAAAAGGCCTTTTGCAGCAGATTTGCCCAGTGCAATACATTCTTTAATTTCTTGACTGCTGCTTCCCTGGGTGTTGATTGTGGATCCAAATAAGATAGAATCCTTGACAACTTCAATCTTTTCTCTGTTTATCATGATGTTGCTCATTGGTCCAGTTGTGAGGATTTTTGTTTTCTTTGTGTTGAGGGGAAACCCTGGTGGCTTAGTGGTTAAAAGCTATGGCTGCCAACCAAGAGGTCGGCAGTTTGAATCCACCAGGTGCTCCTTGGAAACCATATGGGGCAGTTCTACTCTGTCCTATAGGGTCATTCTGAGTTGGAACTGATTCGACAGCAATGGGTTTGGTTTTTTTTGGTTTTGTGTTGAGGTGTAACCCATACTGAAGGCTGTGGTCTTTGATCTTCATCAGTAAGTGCTTCAAGTATTCTTCACTTCCAGCAAGCAAGGTTGTGTCATCTGCATATCGCAGGCTGTTAAAGAGATTTCCTCCGATCCTGATGTCACGTTCTTCTTCATACAGTCCAGTTTCTCAAATTATTTGCCCAACATACAGATTAAATAAGTATGGCGAAAGGACACAACCCTGACGGACACCTTTCCTGACTTTAAACCACCTTGTATCCCCTCGTTCTGTTTGAATGACTGCCTCCTGATCTATGTATAGGTTCTTTATGAGTACAATTAAGTGTTCTGGAATTTTCATTCCTGTTAAAGTTATCCATAATTCGTTATAATCCATACAGTAAAATGCTTTTGCATAGTCAGTAAAACACAGTTAAATACCTTTCTTGTGTTCTCTGCTTTCAGCCAGGATCCATCTGACATCAGCAATGATATCCCTTGTTTCACGTCCTCATCTGAATACGGTTTGAATTTCTGGCAGTTCCCTATTGGTATCCGGTGCAGCCACTTTTGAATGATCTTCAGCAAAATTTTACTTGCATGTGATATTAATAATATTATTTGATAATTCTTCATTCTGTTAGATCACCTTTCTTTGGAATAGGCATAAATATTGATCTTTTCCAGCTGGTTGGCCAGGTAGCTGTCTTACAAATTTCTTGGTATAGACAAGGAAGCACTTCCAACGCTGTACACCTTTGTTGAAACATCTCAGTTGGTATTCCTTCAATTCCTGGAGTCTTGTTTTTCACCAATGCCTTCAGTGCAGCTTGAACTTCTTCCTTCAGTTCCTCAAGTTCTTGATCATATGCTACCACCTGAAATGGTTAGACATCGAACAATTCTTTTTGGTACAGTAATTCTGTGTATTCCTTCCATTTCCTTTTGATGCTCCCTGCATTGTTTTGTATTTTCATTGTAGAATCCTTCAGTATTGCAACTCGTGGCTTGACTTATTTCTCCCTTAATTGCATTTTTAAGTAATATGTTTGGAAAAGTTCATTGATGATAAGACTTCTGCAAATTTACAGTATTTTATTGATTCTAAGATTCGGGTTTTTTAAGATTCCATCTTAGATGTACTATTATTTTTTGTACCACCAAGAAAGAAAGAAGGAAGGAAGGAAGGAAGGAAGGAAGGAAGGAAGGAAGGAAGGAAGGAAGGAAGGAAGGAAGGAAGGAAGGAAGGAAGGAAGGAAGGAAGGAAGGAAGGAAGGAAGGAAGGAAGGAAGGAAGGAAGGAAGGAAGGAAGGAAGATTCTGCCGAGTAAACTATAACAAGTCATTGAATATAGGACTTAAAATGATTTCAGATAAGTTAAAAACCTGAAAGTTGCATTTGGGAATAGGCAGTGAAATTTAACTGAAAATGTTTTCCTTTTGCCTCTGTGCATGACGATCAAACTGATTAGAAATAGAATTTCTGGGCCACAAACTTTTTGTTAGGCAGCCTGGTATAAAACACAGTAACCCAGTGCCGTTGAGTCGATTCCGACTCATAGCGACCCTATAGGACAGAGTAGAACTGCCCCATAGAGTTTCCAAGGAGCACCTGGTGGATTCAAACTCTGAATCTGTCCTCAAAACTCAACTCTACTGCTTATTGTTCTTGAGACCCTTTCAAGACCCAATTATTTTCTGCTCTGAATATTTTGTTTGTACTGTTTTCAGTAACGGAGTGCATGCTGAGTCATTGAGGGCATTTAAATTTTTGGTTGGTAATATAGATTTTGAGAAATATGTTAAAATACATGATTTGTGGGAGCCCGTCTGGCCCACCCGTCTAGGGTAATAGGTTTTATTCCAGGGCACCTTCCATTTGGGTACACGGGCAAATTTGATTTGGCCTAATACCCAAGATACTTTGCTTCAAAGAACATTTCTTTCACTTTTCACCATTACACAAGTCCCCACTGGAGAGAAGAACATACTTTCAGTGGGAAAAGAACTCCAGAGACATAAAAAGTGAGTGGAAAGCCATATGTCCCATGAGTCATGAAACGGTTTTAATGTGTATGTGTTTCTATTTCCTCATCTTCAAAAGAGGGGTGATAAAAGAACTATCTCATAGTAGTATTATAAGAATTGAATGAGTCAATATTGGAAAACAGTACTCCTAAGAATAGTACAAGCCATATAAATATGAGTAACATAAGTAAGTAAATAAAACCAAACCAAATCCATTGCCATGGAGTTGATTCAGACTCATAGAGAATCTATAGGACAAAGTAGAACTGCCCCATAGTGTTTCCAAGGACTACCTGGTGGATTCAAACGGCCAACATTTTGGTTAGCAGCCGTAGCTCTTAACCACTACACCACCAGGGTGTCCACTAAGTAAATAAGCAATATAAATAAAATGAGATCCTCAAACTCAGTGTGTTGCCTTCTGACATTTTGTGTTGCAGAGAATTATAAAGCTAAATAGGTAATTCTTCCCTTTCTTGACAATGGAATTTTCCATTTTTTAGTATTAAAGAAGTATGCTTTTTTGTCAGCTAATAATAATTTTCCATTTAAACAGTAAGTTTTTAAAGACATTTTTATATTCAGGTTATTAATGTCTGTGTTTGCTTGTACTCTTGTTTTTATTGCTGCTTTTTCTACTTCTGTTGTGATTTCTGTTCCTTCTTTTCTTCTTCCTCTTCCTTCTTTTTTGTCTCACCCTCCTTATTTCCCTTGTTTCTCCTTCAGCTTCCTTTTTATACTTATATCTTATGTTTTGTCTAATTTGCAGTTGGATAAGTTTTACATATATATATAATATTTATCTTATAGTCTGAGCTACTCAACATTAATCACAATTTTTAATTGGTAAAATTTATTTTTTCTGTTCTTTAATAGTTGGAAGGTTCGTAATTACCGATTCAGTTTTTTAAAAGGTTATAGATATAATCAGGTTTTCTATTTCTTCTTCAGTTGGTTTTATTTAATATTTTCCTAGTAATTTGTCCACGTCACTTAAATTTTCGCATTTATTGGCATAGGATATAATGTTCTGTTGCTCTGTTTTTAATCTCTGTACATTAGTGATGTTCCTTTTTTCTGTCTAATGTCTTTTTGGTCTCTCCCTGTCTCTGATGAAACTTGCCAGAAGTTTGTCAATTTATTTGTGTGGATTTTTGAAGAAGGCAATTTTAATTCTTGTTCATTCGTTTCTATTTCATTACATCCTGCTTTGTTCTTAATAGCCACCCTTTTGCATTCTTCAGTGTTACTCTAAAATTTCTTTACTAGCTCCTTAAATTTAATACTTTCTCTTTAATTTTCAATTTTTATCCTTTTCTAATAGATTTATGGAGCCCTGGTGGCATAGTGGTTAAGAGCTCGGCTGCTAACCAAAAGATCAGCAGTTCAAATCCACCAGCCACTCCTTGGAAACCCTATGGGGCAGTTCTGCTCTGTCTAATACGATCACTGTGAGTCAGAACTGACTTGACAGCACCTAACAACAATATATTTATATATTACATACAAATTTCTCTTTAAAAATATTTAAGCTCTTTGGTAGAACTATTGATATATGGTATTTTTTGACTAAATTTTAGTTCTATTCTTTAATATCTTTTCATAAATGGATACATAAGATTGATTTTTCTTAAATTTCAAGAAAGTTTCTTTTTGTTGTTTCTAATTATGCTGTTTTCAGAAAATGTGATCTATATTATACAAATTTGAAAATTTTGATAATTGTTTTATGGCTCAGTATTTGATAATTTTTTTCAAATGTTTCTTCTTTGCTAGAAAATGATGGACCACCTTGACTCCTCTTCCTTTCATATCCCAAAACTAATCTGTAAGGAAATCCAGAAAATATTACTAATCACACCCCAACATATCTCCTTTTCTTCTGCTCAGGTGTACAGAACAAAGATGTTTGCTGAATATTTTTAAAAATTTTCTCTGTATTTTAGCCTCTCTGTCATATTTTCCATATTTTTATTACTCTGTGGTGCAATTTGGGTAATTTCTTCAGATCTATCTTCTAGATCACATCTCTATTTAACCTTAGTTTTCAAAATCATACTATCCTTCAAATTTCTAACTTTAATTTTTTTTAATTTATAGAAGATATATTTGAATTTTTTTTTGCTTAACTTAATTTTATTTATATAAATATACAGTCATTTGCCACATAATGTCCATTCTGGCAACATCTGACCACATATACATCTGTGTTCCCATGAGTTCAGAAATCCCTATGGGAGAATGGACGTAGTGGACAGACTTTACTAAGTATGAAGATCTGATCTGTCTCTCATTAGCTCCCTGGGTCCAGAGAATGCCTCAGTCCTGAGTAGCAGGGGGCAGGATCCCCTACACCCATCATCAGCTGCCTATTTCACCGTGCTCAACTGAGGAAGGGACCACCTAGATGCCACTATGGGGGTTGTCCCACTGATGCTGCTGCCCCACCAAGCCCAGGTGCCTAGCATGTGATGCTTGGGCCTGAGGCCACAGCTCCTCCCACAGTTGTGGCCACCAAGTGGTCTGGGCTGAAGTGGTGGTGGGAAGAGGAGCAAGAAAGCATCTGGGAAGGAAGTAGAGATGTAAAAGAAGGTGTAGTAAGGGCCGGCTGAGCTGGAAGAGTTTATAGCCCATTAGGTGGGGTAAGGAAGGCAGACAGGGAGTAAAGAAGGGAAGGGAGGCAGTCAGCTGGGGAGCTAGTACACACCGTGGTGGGCAGGCCAAGATGGGGGCTGTGTGTGGCTCTCAGAGACCAGGTAGTGACCACACAGGACCAGTGGTTGTGGTGCCAAAGTTTTTGTGTGGTCTCTTGCCTCAGTGGCTGTGGCACAGTTTGTGGGTTTGCCTGGTGACTGTCTGGAGCACCTCTCTCCTGTATACATGACATGGTGTTAACACAACATCCAAATCATGTAGCATTCTATTTCACAAAACATGTTGTGAACATTAAGCTATGTGTACCTTTGTTATAATTAAAACATATGATGTCTTGGACCCTCTAGTCTTGCTAACCCCCAAGTCTTGGTCATTTTCTCTGAATGCCACAGTATCAATCTTACCTAATTTGTAGCATCCCAATTATATGGAGTAAAACTCACTAATTTTAAATATACCATTGATGAGTTCTTTACAATATATATAGCTGGGTTAACATTACCAAAATTATATTATAGACTATTCCCCTCATCCCAAATTTCCACTTATGTCTCACTGAAGCTAATTCTCTCCCTCTACTCCAGCTTTAGTAACCACTGATCTGATTTTGGCCACTATAGTTTTGCCTTTTTTATAATTTTATGCAGATAAAGCCCTTCTGTATATAGTATTTTGTTTCTGGAATTTTTCACTTAGAATTCTTTTGAGATTCACCTTGCTTTTGTATCAGTAGATCATTCATTTTCTTGATGAGCAATTTTTCATTGAATGGATATACCACGCTTTTTTTTTTTTCATTCAGAAATGATGAACTTTTATGCTATTCCAGTTTTTGGCTAAGTAAAGTTGCAATTAACATTGAAGCACAAGTTTTTCAATTTATGAGTAAATATTTTAAGAGTGGGATTATTGGTTTATATTGTAAGTATAATATGGAAACCCTGGTGGCATAGTGGTTAAGCGCTATGGCTGCTAACCAAGAGGTTGGCAGTTCGAATCCGCCAGGCATATCTTGGAAACTCTAGTGGGCAGTTCTACTCTGTCCTATAGGGTTGCTATGAGTTGGAATTGACTTGACGGCAGTGGGTTTTTTTTTATTGTAAGTATATGTTTAACTTTATAAGATATAGTCAATCCTTTTATTTTCCCCCAAATTTCCTTCACCTCAATAATGTGTAAAATCTCCCGTTACTCTATATCACCATTCACACCATTGTTCGCCTTTTTACTTTAAACCCTTCTGATAGATAAGTAGTTGTATAACACTCTGGAAAATAATTGTATTTATGTGATGACAAATGCTCTTGACCACCTTTTCATGTGCTTGTTGACAATTTGTATATCTCCTCTAGTGAGGTGGTTATTGAAATCTTTTATCCATTTTAAAGAAATTGGGCTGCTTTTCTTCTTACATTTGAGTTGTGTTTTTTATATATATTCTTTATACAAGTGATTCACCACCCATATGTTTTGCGAGTATTTTCTACTATTCTGTGGCTTGTGTCTTAGTTTTCACAGTAACATCTTTAACGAAAAATGGTTTTAACTAAGATGAAAACCTACATATCAATGCTTCCTTTTATGGTGAATGCTTTTTGTGTTTTATTAAAGCATTTTTGCTTGATACAAAGTCACAAAGAATCTCTCCTATGATTCCATCATTTTATAATTTTAGCTTTCATCTTTGGGTTATGATCCATTTAAATTTTCTTTAATGATGTGAAGGCTTACTTTTTAGCCCATGGATATTCAATTGTTCCAAAATGATTTATAAAAAAGGTTGTATTTTACTCCATTGAATTATCTTGTTATTTTTGTAAAAAATCAATTAGCATATATGTGTGGGCCTATTTCTGGATCTTCTATTTTCTTTTATTGATCTATACACCTAACTTAAGACCACTACCGTACTGTCTTGTTTCTGTAGCTTTGTAGTAAATATTGAAATCAGGTAACGTTTGTCCTCCAAATTTGTTTCTCTTTTAAAACTGTTTTGGAAATTTTAGATTATTAGCACAAATTTTTAATATAAATTTTAGAATTAGATTGTTGTTTTCTACAAAAAACACATAAATGGCATTTTAATTGGAGTTATATTAACTCTATAGATCACTTTGGTACAGAATTTACTTCTTAACAACAGCAAGTCTTCTGATTTACCCACACAATACCTCTCTCTACGTTTTAGTTTTTCTTCAACTTTTCCCAACAATGTTTTGCAAATTTAAGTGTACAAAACAAAAAGCCAAACCCATCGCAGTCGAGTTGATCCCAGTTCATAGAGACCCTAAAGGACAGAGTAGAACTGACCCGTAGTGTTCCAAGGAGTAGCTGGTGAATTCGAACTGCCAGCTTCTTGGATAGCAGCCTGAGCTCTTAACCACTGCAACACTAGGGCCCCTTAAGTATACAGCCTTCCTCATATTTTACAATAAGAATAAAATAAGATAGGCTTGGAAGTTTATAGTTTTGCAATCACAAATGATAGTCTAATAATAAATATTGTTTGTTAGTAATAATAGCAACAATTGAATTAATCCTTTAATGTGTCCTAACAATGTGTCAGACAGTATTTCAATAATTTTTCATATGTTTTAACACTTCCTGTTTACAGTAATACTTTGAGCTTGGTATCATTAATATCTCCATATTATAGATAAAGAAGCTGAGGCTAAGAAAGTTAAGTAATTTGCCCTATTCACTTAGCTAGTAAATGGGACAACTTGGGATTCAAATTCATGCCTGTCTGAATCCAAAGCCCACACTCAAACAGCTATTCATATTCAACTATTCATATTCATAAAATGCCATGTAAGTTTGATATTGGTTTATTAACAGTCAAAAACAGTCATTTTTTTAAAAAAAGAAATGATTGAGTAATTTTGATAGAAAAAGATGTAGCAATTTCAGAAAAAGAAACAAAATTTATGGAGTTTTATGAACTTGGACCTGGGAATTTCTCATATGTGGCAACATGCTGAGAGTTAAGCAACCAAAACACTTAATATTCAGCAGAGTAAGTAAGCCTTGGCTATGAGTAATCCCATAAAGAAACTTCTAAAAACTGTTTTCTAGAGAGAATCAGTTAGCATTACCCATAATTTAGTAAATATAGGCTTGGCAGACTTGTGTTATTTTAACAATTAAACTCATACCTTTACAGTTTTCTGAATCATATAGATAAAACCATATATATTTTATAAAGGTACAATTTAATTTCTAAAAATATGAAAAGCTTTCTTTTAACTACAAGATAATATGCAACATCCCTACAGAAATTTGAACATGATGCCACAAGGTGTTTTTTTTTTTAATATATGATAATAGTAGCACTGACATTGTAAATCTGTAAGGATTGAGAAGAAATTACATTCTGTGGACAAGAGGTAATGATGTGGGATGTAATCCCTAGAAATCTGAAAAGTCCTCAAAGAAATGAAAGAATGGATAAAAAGGCCTTGAAACTTTATTCCATTTATGGAAAAAACATTATTACATTTTCATGTGTCAGAGACTTTTCCATGTGACATCATTTTAGAAATAATTTTCCACCATGATAGAGGTGATACCAGATGGCTTGCTTCTTGAAAGCTGTACAATGTTGTGAGGTTTGATGCAACTGAACTATAATATACAAAATGCTATACTAATTGGGGAACATTGGATATTATAAGGAAGCATACGCTTGGCCTTTTCATGATCTTTGGGAGTACATTCCAAAATTATTTGAAAATTTAGTTTCAGCTTCATTGATATTTTGTGTGATATATGCGTATGGGTGTGTATAAACACAGGCACACAAATTAGACTCCAATGAAAATACGTACTATTTATGAATGCTACTACACCTATCCCCCACATATCTGTCAGTTTGTCATACTGTCGGGGCTTGTGTGTTGCTTTGATGCTGGAATCTATGCCATCAGTATTCAAATACCAGCAGGGTCACCCATGGCAGACAGGTTTCAGCTAAGGTTCCAGACTAAGACAGACTAGGAAGACATGGCAGTCTACTTCTAAAAAATATTAGCCAGTGAAAACCTTATGAGTAGCAGCGGAACATTATCTGATTAAAAAAAAAAAAATATATAGTGCCAGAAAATCCCCTCAGGATAGGAGGCACTCAAAAGATGACTGGGGAATAGCTACCTTCCCAAAGTAGAGTCAGCCTTAATGAAGTGGATGGAGCCAAGCTTTCAAGACCTTCATTTGCTGATGTGGCATGACTCAAAATGAGAACAGCTACAAACATCCTTTAATGATCAGAGTATGGAATGCACTAAATATGAATCTAGGAAAATTGGAAGTCATCAAAAATGAAATGGAATGTATAAACATTGATATCCTAAGCATTAGCTAGCTAAAATGGACTGGTATTGACCATTTTGAAACAAATAATCTTATGATCTACTATGCCAGAGATGACAAGCTGAAGAGTAATGGCATTGCATTCCTTGTTAAAAAAAAGAATATTTCAAGACCCTGAAGCACAACGCTGTCAGTGACAGGGTACTATCCATACGCCTACAGGGAAGGGCAGTTAATACAACTATTATTCAAATTTACAAACCAACCACTAAGGCCAAAGATGAAGAAATTGAAGAATTTTACCATCATCTTCAGTCTGAAATTGATAGAAAGTTGGAAATAAAAAAGAAGGCTTGGTAATTGGAAAATATGGTCTTGGTGATAGAAAAAATGCTGGAGGTTGCGTGATAGAATTTTGAAAGACCAATGACTTCTCCATTGCAAATACCTTTTTTCAACAACATAAATGGCAACTATACATGTTAACCTTGCTGGATGGAATACACACAGGGATCAAATCAACTATAACTGTGGAAAGAGATGATGGAAATGCTCAATCTCATCAGTGAGGACAAAGCCAAGAGCGGACTGTGGAACAGAACATCAATTGCTCATATGCAAGTTCAAGTTGAAGCTGAAGAAAATTAAAACAAGGCCACGACAGCCAAGGTATGACCTTGAGTACATTACACCTGAACTTAGAGACCATCTGAAGAACAGATATGACTCTTCAAACACTAATGACTGAAGACAAGATGAATTGATGCATGACATCAAGGACATCATACACGAAGAAAGCAAGAGGTCATCAAAAAGACAGGAAAGAAAGAAAAGACCAAGATCCAAGATGGATGTCAGAAGAGACTCTGAACTTGCTCTTGAATGTCCAGTAGCTAAAGGGAAAATAAGAAATGAAGAAGTAAAAGAGCTGAACAGAAGATTTCAAAGGGGGGCTCGAGAAGACAAAGTAAAGTATTGTAATGAAATGTGCAAAGACCTGGAGTTAGAAAACCAAAAGGGAAGAATACACTTGGCATTTCTCAAGCTGAAAAAACTGGAGAAGAAATTCCTGCCCTGAATTGCAATAGTGAAGGGTTCTATGGGCAAAATACTGAATGAAGCAGAAAGCATCCAAAGGAGATGAAAGGAATATACTGAGTCACTGTACCAAAAGGACTCGGTCAACGTTCAATCTTTGAGGATGTAGCACATAAAAAAGAACAAGTGGTATTGAAGAAGTCCAAGCTGCACTGAAGATGTTGGTGAAATACAAGGCTCTGGGAATTGACAGGATATCAACTGAGATGCTTCAAGAAATTGGTGCAGTGCTGGAAATGTTCACTTGTCTATGCCAAGAAATTTGGAAGACAGCTACTTGGTCAACCAACTGGAAGAGATCCATATTTGTGCCTATTCCAAAGAAAGGTGATCCAACCAAATGTGGAAATTATCAATTAATATCACATGCAATTAAAATTTTGCTGAAAAATCATTTGAAAGCAGTTGCAGCAGTACATCAATGGGAACTGCCAGAAATTCAAGCCAGATTCAGAAGAGGGCATAGAATGAGGAATATCATTGCTGATGGAAGATGAATCATGAGTGAAAGTAGAGAATACCAGAAAGATGTTTACCTGTGTTTTATTGACTATGAAAAGGTATTTGACTGTGTGAGTCATAACAAATTATGGATAACACTGAGAGGAATGGGAATTACAGAACACTTAATTGTGCTCATGAGGAACCTGTATATAGACCAAGAAGCAGTTGTTTGAACAGAAGGAGATGATACTGCTTGGTTCAAACCCAGGAAGAGTGTG
Source organism: Elephas maximus indicus (assembly GCF_024166365.1). Classification (NCBI taxonomy): domain Eukaryota; kingdom Metazoa; phylum Chordata; class Mammalia; order Proboscidea; family Elephantidae; genus Elephas; species Elephas maximus. The sequence continues at coordinate 212,151,432 of NC_064819.1, read as the reverse complement.
TGTCAGGGTTATATTTTTTCACCATATTTATTGACTCTATGCTCAGCAAATAATCTGAGAAGCTGGAGTATATGAAGAAGAATGGGACATCAGGATTGAAGGAAGACTCATTAACAACCTACGCTATGCAGATAACACAACCTTGCTTGCTGAAAGTGAAGAGGACTTGAAGCACTTAGTGATGAAGGTCAAAGATTACAGCCTTTAGTATGTATTACACCTCAGCATAAAGAAAACAAATATCCTCACAACTGGACCAATAAGCCACATCATGATAAATGGAGAAAAGATTGAAGTTGTCAAGGATTTCATTTTACTTGGATCCACAATCAACAGCCATGGAAGCAGCAGTCAAGAAATCAGATGACACATTGAATTAGGCAAATCTGTTGCAAAAGTCCTCTTTAGAGTGTACATGGCGTCATCATGACTCGAAACTGACTTGATGGCACCTAACAACAACAACCAACTACACCTATGTCCTGGCACAGTGCCAATCACATTACATTTTACACCTTAATATTAGAAATCTAATATTCACCTTGCACTGGCTCATATTCAAACAGAAATTGAGCAAAATCAGGGCTTAGCACTTTTGATTCTCCTCTTATTCTCCTCATGCATTTAGTTTTACTTCTTCAAGATTCAACTGATGGTTATTATCAGGAAGGTGTGAAGACATTTTTCTTTAGAACTTATGATCATGATCAAAGTGTTGAGTAGAAGAAAAGTAAAGAACACATGTTTCTCCCACCTAGCATTTCTCTAGGGAACATGGCTACAATACCACAAGAAGTCTCCAGTCAGGTGGTCAGTGAGTACAAGAGAATGGCATATGCCCTCTGAAGAAAAAACACACAAAGCTCTCCAGCCTGCCTCTTTACTTCTGCTTAGGTGATATAAATGATCACGATAGCAGGAGGGGGCAGAATCACACAGTCATTAGAAAATATTGAACATAGGGTGGGGGCTTAGACTTGGGTATCTACTGCTCTCTTGATGTGTTGGACCCACAAGATAAATGCAATCTATGATTTTGTGAGCCAGATGTTTATAGGCCTGTTTAAGACCCATGGCTGCTAAATATGAGATACTATTCCTAATAAAACATACAGGGATCACATCTAATTCTACAAGATGCCATTATTATTTCTATTTTAAGGATAAGGAATTGATGCTCAAAGAGGTTTAAACCATTAGAGATGGAATTCAAAGTTTACAATCTTACTGCTCCCTAAATGCAAGCCCATTGACATTGAGTAAATTCTGACTCATAACCACACTATAGGACAGAGTAGAACTGCCCTATAGGGTTTCTAAGGAGCAGCTGGTGCATTCAAACTACTTACCTTTTGCTTAGCATCCAGACATTTAACCACGGCGCCACCAGGCCTATCTCACAATTGAGTATTTTCATAAGACATTCATTTTCATGGGCTCTGGAACCCTAACCCTGGTGGTGCTGTGGTTAAATATTTGGCTGCTAACTATAAAGGTTGGCAGTTCAAATCCACCAACCACTCCTTGGAAATCCTGTGGGGCAGTTCTACTCTGTCATGTAATGTCTGAGAAATTTTAATGCTTTCAGTGCTCATTATTGTTTAGTAGGGGGAGCTACCTTTTTCTCTGTTATAAAACAAAAAACAGTTGCTGTTGAGTCGATTCTAATACATGGAGACCCCATGTGTTGCAGAGTAGAACTGAACTCCATAGGGTTTTCAAGGCTATGACCTTTCCGGTTGCTACTGTGTGGGTTTGAACCAACAAACTTTACAGTTAGTAGTTGAGTGCTTAACTATTTACACCATCCAGGGACTCCTTTTGTCCATTATAGATGGACCACAAATGAGGGATTTAGTCACATGCAGGCACCAGAAAGCTCCTCTACACTCCCAGGGGAGTACTTTTTCTTATTGTGGAGAATGAGAGTAGATTTACTCCTAATGGTGCTTCCACTTTTAGAGTCAGCTGCCCATGGGGCCCAAAGATTCTCCTTTTGCTTCTACTGCCATGTGGAAGTTCATCAGAGTAGCTCTGATCTACTATCTGTGTGACAAGAAGGGAAAATCAGCCAAATTCATCTAGAACTTGGAGAGGGGGAGGTTTGTGGATAGAGTAAAAATGGCTGCATTCCAATCCACGCCAAAAACCTGAAGTCCCCATCATACATGTTTTAACTATGAATTTTAGAATGTTTAATGAGTAGTCATGTTCACGGTATCTTACCCTTCAGGCTGATTCTGCCCTGGTTGAACACACACACTTGCACATGCTCACCTGTCAAACTTACAGGTTTAGTGCAATGTTCTTAGAGTTTGCTTCTTCTCATTTCCTTCTTCACAAAATAAACATATATTAGCCAACATAGAGGGAAGCTTGTTCTTTAGCGTGTTTCCAAATACCCCCCATTCATGCAAAGCAAAATCAGTTTCTAGTATATTTGCCAAATGCCTTAATCTCCTGATGAAGTGAGTTATTGATTCCTTTATCATTGAATTGGTGACAGGAGAGGAATTTGAACAGTGGCTTCTGAGTTGCAGATGTGGTCTGTGTCTTCTGCCTCAGTGTCTGAAAAGAAAATAATGAAGATTTCCTGTTAAATGCTTGGTGGCTAATTAGACTTTCTATTATCTAGATACTAATTGGTTTTGCATTCAATCTACTCACTTAAGGTGAAGTGCTAATTAAATGTTTTCTTTCCATGATTTTTCTGAAGAAAACAAAATAGCTAATGAATGGTGGGGAGTTCAGTGATTTCCACGGCTGTAAATAAAAATTTGGAGGGATTTTAAATATTTTATTAGAGATTTTCAGATGCAAATGTAACTTTGTTTGCATTGATTTAACATTTTAAAAAATCTCAAAAAATTATAGCAGGCTAAATATGCCATAGTGGGAGGACAGAATTAAACCAGTGATATATTTGAATGAGGCTCCCTCAGTGTCTTCTCTATTTCCTTCCTGCTGCTGTTCTCTCTTCACTATATTAGAGCACTTGAAAACCCAGCAGGCTTAAGTCTATTCCTGCTGTGAGTATGTGTGTGAGTTCAAGTTTCTTCATTCCTTTGGGAAGCCAAGTCACGCTGATAATAACTTTCACTTAGTGACAATTCGGAAAAGCCTATGCTGCTAAAGACTGCTGCATGACTACACTAAGTACTGTTTATTGAAGTAGGTAGTGTTTAAACGTCTTTTTGTGAAAAGATGCTCAGTCTTCTTTAGAAGGAAAAAACATGATTTCAGGAATACTTGGTTTGACCTTTTTTGCATGATGAAACAAATCAGAAGAGTGTAAAATTTTTATTATTTTTATTTTGAAATAGTTTAAGACTCACAATAAGTTGCAGTACAAGTACAGAGCTTATCCCTGTACTCTCTGCTCAGCTTTGCCCAGTGATAAAATCTTAAATAACTTTTGCACATTATGAAAACCAGGAGACTAACAATGATACAAGTAACTAAACCACATCTTATTTGGATTTTACCGCTTTTTACATCCACAAATTTTTTGTTATATATAAGGTAAATTTTTATCATCTGTATAAATTGACATAACCATCACCACAATCACAACAAAAATCTATTCCATTAAGACAAGAAAATCCTGCTTGTTACCTCTTTTCCCCCATGCATCTGTCAGTTTGTGGTACTGTGGTGGCTTGCATGTTGCTGTGATGCTGGAAGCTATGTAACAAGTATTCAAATGACAGCAGGGTCACCCATGGTGGATAGGTTTCAGATGAGTTTCCAGGCTAAGACAGGCTAATAAGAAGGGCAAGGTGGTCTACTGAAATAATTAGCAAGTGAAAACCATATGAATAGCAGCAGAACATTGTTGAATATAGTGCTGGAAGATGAGCCCCTCAGGTTGGAAGGCACCCAGAATAGAACTGGGGAAGAGCAGCCTCCTCAAAGTAGAGTTGACTTTAATGACATAGATAGAGCCAAACTTTAAGGACCTTCCTGTGCTGACTAGAAGATATCCATATTTGTGCCCATTGCAAAGAAAGTTGATCCAACAGGATGCGGCAACTATTGAACAAGATCATTAATATGACACACAAGTAAAATTTTACTGAGATAATTCAAAAGCAGGTGCAGCAGTACATCAACAGGGAACTGCCAGAAATTCAAGCTGGATTCAGAAGAGGACTTGGAACAAGAGATATCATTGCTGATGTCGGATGGATCCTGGCTGAAAGCAGAGAATACCAGAAAGATGTTTACTGTGTTTTATTGACTATGCGAAGGCATTCAACTGTGCGGATCATAACAAATTACGAATAACATTGCAGAGAATGAGAATTCCAGAACAATTAATTGTGCTTATGAGGAACCTATACATAGATCAAGATGCAGTTGTTACAACAGAACAAGGGGATACTGCGTGGTTTAAAGTCAGGAAAGGTGTGTGTCAGGGTTATATCCTTTCACCATACTTAGGCAATCTGTATGCTGAGCAAATAATCCAAGAAGCTGGACTATACGAAGAAAAATGGGCATTAGGATTGGAGGAAGGCTCATTAACAACCTGTAATATGCAGATGACAGAACCTTGCTTGCTGAAAATGAAGAGGCCTTGAAGCAGTTAGTGATGAAAATCGAAGACTACAGTCTTCAATATGGATTACACTTCAATATAAAGAAAACAAAAATCCTCACAACTGGACCAATAAACAACACCATGAAAAATGGAGAAAATATTGAAGTTGTCAAGGATTTCATTTTACTTGGATCCATAATCAATGTCTATGGAAGTGGTAGTCAAGAAATCAAATAACATGTTGCACTGGGCTAATCTGCTGGAAAAGACCTCTTTAAAGTGTTAAAAAACAAAGATGTCACTTTAAGGACTAAGGTGCTCCGGATCTAAGTCATGGCATATGGAGGCGAAAGCTGGACAATGAATTAGGAAGACCGAAAAGAATTGACATCTTTGAATTACAGTGGTGGCAAAGAATATTGACTATATCATGGACTACCAGAAGAATGAACAAATTTTTCTTGGAAGAAGGACAGGTAGAACACTCCTTAGAAGGAAGAATAGCAAGACTTCTCACCTACTTTAGACATGTTATCAGGAAAGACTAGTCCTTGAAGGACATCATGCTTGGTAAAGTAGAGGGTCAAGGAAAAGAGAAAAACCCTCAGTGAGATGGATTGATACAGTGGCTGCAACAGTGGGCTCAGGAATAACAACAATTATGAGAATGGAGCAAGACGGGGTTGTGTTTCATTCTGTATGAGTGGGAACTGGCTTGACGGCACCTAACAACAGCAACCTATTTTTCAGTCATATCTTCCTTCTATCCCCAACACTAATTCTTATAATTTTATCATTTCAAGAATGTTACAACAATGGAATTCATGCAGTTTATATCTATTCATGGTTGACCTTTTCACACAGCATAATACTCTTGAGATCCATTCAAGTAGTTGCCTGTATCTCTATTTATTTGCTTTTTATTGTGGTGTAAACAATTAATATGTTTAGCTGCTGACTGAAAAGTCAGAGGTTCAAGTCAACCCAGAGGCATCTAGATAGAAAATCCTGATGATCTACTTCTGAAAAATAATCCATTGAAAATGCTACAAAGCACAGTTCTACTCTAACACACATGGGTTTGCTATGAGTCTGAATCAACAGCACCTAGTAGTCGGAGGTAAACTTAGTATCGTAGCTTATATGTTTATACGTCTAGGCTAGCCCACTTTCTTGTATTAGAGACTTGCATGTGACACTGTTTACTCAGTATCTCCAACTTATTTGTGTATCATGCATCTCAAACTTATCAGTTTTGAAACCAAACTCCAAAGACGGGAGAGCTGGAGCATGGACGAGTTGAGGTAGGAAGAGCAGGTTAGGTCCAGACTGGGAATTTAATTACAGACATTGTTAAGAATTTTTGTGTTTATCATAAAAACAATGTACTCTAAGGAAGGAATAATAAGATCAGATTTGGTATTTTAAAAAATCTGGCCATAATGTGTAGAATAGATTGAAGAGGTTTGTAAATAGGTAGAAGGAGCAGCTCTGAGATGTTATCAGTAATCCAGGGGAGAGATGATGGTAGCAGAGATGAAGGTTGTGACAGTGGACATGGAGGGAAAGGCACTTATTTGAGAAACGCCTTTATATACTGAATATGCTGAATGCTTACATGTAGTTGACTCTGTTTCTGATTTGTTAATACATCATCTTATTCCTGAATCAATAATACACTGGTATAGTTATTGCAAGGGCCCTGGGTGGTATAGTTTACCCACTACTAGTAACTGAAAGATTGGTAGCAGTTCAAACCTACCCTGCAGCACTATGGAAGAAAGACCTGGATATCTGCTTCCATAAAGATTACAGCCAAGGAAACCACATGGGGTCACCATGAGTCAGAATTGACTCAATGACAATCAGATTTTTTATAAATACTGCAGTTTTCGTGTGTGTTTTAATATTTGGCAATATACTTACTCATTGTTATTTTTTTCTGTTATTCTTCTTCAAATAAAAAGTTATTTTTACTCATTTACTTCCTACAACAGAAGCTAAAGAACTCAGAAATATTTTCCCAAATATTTTTAAATTAAAAAAATCACATAAAATTGGATTATTTCTTTATTCTGAAATATCAGAAGATCCAGTGATACCAAACCTATTTCCTACATGGTAATAATTGATAGGAGCTGGGGGCTGCCTTCTTGAGAGAGAATGATAATATATACGTTATAGTTTGCCTGGGATAGTCCTGGCTTTTCACTCTTGCCTGGAATAATGATTAATGGTGCCTCCTTTCGTAAACGTCCTGGTTAGGAAAATGAATTCTGTGTTTACCCTACCAGTGCATATTGTAAATATCTTTTTTATTTGGCTTGATTTTGTTATTTAGTTTAACTATTTGGGCTTATAAGAATTTGAATTTAAAGATATTTTTCTGGATTAATATTAGAATAAATTCATCAAATTCTCCAAATTCCATTGTGTTTTTCTATGGTCATACGTTGAACTCTAAGTAATTCGAAAAATGTAGAGGATGTTTTTGCTTCCATTCCCCATATCATTTCTTTTATTTCCCTTGGATAATAGCCATGAGGACTGGCAGGGTTTCAAAAGTAAAATCTTTACGGGTCTAAGTGACTCAGTATCTGGCATTTCCCTCACCACAGTGATTGGTGATTAGTTAAGAGATGATCATATAACTTAAGTTGAACAATTATAATGAATATCGTATTTTTGTTTGAAGTTTATGTGAGAGATTTTCTCTCTCTCTAAGTGGGCAAGAAATCCTATATCCCAGGGACATTTTTGCAACAAACTTGCAATCAGGAAGAGAACCAGCCTTTGAATAAAGTTATAAACATGCAAGGAAAAATAAATAAGACTGAAAAATAGAGACCGTGGACATAAACAAGTCAACAGAATAATCCAACATTGAATTTTTACCTTTCTTCTGGACCTGAAGTTACAGTTGTTTTAGGCGCAATGGAGTCGACCTCACAATCAAGTCATAACTCATGAGCAACTAAGTGAGATACTGCCTGGTCCTGCATTCCCTCATCCTTAATACCAGTTTAACTTGATTTTTATGTTACTTTCCATACAAAGTGTCCCAGTGAACACAAGGAGAGGTAATGTAAGAATTGTATTTTATCATCCCAGTCAGAAAATTAATATGACTGTATTTTTTGACCTCTTTTCTGTCTACCTTAGTAAATAGGAGTTTGTTTTCTATATATCTCCTGCCATTTTTGCTATGTCTATTCCTTTTTTTATATTCCTTGGTTATGAGGTGATTAAAACACTATGGCTTGGGTCAGGCGCACCTTAGTCCTCAAGGTGACATCTTTGCTTTTTAACATTTTAAAGAGATCTCTTGAGGCCTATTTGTCCAACACAATGTGTCTTTTGATTTTTTGACTTCTGCTTCTGCAGGTGTTGATTGTGGATCCAAGTAAAATGAAGTGCTTGGCAACCTGAATCTTTTCTCCATTTATCATGATGTTGCTTATTGGTCCAGTTGTGAATATTTTTGTTTTCTTTATGTCGAGGTGTAATCCATACTGAAAACTTTGGTGTTTGATCTTTATCAGTAAGTACTTCAAGTCCTCTTCACTTTCAGCAAGCAATGTTGTGTCATCTGCATATTGCAGGTTGTTAATGCATCTTTCTCCAATTCTGATGCCCCATTCTTCTTCATATAGTCTAATTTCTCAGATTATTTGCTCAGCATACAGACTGAATAGGTATGGTGAAAGTATACAACCCTGACACACACCTTTCCTGACTTTAAACCATGCAGTATCCCCTTGTTCTGTTCAAACGATTGCCTCTTGATCCATGCACAGCTTCTTCATGAGCACAATTAAGTGTTACGGAATTCTCATTCTCCTCAATGAATAAGGAAGATTGAAGAAAAATTGACACCTTTGAATTGGGGTGTTGGTTAATCAAACGAATATACCATAGACTGCTAAAAGAATGAACAAATCTGTCTTGGAAGAAGTACAACCAGAATGCTCTTTGGAAGCAAGGATGGTGAGACTGTGTCTCATATACTTTGGACATGTTGTCAGGAGGGATCAGTCCCTGGAGAAGGACATCATGCTTCGTAGAGTAGAGGATCAGCAAAAAAGAGGAAGACACTCAATAAGATGGACTGACACAGTGGCTGCAACAGTGGGCTAAAGCATAGCAACAATTGTGAGGTTGGCACAGGACCAGGCAGTGTTTCTTTCTGCTGTGCATGGGGCCCCTATGAGTCAGAACGGACTAGATGGCACCTAACAACAACATTCCTTGGTATTTTACAAAAAAAAAAAAAAAAAAAAAGATTACTATAAACTGCATAATTTGTACCTCAAATTTTATATACATTGTTATTGTTAGGTGCCATTGAGTTGGTTCCAACTCACAGCAAGCCTATGTGCAATGGAACACTGCCTGGTCCTGCACCATTCTCACAATCCTTGTTATCCTCAAGCCTATTGCAGCCACTGTGTCAATCCATCTCATTGAGGCTCTTCCTTTTTTTTTGCCAACAGTCTACTTTATCAAGCATGATGTCCTTCTCTTGGGATTGGCCCCTTTTGAAAACATGCCCAAAATATGTGAGATGAAGTCTTGCCATCCTTGCTTCTAAGAAGTATTTTGGCTGTACTTGTTCCAAGACAGATGTCTTAGACTGGGTTCTCTGGAGAAACAAAACCAGTAAAGTGTATAGATGTATATATAGAGAGAGATTTATATTGAGGAAATGGCTCAAGTGGTTGAATAGGATGGAACATCCCAAGTCCCTGGGTCAGGATAGAGGCTTCTCTTGATTCGTGTAGCTGCAGGGGCTGGCAAACCCAAGATCAGGTCAGAGAGCAGGGTTGTTGCTCACAGGCTGTGAAGATTGATGAATTCCAAGATTGGCAGGCAAGACCTAAGGTAAGCTGGTAGCTCAAGTCCCAAGAACTGGAGGCCAGAAAAACAGGAGCTCACTGCAGGACCCAGCATGAGCAAAAAGCCCACGAGCCTTGACAGAATATCCACTTGTATTCAACACAGGCCAAACACCCAAGGAAGCTCCCTTTCGACTGATTGGCAACTCAGAGCAGATCCTATCATGGAGGTGATCAGAACATCATACAACTGACAAACCACTTTATCACGGCCCAGCCAAGCTGACACACAATCTTAACTATCACAACAGATTTGATCATTCTTCTGACAGTCCATGGTATATTAAATATTCTTCACCAACACCACAATTCAAAGTCATCAATTCTGTTTTGGTCTTCCTTATTCGTTGTCCAACTTTCACATGCGTATGAGACGACTGAAAACACCATGGCTTGGGTCAGACACACCTTAGTCCTCAAAGTGACATCTTTGCTTTTTAACACTTTAAAGGATTCTTTTGCAGGAGATTTGTCCAATACAATGCGTTATTTGATTTCTTGGCTGCTGTTTGCACGGGAAACGTGGATCCAAGTAAAATGAAATACTTGACAACTTCAATCTTTTCTCTGTTAATCATGATGTTGCTTATTGGTCCAGTTGTGTTGCCTTTTTTTTTTTTTTTTTTTTCTTTATGTTGAGGTATAATGCATACTGAATGCTGTGGTCTTGGTCTTCATCAGTAAGTGTTTCAAGCCCTCTTCACTTTCAGCAAACAAGATTATGTCATCTGCATATTGCAGGTTTTTAATGAGCCTTCCTCCAATTCTGATGCTGTGTTTTTCTTCATATAGTCCAACTTCTTAGATTATTTGCTCGGCATACAGATTATAAGTATGATTATAAGTATAAATATGGTGAAATTATACAACCCTGACACACAACTTTCCTGACTTTAAACCATGCAATATCTCCTTGTTCTGTTCAAACAAACTGCCTCTTGGTCTATGTACAGGCTCCTCATGAGCAAAATTAAGTGTTCTGGAATTCCCATTCTTCTCAATGTTATCTCTAATTTGTTATGATTCACATAGTCGTAAGTCTTTGCATAGTCAATAAAACACAGGTAAACATCTTTCAGCCGTGATCCATCTGACATAAGCAATGACATCCTTCTTTCCATGTCCTCTTCTGAATTGGGCTTGAGTTTCTGGTAATTTCCTGTTGATGTACTGCTGCAACCACTTTTGGATGATCTTCAGCAAAATTCTACTTCTGTGTGATATTAATGATATTGATCAATAATTTCTGCATCATGTTGGATCATCTTTGGAATGGGTACAAATATAGATCTCTTCCAGTTGGTTGGCCAGGTAGCTGTCTTACAAATTTCTTGGCATAGACAAGTGAGCACCTTCAGCAATGTATCCATTTGTTGAAACATCTCAATTGATATTCCTTTATTCTTGAAGCCTTCTTTTTCAGCAATGTCTTCAGTGCAGCTTGGACTTCTTCCTTCAGTACCATCAGTTCTTGATCATATATTACCTCCTGAAAAGATGGGAAGTCAATCAATTCTTTTTTGGTACAGTGGCTCAGTGTATTCCTTGCATCTCCTTTTGATGCTTCCAACTTAGTTAATATTTTCCTCATAGAATCCTTCAATATTGCAACTTAAGGCTTGAATTTTTTCTCCAGTTCTTTCAGCTTGAGAAATGCCCTTCGTGTTCTTCCCTTTTGGTTTTCTATCTCCAAGTCTTTGCACATTTCTTTACAATACTTTGTCTTCTCGAGCTGCTCTTTTACTTCATCATTTCTTCCCTTCACTTTAGTTACCCTATGTTGAAGAACAAGTTTCAGAGTCTCTCCTGCCATCCATTTTGGTCTTTTCTTTCTTTCCTGTTTTTTAATGACCTCTTGGTTCCTTCATGTATGATGTCCTTGACATCACTCCACAGCTCATCTTGTCTTTGGTCATTAGTGTTCAAGGCATCAGATTTATTCTTCAGGTGATCTCTAAATTCAGATGGGATATACTCAAGGTCATACTTTAACTCTCATGGACTTATTCTAATTTTCTTCAACATCCACTTGAACTTGCATATGAGCAATTGATGGTCTGATCTGTAGTCATCCCCTGGTTTTGTTCTGACTGTTGGTATTGAGCTTTTCCATTGCTTCTTTCCACAGATGTAGTCAATTTCATTCCTTTGTATTCCATCTGGCAAGATCCACTTGTATAGTTGCTGTTTATGTTGTTGAAAAAAGGTATTTGCAATGAAAAAGTCATTGGTTTTGCAAAATTCTATAATGCAGTCTCAGGCACCATTTCTATCACCAAAGCCATATTTTCCAACTACCAATCTTTCTTTGTTTCCACCTTTCACAGTCCAGTCAGCAGTAATTATCAGTGCATCTTGATTGCATGTTTGATCAATTTCAGACTACAGAAGTTGGTAAAAATCTTCAGTTTCTTCATCTTTGGCCTTATTGGTTGGTGTGTAAATTTGAATAATAGTTGTATTAACTGGTCTTCCTTGTAGGCATCTGGGTATTATCCTATCACTGACAGTGTTGTTCTTCAGGGTTGATCTTGAAATGTTCTTTTGACCATGAATGCAATGCCATTCCTCTTCAATTTGTTATTACCAGCATAGTATATCATGTGATTGTCTGATTCAAAATGTCCGGTACCAGTCCATTTTAGGTCACTGATGCCTAGGATATCTATCTTTATGCATTCCTTTTCTGTTTTGTCTACTTCCAATTTCCCTAGAATCATACTTCATGCATTCCATATTCCAATTATTAATGGGTGTTTGCAGCTGTTTCTTCATACTTTGAGTCATGCATCTTGAACAAATGAAGATCTTGAAAGCTTGACTCCATCCATGTCATCAAGATGGACACTACTTTGAGGAGGCAGCTCTTTCCCAGTTGTATTTAAGTGCTTTCCAGCCTGAGGTGCTTGTCTTTCTGCACTATATGAGACAATGTTCCACTGCTATTCAAAAAGTTTTCACCGGCTAATTCTTTTCAGAAGTAGACTGCCAGGTCCTTCTTCCTAGTCTGTCTTAGTCTGGAAGCTCCACTGAAACCTGTCCCACATGGGTGACCCTGCTAGCATTTGGAATACTGGTGGCAAAGCTTTCAGTATCACAGCCAACATGCAAACCACTGTAGTATGACAAACTGAGAGACATGTGGTGGTTTATATTCACACAAAATAGTGAAGGAAGGCACTGTTTAGGAATAATTTTTAACAATAAAAAAACAAGTAATATACAATAAATAAACTAAGCATTTTAAATTCTCACTGCTAAATGGTACGTATGAAAGCCTAAGATTGTTTTGTTTTTGAAAAAATTGGAGAAAGCATCCTGATCATAGTACATGGTTTTCAAAAGAAAATTGTATTGCAAATGATTCAAAATATACTAACACAAATTGAAGATATCCACATACATGCACAAAATGCTTAAATTTAGCCTAGAGGTAAAAAATAGACTTTTATGCATATAGGTTAAATTGACAGTTAGTTGAAACTTTCTTATAACCTTTAGCTTTTGGCAAACGGAGCTGACCTTAGACTGCTAGTATGAAGATAAACTGAAAAATTTGCAAGATATCTTAAAAGCTATTAAAACAATATAAATTGTTGTGAAATTTATAAGTTCTTATGATTGAGAAACACTGCCTTATTAAAACAAATGCAGCGAACAAATCTGTGTTGCATCGAGCATTTGGTGAAATAATCATTGGTTCATTTCTGCTGCTAATAACATTCTCTTTTCTCTAAATTTTACCGTGGGAATTCATAATTTGTATGTCTTTTGATCTATATTAGTATTCAGTAACTCTGTGTTTGATATTTTTAAGTGCAAGTGCAGTAGAAATAAATTATACTTGCTTTTTGAAATGCTTATCAAGCACTGTATCGCTCTTAAGCCATCTCTAGCTTGTAAAAGAAAGAAAAACAATTCTGAAATTTTTCTGTGGATGTCTCATTCTGAGTATAGCTTTGCTTCCTATTTGTCTTGTGTTTTCCCAAGTCCACAGTAAATATGAAGATTTAACTTATTTTAGAGCCAAAGTCCACAGGCTCGAAGCATGATGTTTCAGTATAATTAAAACTGGCTTTTGAATTATAGAACGCACTAACTACAATTTGGCACAATTCTTCATAGACGGATTAACTATACCCAGGAGACTAATTACTTTTCCCATTTTAATGTTTTAAAATTGTAGAGGGGATTCTGCATCTTGGGGTAATTAAGCAATTGTTTATTTTTGAGGATTAACCCAAATGACTTATGTTAGAGGCCTATACCCTTGGAAAATATCACTGCTTTGCTTCATAAGCAAAGATACTAAAATTTTCTCCTCTTTTTTATTTTAAAGATGAGATTAAGTTACCTCAAAAATTAGGGATTTATTAGTTGTGGCCCATTTTTAATTTGAAAAGAAATGCTATAGAAACGTCCAGTTTAAATAGGGATATTGGCCTAAATGTAAATAAGTCAACTATAAAATTTCTTTGCATTAAGGCCATTTGAAACACAATATGCACTTTCCTATGCAAAATAAAGAGCTACCAAACTTAAATTTTAAACTAATTCATATAATTTGGACATTTCTATGATTTACTTCCATGAAAAGGATATATATTGATAAAATACAATATCTTTGTTTGATATAATCTTTTGAATCTTGCTTGCGTTCTTTAAAATTGCCCATGTGTATTTCTCACTTTGCACTCCCTTGAGAGGTGGATCATCTCAACAAGATGCTAAACCTGTATTTATATTCTAACTGTAATAATACTGTAGTGACATTTTTCAACAGCTTATCTTCAAAGAGCTCAAAGGCTGTAGATAATATGTTATCACACTCGTCACAACATTCTTGTGAATTCTGATGCTTTCTTTTCTTTTCTTTTTGTTTGAATTAAATAACTCCAGGATAGGGTGTTAAAAATGAATATATTTCATATTGGAAGCATTACGAAGAGCACAGCTTATTATTTTCTTAAATTCTTAAAAAGAAATTTGCACGTTTTAAGGTTTATGAAAAGTTTTACAGAAATATAACTGGAAAAGGTATTTAATTAATCTAAATCTACCACTCCTAGAAAGCAGGATAATCTTTTTACATATTCCGTATAGAATGTCATTCAGTTGTACTTAAATTCTCCTATCAAGAAACAATTTCTTCCAGTATTAAGTAGCTCTACTGGCTTAAAATCTCTTTTTTATATTGAGAGCTAAAATCTGTCTATATGCACATATTACCTTTTGGCCCCCGTTTCTTACTGTAGAACAACATATAGCTGTCTGACTACAATCCCGGGACCGTACTTGAGCAGGATTGAGGCATTTCATTTAATGGAGTCTAGAGCTTATTTTTTAGAGCTTAATGGCAGGGTATGACCTGAGGAGGCCTCAGATTTACAGTCCCCGGACTTTCTATAGTCTATGAACAGACAGTATTTTTTTGAGAATGGGAGAGGTTTTGAAGAAGGAATGTTATATTAAGTGAATAAATTGCGTGAGAAAGAGCCTGTATGTAACAAAAGGCTTGAATAATAACCTAGGAAAAAGAGAATGAGAACCTGAACTAGTATACAAAGTAAAGTTTGAGAGAAGAGGAAGGGCTGGGGAGTTTTTAGTTAGTTTGGAAGGTTAGGTGACTCACTATTTGTGGAGCAAAAAAATATTCAAAATGACTGATATTTTGATCCTGACTGACAGCAAGAATTATAACGATATCAAAGGAAGTAGTCCATTTAGTCAATATTTACTGAAAACTCATCATGTAAAAAATTAATATCACCCCCCTGCTTAAACATTTCAAATGCTTGCTCACCACAAATAGACTAAAAAACAAATTTCTTACCGTGGCCTGCAAGTTCTTCATAATAAAGACTACCCTTTTCTATATTTTTGATGTCCTCTTCTACCATTCCAGGCTATGTTTACTGTTTTCCATTCTTACAAGCCTTAGGTCTCTTCTTTATACAGATGACAGCAAGCTTGGTACTATATGTACTGCACCCTATGCTGAAACACTCATTCCTGAGATCTCAATGGTTATTCTAGTAACAGGTTAAGCATCATCTCCTTAGAGAAGACTGCACTGACCACCCATGTTTTTAACTTGCTTTGAATAATTCCTTAGCTTTTTTTTCCTTTATATTTTCCTTTCTTTTTATTAAAAACAAGCTTTTATGCTACATTCTAATTTTTAACTCTTACTGATATTTTTTACAACTATCTTTTATTTCAGGAGGCTGTCCTCCCAAAACCTTTCATCTTTGTGCCTGAATCTCAGTCAGTTGCTTTATTGGGCTAGTTCTCTCTCTGGATTTCTCTGGATTGCTTTATAGTCAGTATTTTTTGTTTTTTTTTTTTAAGCCTCCCAGGCTTCCTCTTTCTTGATTGCCTAAATGCTGTAGAAAAGAAACTGCAAAAGGAATACTGGCTCAAACATATTACAGTTTTATTTCTTGGATACATACTAACACTAAGAGAATGAAAGGTTGGTGAGAAGCTCTCCTTATATCCTCTTTCAGGGATCTAGATTGATGACTGCTATGAGATCTTCTACACATGATTTTTCAGATGCTAACTACATTAGGGTTAGTCTACTTCTCCATGACTAGGAGCCAGAATTCCAAGAATACTATCTTAGACCATAGCTGTCATCTTCTCTGGTAGTTACTTTTTTTGTTTGTTTGTTTTCGAGTTACGTTGTTTAATCTTTGTCTCTGCATCTACACTTGCTCAAAATACAATCTATTGCCACCATTTCTCTTCATTCAGATTGAATGTGCATTGTTGCAGAGCTTTCTAACCTGAGTGCCCTTGTATATTCTACATTAAAATTTTTTTTTTTTTTTTAATTTAGGTGAAAATCAGTATACCCACCCCTCACTTATCAACATTGTCTTAGTCGTCTAGTGCTGCTATAACAGAAATACAACAAGTGGATGGTTTTAACAAAAAGAAGTTTATTTTCTCACAGTAAAGTAGACTAAAGGTCCAAATTCAGGGTGTCAGCTCCAGGGGAATGCTTTCTATCTCTGTCAGCTCTGGAAGAAGGTCTTTTTCTTCAATCTTCCCTTGGACTAGGGGCTTCTCTGTGCAGGAACTCCGAGGCTAAAAGACATGCTCTGCTCTTGGTGTTGCTTTTTTGGCGATATGAAGTCCTCAGTTCTCTGCTTGTTTCCCTTTCGTTTTATCTTTTGAGAGATAAAAGGTAGTATAGGTCACACCCCAGGGAGACTACCTTTACATTGGATCAGGAAAGTGACCTTTGTAAGGGTGGTATTACAATCTCACCCTAATCCTCTCAACATAAAATTACAATCACAAAATGGAGGACAACCACACAATATTGGGAATCATGGCCTAACCAAGTTGATACACACATTTTTTTGGGGGACATAATTCAGTCCATGACAAGCTCAATATCATCAGTCAGAACAAGGCTAGGGGGTGACTGTGGAACAGAACATCAATTGCTCATAAGAAAGTTCAAGCTGAAACTGAAGAAAATCAGAGCAAGTCCACAAGAGTCAAAATATGACCTTGGGTATACCCCACCTGAATTTAGAGATCATCTCAAGAATAGATTTGACTCATTGAACACTAATGACTGAAGATCAGACAAGTTGTGGCATGAAATCAAGAACATCATACATGAAGAAAGCAAGAGGTCATTGAAAAAACAAGAAAGAAAGAAAAGACCAAGACGGATGTCAGAGGAGACTCTGAAACTTGCCCTCAAATGTCTAGCAGCTAAAGCAAAAGGAAGAAATGATAAAGTAAAAGAACTGAACAGAAGATTTCAAAAGGCAGCACAAGAAGACAAAGTAAAGTATTATAATGACATGTG
This sequence comes from Elephas maximus indicus, assembly GCF_024166365.1. NCBI lineage: Eukaryota > Metazoa > Chordata > Mammalia > Proboscidea > Elephantidae > Elephas > Elephas maximus. Next base: position 212,134,160 of record NC_064819.1, on the reverse strand, counting down.
CAAAGGGCTGGAGATAGAAAACAAAAAAGGAAGAACATGCTTGGTATTTCTTAAGCTGAAAGAACTGAAGAAAAAAAATTCAAGCCTTGAGTTGCAATAGTGAAGGATTCTATGGGGAAAATATTAAACCACCCAGGAAGCATCAAAAGAAGATGGAAGGAATACACAGAGTCATTATATCAAAAAGAATTAGTTGACATTCAACCATTTCAAGAGGTAGTATATGATCAGCAACCAATGGCACTGAAGGAAGAAGTTCAAGCTTCACTGAAGGCATTGGCAAAAACCAAGGCTCCAGGAATTGATGGAATGCCAATTGAGACGTTTTAAGAAACGGATGCAGCAAAGGAAGTGCTCACTCATCTATGACAAGAAATATGGAAGATAGCTTCCTGGTCAACTGACTGGAAGAGATCTACATTTATGCCTATTCCCAAGAAAGGTGATCCAACCGAATGCAGAAATTATCCAACAATATCATTAACATCACATGCAAGCAAAATTTTGCTGAAGATCATTCAAAAGCAGCTGCAGCAGTATATCAACAGGGAACTGCCAGAAATTCAGGCTGGATTCAGAAGAGGACCTGAAACCAGGGATATCATTGCTGATGTCAGATGGATCCTGGCTGAAAGCAGAGAATACCAGGAGGATGTTTACCTGTGTTTTATTAACTTTGCAAAAGCACTTGACTGCGTGGATAATAGCAAATCATGGATAACATTGGGAAGAATGGAAATTCCAGAACACTTAATCGTGCTCATGAGGACATAGATTAAGTGGCAGCTGTTCAGACAGAACAAGGAAATACTGAGTGGTTTAAGTCAGGAAGCTGTGTGTCAAGGTTGTATCCTTTCACCATATCTGTTCACTCCGTATGCCGAGCAAATAATCTGAGAAGCTGGACTATATGAAGAAGAACGGGTCATCAGGATTGGAGGAAGACTCATTAACAACCTGCTTTATGCAGATGACACAACCTTGCTTACTGAAAGTGAAGGGGACTTGAAGCACTTACTAATGAAGATCAAAGATCACAGCCTTCAGCATGGATTACACCTCAACATAAAGAAAACAAAACTCCTCACAACTGGACCAATAAGCTACATCATGATAAATGAGAAAAGATTGAAGTTGTCAAGGATTTCATTTTACTTCGACCCACAACCAACAGCCATGGAATCAGCAGTCAAGAAACCAACAGACACATTGCATTGGGCAAATCTGCTGCAAAGGACCTCCTTAAAGTGTTGAAAATCAAAGATGTCACCTTGAAGACTAAGGCTAAGACGCCTTGCACCTTACCCAAGACATGGTATTTTCAATCGCATCATATGTATGTGAAAGCTGGACAGTGAAGAAGGAAGACTGAAGACTTGAAGCCTTTGAATTGTGGTGTTGGCAAAGAATATCGAATATACCATGGACTGCCAAAAGAATGAACAAATTTGTCTTGGAAGAAGTACAGCCAGAATACTCCTTAGAAGCAAGGATGGCAAGACTGCATCTTACATACTTTGGACATGTTGTCAGGAGGGATCAGTCCCTGGAGAAGGACATCATGTTTGGTCAGCAGAAAAGAGGAAGATCCTCAATGAGGTGGATTGACCCAGTGGCTGCAACAATGAGCTCAAGCATAATAACGATTTTAAGGATGGTGCAGGACCAGGCAGTGTCTCCTTCTGTTGTGCATAGGGTTGCTGTGAGTCAGAACCGACTGGATGGCACCTAACAACAACAACATTGTATTCTGTAAAAGGAACACTGGTGGCACAATGGTTAAATGCCTATGAAACCCTATGGGGCAGTCCCACTATGTCATATATGGTCTCTATAAGTCAGAATTGATTGACTTAACAGCACACAACAACACAACATTGAATTCTGCACCACATAAAAGCTGAGGGTCTCAGAGACTGGTGGAATGGCCTATTAAACGAAAAGCTGAGACTAAGGTTAGAAATGATGCCCTGCAAGAATGGGATATTATCCTCCAGAATGAAGGATACACCCTTAATCAACTATAATTATATGGTGCAGTGTCTTCAAAGGGAAAAACACAGAATTTGGGAGCCAAGGAATTGGTTCTTCTCATTTCCACAACTCTGACCACTATGGGTTCAACACTCTTATTCCCAAGGAGGGAAATTTTCCACCAGGGGAAACAATAAGAGACCCATTGAACTTTGAGCTTTGGCTTTGAATGCCTTGTGTCACAATATAAGCAAACAAGAAAAGGAGTCGGTATCCCAGCGAGGGTGATTGACCCGATCATCGGGTGGAGGTAAGGCTGCTGTTACACAGTTGGGGAAAGAAGAATATGTTTGGTTCCTAGGTGATCCAGTGATCCATGTGAGTGACAATAAAGGGACAGTTCAACGCCCACAGCCTGCAAGGGGCACATAGAGCAGGAGCTCAGACCTCTCAGGGGTATAAGCAAGCCACCGGAAAAACAGAGTTACTATTTGAGGGCGAGGGGAACATAGAATATATAGTAGAGGGGAGAGTGAATGGGTATTAATTACATCCTTAACAACAGCTGCTTTGGTGGTGGCAATGATTTGTCCCATTAATTTTCTTCTTACAACTTTTCTTCAGGGAAAGAAGCCCACCAGAATCTTGAAGAGCTTCTCCCAGAGAACATGAGAAGAAGAACTGAAAGATACAACAGGCAGTCAGTAGAAGGTACTGTGTATGCCTCGTGAAGACTTCACAGTTCCACCCAATCTAGTACTTTGTAAATTGTCATCCAATTTTATTTCATTTCAAACTTTGGTTCGGAGAGCAGAGAATATTTGTTCAATCTTGAATTCAGTAATGTTTAATATAAGTAATTGCTGTTAGAAAAAAAAATTAAGACAATCTTGCAACATTTTTTAATTTCACAAAAGTAAAGCATGTTACTGATATAATTCAGAAAGAAAATACAAAACCACTCAGAAGCTTATGATCTAGAGATAACCATCATCAACAACTCAATCTGTATCTTTCTAGTCTTTTTTTTTCAATAAGCATCTGTCTATTCAAATAGATTTTTTTTCCAACAAAATTTGGGTCGTATTATATATACCGAGTATAACAGGATTTTTTAAATCACATAACAGCGTATCATGTACATCTTTTTATGCCATTGAATATTCTTCTATGTAAATATTAAGGGTCTACAATATTCTATCACTAAATATTTAAATTGTTTCCATTTTTCACTGTGAATGCCACTGCAATAAAATTCCTGGTAACTAATTCTGAGAACATGGCAATGATCATTTCCTAAGAATAAATACCTGGAAATGAACTTGTCAGCTCAAGAGGTAAGTATTTTTAAGGCCTTTGGTATATATTTCTGATTTACTGAAATTTGCTAACTTTGGAAATTGCACTGTTCACCCATTGCTCAAGTCAAAATTCTACATATAATACTTTTGTTCCTTGTGTTATGCTTTCTGTAGGATCTGTAGAAGTGGGTTTGCTGAATAAAAGAGTGCCTTCATTTGCCATTTTTTAATATAATTTTATTTATTTTGTTGTTGTCGAGAATATACACAGCAAAACATACACCAATTCAACAGTTTTTAAAGTACCATTCACTTACACTGATTATATTCTTTGAGTTCACAACAGTTCTCACCCTTTTGAGTTGTTCCTTTCCATTAACATAAATTCACTGCCCCCCTAAGGTTCCTATTTAATCTTTTGAATTATTTATTGTCAGTTTGATCCCATACAGAGAGTTCTTAAAAGAGCTTAATGCTCAAGGAAGACTTTTTTTTTTTTTTACTAGTTAAACTAAACTATTCTTTGGTTTTAAGAAGACTTCAGGGGATATTTTTGGTTTAAAGATTATCTCAGGGCAATAGTTTCAGGATTTCGTCCAACTTCCATGGCTTCAGAAAGTCTGGGGTCCATGAGAATTTGAAATTTTGGTCTACATTTTCCCCCTTTTGATAAGGATTTTTCTATAGAATCTTTGATCAAAATGTTCATTAATAGTAGATGGGCAGCATCCAGTTCTTCTGGTGTCATGGAAAAAGAGGCAGTTTTTATGAAGGTAATTAGCCACACATTCCATATCCTCCTCTTATTCCTGACTCTTCATTTTCCTCTGTTGTTCCAGGTGAATAGAGACCAATTGTTGTACCTTGGATGGGCGCTTGCAAGCTTTTAAGACCCCAAGCACTATGCATCAAAGTAAGAGGTGGAACAGAGCGCTAATCATCCCAACTAACTGGGGTGTTCTATGAAACCAGGACTTGAAAAGACATTTCAGCAAAGAGGATATTCAAATGGTCACTAAACACACGAAAAGATGCTCAGTGTCTTTAGCCATCAGACAGATGCAAATCCAAACAACTATGAGATACTATTTCACTCCTACTAGGATTGTTGCTGTTATCCATCCATTCCCACTCATAGCAACCTTATGTACAGCAGAATGAAGCACTGCCCTGTCCTGCACCATACTCACAATCGTTGTTATGCTTGAGCCCCTTGTTGTAACCACTGTGTCAATCCATCTCATTGACTGTCTTCCTCTTTTTTGTTCACCTTCTACCGAGCATGATATCTTTCTCCAGGGACTGATCCCTCCTATTGAGATGTTCACAATACTTGATACGTAGTCTTGCCATCCTTGCTTCTAAGCAGCATTCCGGTTGTACTGCTTCCAAGACAGATTTATTCGTTCTTTTGCCAGTCCATGGTATATTCAATATTCTTCACCAACACCACAATTCAAAGGCATCGATTCTTCTTAGATCTTCCTTATTCATCACCCAGCTTTCACATGCATATAAGGTGAATGAAAACACCATGACTTCGGTCAGGTGCACCTTAGCCTTCAAGGTGACATCTTTGTTTTCAACATTTTTCAAGAGATCATTTGCAGCAGATTTGCCCCATGCAAATGCATCTTTAGGTTTCTTGACTTTACCCACTATGACAGCTAAGATGAAAACAAAACAAAACTGGAAACAGCAAATGTTAACAAGGATGTGGTGAAACTGGAACCCTTACCCACTGCTAGTGAGAATGCAAAATGGCACCGCCATTGTGGAAAGCAGTGTGATGGTTCCTCAAAAAACTGAAAACAGAACTACCATATGACTCAATAATTCCACTCCTAGATATACCCAAAAGACTTGAAAGCAGACTCAAACAGAGACCTGTACACCAATGTTCATTGTAGCACTCACTATTCACAAAAGCCAAAATGTAGAAATAATCTAAATGCCCATCAGCAGATGAATGGGTAAATAAAATGTGGTACGTACATACAACAGGATGCTACTCAGCCAGCAGGAGAAATGAAGTCTTGATACGTGCTACAACATGGATGGAGCCGGAAGACATTAGGTTGTGTGAATTAAGTCAATCACAAAAAGGCAAATATTACATGACCTCACTAATACAAAAAGACAAATGTATAAAGAACAAAGTTTATTGGTGGTTACCAGAGGCAGGGGAGAAAAGGGAAGGGTGAGTTAATGGTAATGGAAATATTGTGTCGATTATGGGTAGGGTTGCACGGCCGATTATTGTAATTGCTGTCAATAAATTGTACACCTGTAAAAAGTTAAATTGGCAAAATTTGTGTGATAGATATATTTACAACAATGACAAAAAAAAAAAAAAGTAGCCGCTGAGGCTGATTATGTACAACTAAAAATCTCATGGGATTTGGTTTCTTGGCTTGGAAGTTTAGGGTCATGGTTTCATGTTACAGACTTTTTTTGAAGGGGTGGAGAAAAGGCTGTAACCTGGGTCTGTGGCAAATGAGCCCCAGAATACCACCACAGAACTGGTCTGCCAAGGGAGCTGCCACTTCTAACACACTCAAGAAATTGGAGATTCAAATAGCTTCTGACCTACTGCTGCTTCCAGGATCATACCACATGATCTAGGGATCAAAAGTCTGTCGTGAATATTTACTGCAGTTATATCAACAAAATGAATACCATATGTGCCATGTCCTCTTTTCCATCTAAATCACGCTCAAGACAAGTTTCACACAAGTGCACCTCATTTTTGAGAAATAGTGTGGTTTTTTCCAGCGTCTGCATCTAGGAATGCACACAAAAATAAGGACAGATGCTGAGATTTTAAGGTAATTTATCATATCCATCAGACAGGAAAGCTCCAGTTACCCCAACCAGATGAGAAAAAAGTGTTGTGAAAATGTGGGAGAGCCACAGTGGTCTATCTTCTCTTAGCGGATAGCTTCTCACCAAGAATAGTGCTGCTATTCTTTGTCTTCCAGAGTATTAGCTGGACAACTTCTGTCAAGGATGCCGCCTGCGATATGCCGTAAATTTCAATTAGGAACTACTACTTTCAACTTTTGTTTTTTTTCCTGAATGAGGATGTTTTAAAGAATTTAATTTAAAACCTTATAATATGAACACAGAAAAGATATCAACCCAGGTAATTCAAAGCTAGAACACTGCTTTGGTAACAGTGTCTACAGTAAAGTGAGTATGCTTGTTATGTTTATCACTATGCAACGAAACCTGTGTTTAATAGTTCTATCAAAATAGCTAAATCAATAGGTGTGTTAGACTTTATCATTTTGGTGGACAGAGTTTATATTTTTTCTTTTCTATTTTTAAGAAAGGAATGTGAATTAACAGAGTGTGATATAAAAACAAGAACTAATGCCTTTTAGCTTTCCTATTCTTTATTGTTTTTATTTGGTGTTACTAAAAAATATAGAACATATTTTCTCTTCAGAAGATTTTATAATAATACCTTACAGAAAACATAGTGCTGGAAATAATGTGGGGTCAGCAAAGGTAATTAACTTCAGTTTCTTTGGAGGGATTTGAAATAAAATGGAAATAAAATTATTAGATTTCATGAGAATTCACTTACAAAATAGACATCTCTCTCTTGTGGTTTTCAGGATGAAATTAAGATTATGAAATTCTTGAGGTGAGAACATTGGTGACAGATCAATAAAACCAGTTATACTCTGTTTTCGACTTCCTCAGATTTGGGCTTTTGGTATCACATAATAGTGCTGACCAGCTGAAATACATAACAAGTATTATTAGTTTTATTTATTTTTTTTTATTTTATGTTATCAACAGTATTTCTTTGGTTCAATAAAATATTTATTGTTCTAAGGAACTTATAAAACATGTAGAAATATTTCCCAAAAGCTTCTTTATTGTACAAACAGAGAAGAGAATAAATAGAGACAGGAATACATAATCCCTGGAAAAGAAGAAAAACAAATATGTACAGTTTATCTTCTTTCACGTTTACATACTAGTATTCACTTTTGTTAATGTCAGTTATCTCCAGTAACAAAATGATGCCCATAACAGAGGGCTTTATACTTGGTGTATGAAGCAAGATGTCGTTAAACATTTGTTCCTTAGTCTACTATACTGAAAGCTTTGGTGAGGTTAGCAGATGTTCCTTTCACAAAACAAATACTGGGTTTTGCTTTATTGGTGGTAGTGTTATTGCCAGCAACCACAGTAAAAGCTCTTTGGAAAATACAATTTATCTCTTTCCCAGTAGTTTTTTTTAAAAAACAGGAATATGCTGTGAGATTTGTCTTGTTTAAATAGGTATAAGAGAAGGAAACTTTCACCTTAGAGGCCCCAATATTAAAATATCTTCTCTAATATCGCTTAAATTTAATCCAGGATAATTCATGACCCATAACGAACAGGAAAAAAAAGGACAGGCAGGGCTCTTTCCATAGATGGTATGAAGGATTTTCTTTCTAACAATCGTATTCTATACCACCACCAACTAAGTTATAATTTTGAAATATTCAGGAGCTGGTATGTGTTTCAAAAATTTTAAGTTATTTACATTTTATGTGTAAGATGGACTATCTAGATTTCTATCAAGAAGCCAGAAAAACTGATCTACAAGGGAAATGTAGACTGTAACAGAGGTGTGATAAAACAAATTTTGGGGGAGAAAGAAAAAATAATTAGGTAAATATAAGGTCATTTGTTTTGAACTATTTCCCATTAAAACAAAACTCTGATTCAAACAATGTAAAAATTAGGAGTGGGACAAAGTAAATAAGAATCTCTTCTCTCTCTCAGATTATATTATCAGTCTTCTGTATGGTTCAGCATTATGTTTGGTAAAGTAGTGGGTCAACAAAAATGAGGGAAACCCTCCTCAATGGGATGAATTGACACAATAGCCATAGCAATGGGCTTACACATACCAGTCATCATGAAGATGGCTCAGGAACAGACAACGTTTTGTTCTTTTATGCGTAAGGTCACCATGAGTCACAGTTGACTGGACAGTCAACAACAACAACAACAACAATATGGTTCAGCATTAACATAACTGACACTATTAACTCCATAAACACGGCATCTTTCTTTGGATTGTCTTTCTTTTCCCACAACTTGCATGAGCTATGAGTGAGCCTGGTAAGAATGGCAGTATTATTAACAAATAGTTAAATGAGGTGCAAGAGCTGGTTTTGTTAAGAAGTAGCAAAAGAGCAAGAATGTGGAGTCAGAAGACCTGCACATGTCTTTGCACGTGCACCCACATCATTCCTAGTTTTTATTGAGTAGACTGACACTGGTGTTTTCTTTGTATTATATCGCACAGTTTGGTCCACATTTGTAATGAGTGGAATCACTAAGTATTAGAAGGGTGGAGTGCATGGGTATGGCTCTTTCTTTTCTCCCTTCCACAGCATGACATAATAACGTCCAGGGATTATTCCTCCAAGGAAAGAGGTTAAAATCTCTCCCAGTCCCACCGAGTTATCCTACTCAGCATTAGGGAGTGGTGGTAATGTTGGTGCCATGTTCTTTCAACCTCTGGCGCTATATCTTTGATTCTATTCCTCCCACACTGGATGAGCATGGAATGCTTTGTAATAACATCCAAACTTGGGCGTTATGGTAAAGGATGGAAAAGACAGAGCAAACCTCATGGCCTGTTTGAGCTTGAAACTATTTAAGGTTAAAATATTATAGAACAAATTACATAGTAGAGTAAGGCTCACTAATGTTCCCTGCATTGACTAAAAAGCCTCCAGTCTGAGATAGTAATAGGGAACCATTTGCCTCTCATTGAGAGCAATTGCAATCTCTGTAAAAAAAAAAAAAAAAGAAAAAGTATATATATATACTTCTTAGAATCATATGGGGAGGGATGATTGTAAGCTGAAGTACAACATTCAGAAATTCCTGATTTTCTGGGCCTTATATTTTTTTCCTTTTTTTAATGTATAACAATCTCACATATTTACCTCTTATTCTTACACTGAGAACTAGAGAGTGTTATTTTAAACCCTCTCCTCTTTATTCCTACATAGAGCTCTTAGAGAATCTTGGATCTTAGGTAGCAGTGAGGTAGGTAGTAAAAGAAACATAACAGAACATTATAGGAAAGAGGTAATAAAAAGTCCCCTTTATAAAGGATCAAAGGACGAAAACATGGTCTTAAAGATTTATTGGAAAACAATTATTTAGGCACTTGCAAACTATAAGTTGTCTTCCAAAATATAAATCTAGATCTGATGCTTAATCAATATTGGAAAGTCACTTTTAAGATGTCAAACATTCAGGATTTCATTTCAAAATGAACTTTTTAAAATGAAGACCTTATTTTATTTTTTTCACTCTCTGTATGACTGAATACTCTGTTTTGGTCCTACAAGGCAGTAGCAAAATGCTGTCTACCCATACCTTTGGCTTTCTCTCCAGAGCACACTTCCTTTTTTTTTTTTTTTTTGTCTAAAAAGAAATATATTTTGCTTCTTATTCTTTTTTTTTTAAATTGTACTTTAGATGAAGGTTTACAGAACAAACTAGCTTCTCATTAAACAATGAGTACACATATTGTTTTGTGACATTAATTACCAACACAATGACATGTCAACACTCCCCTTCTCAACCTTGGGTTCCCTGTTACCAGCTTTCCTGTCTCCTTCTGTCTTCTAGTTCGTGCCCCTGGGCTGGTGTGCCCCTTTAGTCTTGTTTTGTTTTATGGGCCTGTCTAATCTTTGGCTGAAGGGTGAATCTCAGGAGTGACTTCATTAGTGAGGTAAAAGGGTGTCTGGAGGCCATACTCTCAGAGTTTCTTCAGTCTCTGTCAGGCCAGTAAGTCTGGAGGGTTTTTTTTTTGTGTGTGTGAGTGTGTGAGTTAGAATTTTGTTCTACATTTTTGTCCAGCTCTGTCCAGGACCCTCTATCGTGATCCTTGTCAGAGTAGTGGTGGTAGCCAGTGGACTCAGTCTAGTGGAGGCTGTGGTAGATGTGGTCCATTAGTGCTTTGAACTAATCTTTCCCTTGTATCTTTAGTTTTCTTCATTCTTCCTTGTTCCTGAAGGGATGAGACCGGTGGAGTATCGTAGATGACCACTCACTGGCTTTTAAGACCCCAGACGCTACTCACCAAAGTAGAATGTAGAACATTTTCTTTATAAACTATGTTATGCCAATTGTGCTAGATATTCCCCAAGACCATGGTCTCCATAGCCATCAGCCCAGCAATTCGGTCCCTCAGGGAGTTTGAATGTGTCTATGGAGCTTCCAGAACCTTGCCTTGTACAAGTTGTGCTAGCTTCCCCAGTATTGTGTAGTGTCTCACCCTTTACCATATTTACCACTTAACTATTGTCTATTTAGTGTTTTTCCATCCCCACCCGTCCCCTCCCTCGTAACCTTCAAAGATTTTTTCTTTTTCTGTGTAAGCCTTTTCATGAGTTTTTATAGTAGCAGTCTCATACAATATGTGTCCTTTCGTGATTGACTTATTTCACTTACCATAGTGCCCTTGAGACTCATCCATGTTGTGAGATGCTTCACAGATTCATCATTGTTCTTTATTGTTGCATAGTACTCCACAGTGCATATGCACCATAGTTTATTTATTCATTCATCTGTTGATAGGCATCTAGGATGTTTCCATTTTTTGCTATTGTGAACAATGTTGCAATGAACATGGGTGTGCATATGTCTATTCCTGTGACGGCTCTTATATCTCTAGGGTATATTCCTAGGAGTGGAATTGCTGAATCATATAGTATTTCTATTTCTATCTTTTTAAGGAAGTGCCATATCATTTTCCAAAATGGTTGTACCATTTTGCATTCTCATCAGCAGTGCTTCAGTGTTCCAATATCCCTGCAGTCTCTCCAAAATTTGTTTTCTGTTTTTTTTTTGATTCATGCAAGTAATGTCAGGGTGAGATGGTATCTCTTTCTGGTTTTGATTTGCATTTCTTAATGCCTAGTGATCATGAGCATTTCTTCATGTGTCTGTTAGCCTGCTGAATGTCTTCTTTGAGGTAGTGTCTGTTCATTTCCTTTGCTCACTTTTTAATTGAATTATTTGTCCTTTTGTTGTAGAGGTGTTGGATTTTCCTGTAGATTTTAGAGATTAGATCTTTGTCAGATTTGTTATAGCCAAAATATCTTTCTCAGTCTGTACATTCTCTTCTTACTGTTTTGGTGAAGTCTTTTGATGAGCATAAGTGTTTAATTTTCAGAAGATCCCAGTTATCTAGTTTATCTTCTGAAGTTTGAGTGTTGTTAGTCATGGTTTATATTCTGTTAATGCAGTGTATTAGAGCCTCTAACGTTGATCCTATGTTTTCTTCTATGATCTCTATAGTTTTGGGCTTTATATTTAGGTCTTTGGTCCGTTTTTCCATTTTGAATTAGCTTTTGTGTAGAGTGTGAGGTATGGGTTCTTTTTCATTTTTTTTGGAGATGGACATCCAGTTTTGCCAGTACCACTTGTTGAAAAGACTGTCGTTTCCCTATTTGATGGACTTTGGGCCCTTCTCAAAGATCAGGTAACTGTAGCTTGATGGATTTACATGTGGGTACACAATTCTGTTCCATTGGTCAATGTATCTGTCATTGTACCAGTACCAGGTTGTTTTGACTACTTCACTGTGTAGTAAGTTTTGAGATCAGGTAGCGTGAGTCTTTCTGCTTTGTTCTTCCATTTTAATAGTGCTTTACTTTTCCAAGACCTCTTTCTTTTCCATATAAATTTAATTATTAGTTTTTCCATTTCTTTAAAGAATGCTGCTGGTATTTTTGGATTGAGATTTCATTGTATAGTAGATTGCTTTGGGTAGAATTGACATTTTCACCATGTTGAGTCTACCTATCCATGAGCGTGGTATGTTTTTTCATTTATGTAGTTCTGTTTTGGTTTCTTGCGGTAGTGTTTTGTAGTTTTCTTTGTATAGGTCTTTCACATTCCTGATTAAATTTATTCCTAAGTGTTTTATTTTTTTAAGGGCTATTATAAGTGGTATTGTTTTCCTGATTTCATTTTCATCTTTCGCTTTATTGGTGTATAGGAATCCAACTGTTTATTTTGTATCCTGCTACTCTGCTGAATCTTTCTATTACTTTTAATAGTTTTCTCACGGAGTCTTTTGGGTTTTCTGTGTGTAGCATCATATCATCCACAGAGAGGGATAGTTTTACTCCTTCATTACCAATTTGGGTGCCCTTTATTTATATTATTTATTTTATTAACTAAAGCGAAAGGCCAATAGGTTAAAGTTCAGAAGATGACTTACAAGAATATCAAAAGTAGAGTGCCTTTACTCTGTTCTGAAGACATAAATCATAGAACTCACATGCATGTTTTTGTGAAAAACTTTGAACAACTTGGAAAAATGCAAGTCGTCATATTCAAACTCTATTATGATGTAGTTTTGATGACTTTCCCTGCTCTTCTAGTAGGAAGAGCTTCTAAAACAAATGTGATACTGTGTACCAACTCAGCATGATTTTGTGCTATGAAGTGATAGCTTATGCCTAAATATCTCTTTCCTCTTCTGCAGTTCCCAGATCCAGTTGCCCAAATCTGTCTATTCTATCTCAGAACAGTCTTCTATTCCTTTTAGATTCCAATACCACTATTTTATTACATTTTGCCTGGACCACTACAGAAGACATTTTTATTCTCTAACTCTAGTTCCAACATGCTACCTTCAGAGTTGTCTTACAGGAACACAATTTTAAATTTTTTTTTGGGGGGGGGAGGGTTTGGTGACTATAGAGCCAGCAAGCAGAATCGAAGGAAGGAATAGACCAAGGCATATCAGGAACTGTGGGTCAAAAAGATTTGGTGACTAATTGGATCTAGGAGATAAAGTATTCAAATGAAGAGAAGATTGGTTAAGCATATAATTAATACAGGCAAGTCTGAAGCAAAAGTTGTTTTAAGAATGGGGGAGATGATATTAAATATATGGTGAGAGCAGAATCCAAAATGCATCTACCTAGTAGGCATTTGGAAAACTATGGTGGAATCCGGGAATCAGGTTCTATAAATAGTAATATGGAAATCATCTGCATGTGCAGTTTATCATTGGCAAGTATAATAATGCCAGTTTTAAAATTGTACATGGAGATTCACTGAGAGAAGAACCAGTTTTTTTTTGACATGATAAAATGATCCCTGAAACATCTTTTCTATTCCCATTTTCAATTAGATAAACAATGTTGCTATAAATATAACTCCTCACATATTTAGTTGTTGTTAGGTGCCTTTGAGTTGATTCTGACTCATAGTGACCCTATGCACAACAGAACTGAACACTGCCTGGTCTTGTGCCATCCTCACAATCATTGCTATTCTTGTGCCTGTTGTTGCAGCCAACTGACCTTCTACTTTACCAAGCCACATATTTAGAGCACTGCTTATTTCTTTATTTGTTTTTGGTGAACATAGAAGAGGATTGAAAATGAGAATTAAAGTGTGAATATTTTTTATGCTCCTGGAAAAGTGAGAAAGCCCATTGAACACTTCTGCTGTAGTTAAAGTGATGGGCTACTAACCGAAAGGTCATTGGTTTGAGCCCACCAGATGCTCTGGGGGAGAAAGATGTGGCAGTCTGTTTCTGTAAATATTACAGCCTTGAAAACCTTATGGGATAGTTCTACTCTGTCCTGTAGGATCACTGTGAGTCAGAATCAACTCAGTGGCAACGGATTTGGTTTGGCTGTAGCCATTTGACCAGATGGAGAAAATTTCTGAATTTCTGCTATGGACCAAACTGATAAATGGGGTGGGACTGTATGCACGGTGGGACTATTTGTTTCCCAGATAAATGAATGGCATATTGACTTAAATGATATTCGAACAACCTACAGTAGTTAAAGGAACTTTTTAGGATGTTGAACACTGCAATATTTATTCTGTATCAGCTGAACTCGAATTGTTTTAAGAGGCGGTGAACCCTATGGACCACTCATAATTATCACAGAACTAGAGCCACAAAGCCACACAACAGACTGTACCCCTTATTTGCTCATTCTCTAAATTAAATTTAAAAGGTAGGGGAATTTCTATAACGGCATTGAATCCCTGGCCACACTAAATAAAAATTGCATGAACACAGCATGGAAAACTGAATCCCTATGTATTAGTGAGATATCTGTGGTGGAATGCAGAATGAATTCTCCATGGACCAAATCAATTATCATCTACTGTGAGTTTTGATTTTAAATAACTTATTTGACTAAGAGTCCTGGTTAAGAAAGATGGGTTCATTAAGAAAACTATAAAATAAATTAAGGTAGCAGATTCTACTAGATGGGAATGTCTACAAGATTCACTCTGCTTTAATGAAAATATTTTCTATTTGACAGCTCAGTTCCAGCAGACAATGATAATCTTATAGATAGAGAAGAAATAAATATGGGTGTAGGTTTACATCTGTTTTCTAATAATTCCTAATAGAAGGGTTTTTTTGCTTTACAGTAATGGCCTTGGTCATCAAGAAAAGCATGTTTTTCTCAGCATTCCTACTGAAGAAGAAAAATTGTTTTCTGATAATGTATAAATTTAACTTTGGTCAACATAAATGAAGGTTAAAAAATATGATTAGCATGTCTACTCACTTTCCCTTCTTTCTACAGAAATATTTCTTCTTGAAATTATAGATGGATGGAGTAAACTATAAATTCTAAAATAATAATAGTGGAACAGTATGAATGTTGACTGAAGTGTATGTCCTCTGTAGCAGGGTGCTTGGGGTGTCACTGTCAGCTGATTCCTTCATGATAATATCAGAGGACACTGTTAAGGATTTCAGTGTTTAATTCTTCCTGAAAATGGTATGAGGGAAATGTTGACACAAAACTGGCTAGACTGTTTAGCAAAGTTTCGTGTCAGAAAAAGGTCAGCTTTTTAGATCATGTTTTCTTTCCCATGTCAGGGGCAGGAGGACAGGGAAGCAAAGAGTTTCCTTTTGAATGGTGAGAAAAGCTGCAACGTTTTATTTTCATAAATTGTCTGACCTAAAACTACCACAAATTCCCATTCAGAAAATACAAATTACATACTGCCTCTTCCACTTAAGCTGTTCAGGAAAATCCAAAAAATAGCAGTTCTCCTGCTGAGTGAAAAAATCCCTAGGTGACTGTTCAAGAAAATTCTGGAGGCAGAGATAATCTTCCTCTGTAGAATCCATCAGCAAAAGAAAAACAGAGCAATGTCAGAAAGAGCAAACAACACCTTTGAAAATATATATGGGCAGCATTAGAGCTGCAGTGCTTGTCTTAGTGGTTATAATTAAATGGTTAAGAGAGAGATGGCTGTGGATCATATTATCAATTTGAACCCCTGTTCTACAGTTTATCAGCTGTGGGAACTGCGACAAGTTAATTAGCTTCTCTGTGCATCAATTTCCTTATCTGTAAAGTGAAAATAATAATACCTACTTCTTAGGTTTGTGGGGGGGATTAAGTAAGTTAACACATACCACGTACTTTAAAAAACCCAAAACCTGTTGTTCTTGAGTCAGTTCCAACTCACAGTGACCCTATAGGGCAGAGTAGAACTATCCTACAGAGTTTCCAAGGAGCAGCTGGTGGATTTGAACTATCAGCCATTTGGTTAGCAGTTGAGCTCTTAACCACTGTGCCACATAAAATGCTTAAGATAATTGATATTTGGCACATAGTTGGTGCCTTACATAATTATTATAATCATTATTACCATTGTTGTTATTCAGGGTCTGGTAAGTCATTACATATAATGAGCCCATCAAGGAGAGAGCTAGAGAGAAATCCATTGCTATATTTTCTCAAAATCAGGGGAAAAGAGATATTGCCCCCCACTCACAGTGAGTGTACTAGTTGCATTGATAAAATAATAGAAGTGTATTTTATATTGTAGCATTATTGAAATATGAAAAAGTAAACATAACTATTCCAAAATGTCTTAGAAAAGAAGCTTCCTAAGGACACATGTACTGAAGGCTGTTGAGTTTACAAACTGGTAGTCACAGAAAGGTGAAATATAATCCATGTGCACTATGTGAAAACAAAACAAAAACAGAGTATGATTTTACAGCCCAATTAATTGGCCTTAAATAGTGTCATCTCACTAGGCATATGGTATTGGGCAATATGGTCATATACAAAATTCCTGGGTGTCATAGGAAACTCTGGTGGCATAGTGGTTAAGAGTTCAACTGCTAACCAAAAGGTCAGCCGTTCGAATCCACCAGGCAGTCCTTGGAAACCCTATGGGGCAGTTCTACTCTGTCCTATAGGGTTGCTATGAGTTGGAATCGACTCCGCAGCAATGAGTTTTTGGTTTTTTGGTAGGTGCGGTAAATGATTTGCACTTGGCTGGTAACTGAAAAGTTGGTGGCTTAAACCCACCCAGTGGCACTGTGGAAGTCTTGGCGATCTGCTTCTGTAACGATTAGAGCCAAGAAAACCCTGTGGAGCAGTTGTACTATGTAACACATGCGGTAACGATGAGTCCGAATCTACTCAACAGCATAAGTCAACAATGATATAAGAAGGGATTTAATTAAGACAGTTGCCAACAACACAATAGGAATAATTGTGGAAATCATAAAATGCCAGTTTTTGATTTTATAAGGGAATATGTTTCTATCATTTAAGAGTCATATTTAATATGTAAAGGTATGCTGTGGAATTTGGCAACCATAAAGTACATCTATATAGCAGTAGCAGCAACTCAGAACATTGGAAAGCTAACAATTTCTCTTGGATAAATGAGGAAGATTCTAATAGAGACAAATGGAGATATTATAACTGTATTTGAAAGTTTATATGGGTGTTTGTCTCATAACATTATGTTTCTGTATTTGAGTCCCTGATACGAAGTAAAAGCAACTTGAGTTAGCCTATAGGAGGAAAGTATTTCCCACACATACTCCTCATCCATTTTAATCATCCATCTATGTAGTCACCATTGCAGTTAATTTCCAGCCTTCATGCGTGGGAGTATGAATACAAAGCAACTGAAAGAAATGCTGATTTTTTCATCTTACAAAAAATAATTTTCACCCTTCATTTTAATTACTTATTATTTTAAATTTTTAACATAATAATTAAATCATGACCCTGCTGGTATCTGAATACTGGTGGCATAGCTTCCAGCATCACAGCAACAGGCAAGTTCCCACAGTACGATAATCTGACAGACATGTAGGGGGACCCATGGAGGACAGCTTTCAGCTGAGCTTCCAGACTGAGACAGACTAGGAAGAAGGACCCGGCAGTCTACTTCGGAAAAGCATTAGCCAGTGAAAACCTTATGAATAGCAGCAGAACGTTGTCTGATATAGTGCTGGAAGATGAGCCCCCCAGGTTGGAAGGCACTCAGTAGATGACTGGGGAAGCACTACCTCCTCAAATAGAGTCAACCTTAATGACATGCATGGAGTAAAGCTTTCAGGATCTTCATTTGCTGATGTGGCACGACTCAAAATGAGAAGAAATAGCTGCAAACATCCATTAATAATCAGAACCTGGAATGTATGAACTATGAATCTAGGAAAATTGGAAATTGTCAAAAATTAAATTGGACACATAAACATTGATATCCTAGGCATTAGTGAGGTGAAATGGACTGGCATTGGCCATTTTGAACCCGATGATCATATAGTCTACTATGCTGGGAATGACAAGTTGAAGAGGAATGGTGTTGCATTCATTGTAAAAAAAAAAAGTTTCAAGATCTATCCTGAAGTACAACACTGTCAATGATAGAATAATATCCATACACCTACAAGGAAGACCAGTTAATATGACTATTATTCAAATTTGTGCACCATCCACTAGGGCCAAACATGAAGAAATAGATTTTTATCAGCTGTCGCAGTCTGAAATTGACCCAACATACAATCAAGATGCATTGATAATTACTGGTGATAGGAATGCAAAAGTTGGAAACAAAGAAGAAGGATCAGTAGTTGGAAAATACAGCCTTGGTGATAGAAACAATGCCGGAGATCGAATGATAGAATTTTGCAAGACCAACGACTTCTTCATTGCAAATACCTTCTTTCACCAACATAAACGGTGACTATACACATGGACCTCGCCAGATGGAACACACAGAAATCAAATTGACTACATCTGTGGAAAGAGACAATGGAAAAGCTCAGTATCATCAGTCAGAACAAGGCCAGGGGCCGACAGAACAAGGGGGTACTGATTGATTTAAAGTCAAGAAAGGTGTGCGTCAGGGTTGTATTCTTTCACCATACCTATTCAATCTGTATGCTGAGCAAATAAGCCGAGAAGCTGGACTATATGAAGAAGTACAGGGCATCAGGATTGGAGGAAGAATCATTAACAACCTGCATTATGCAGATGATACCACCTTGCTTGCTGAAAGTGAAGAGAACTTGAAGTACTTACTGATGAAGATCAAAGACCACAGCCTTCAGTATGGATAGCACCTCAACATAAAGAAAACAAAAATCCTCACAACTGGACCAGTGAGCAAAATTATGATAAGCAGAGAATAGATTGAAGCTGTCAAGGATTTCATTTTACCTGGATCCACAATCAACAGCCATGGAAGCAGCAGTCAAGAAATCAAAAGACGCATTGCATTGGGTAAATCTGCTGCAAAGGACCTCTTTAAAGTGTTGAAGAGCTAAGATGTCACCTTAAAGACTAAGGCATGCCTAACCCAAGCCATGTCAATTGCATCATGTGCATGTGGAAGCTGGACAATGAATAAAGAAGACTGAAGAATTGACAACTTTGACTTGTGGTGTTGGAGAAGAATATTGAATATGCCATGGACTGCCAAAAGCACAAACAAATCTGTCTTAGAAGAAGTACAACCAGAATGCTCCTTAGAAGCAAGGATGGTGAGACCGCGTCTTACGTACTTTGGACATGTTGCCAGGAGGGATCAGTCCTTGGAAAAGGACATCATGCTTGGCAGAGTACAGTGTCAGCGGAAAAGAGGAAGACCCTCAACGAGGTGGACTGGCACTGTGGCTGCAACAATGAGCTCAAGCATAACAACGATTGTAAGGATGGCTCAGGACCAGGCAGTATTTCGTTTTGTTGTGCATAGGGTCGCTGTGAGTAGGAACCGACTGGATGCCACCTAACAACAACAACAATTGAATTATCCATGTAAAATTTCAAATAAAACAGTATAGAGAAATGATTGAAAAGCCATTTAACTCTGTCTAATCGGGTTTCTCCTGCAAATGGTCAACACTGCTTACATTCGGACTATATTCTTCCAAGAATTTATATATATATATATATACACTTAAAGGAGCTCGTATTTTTCATAGTATTCTGGGCCTTTATTTTCTACTGTCACTGTATGTAGTCAGTTTGTTCATTCCAACACTTTCAGTTCTCATTCATTTTAACAATGGAGTAGTCTTTCACAGTACAGAGTTATCTTTGTCTCTTTCTTCGTACATGTTTATATTGTTAATAATGTTTTTGCTCTTGTAAATCGTGATTGAACTAATAATAATAATAAAAAAGGAAAACCTCACTGGCTGATAAACACATGCTAGATGCTCAGTATGGCAAATAATCATGGAAATGTAAGTTTAAAAATTCTGTATCATTTTACACACATCAGACTGGCAAAAATAAAAAAAAAAATTCTACCTATACTAAATGTTGTTGAAGATGTGGAGGAATAGAAACCCACATATACTGTTGGTTGATGGGATGTTAGGACTTCTCTGGACAAATAGGGACCCTATTTGAGTCCTAAACCCCTCTTAAATCACTGCACCATCAGGGCTCCACAAATAGTAATACAAAGAAATTAGAAGATGTATATAACTTGCAATGTATTAATTATTTTCCCAGGTACATAGCAGCAATTCCTATGTACCCTGAGAAGCTCTCCTAAGATATGAGTATGTCTCAGCCTAGTGGGTATGTTGGAAATTTGTGCAGCATTGGTAGTTACCATAGCGATGGTATTACTTGTACGTAGTAGGCAGTGACAGGGAAACTAAACATCCAGGAAGGTACAGGATAACCCCACACCGCAAAGAATTGTTTTGTCCAAAATTACATTTTCTTTCAAATATCTTACCAGACACTCATCTAAGTGAAAAGCGGAGAATAAAACTCCATTTTACATAAAATAAAAACTATTACTTTTGCATTTTTTAATATACCTTAAATTTTTTAAGTAAATTTCTTTTGTTTGGATATTCACGTGCCGTTCCCCATTTTGAAACTACCACCAACAGCCGAATGACCCTTAGTATGCAATCCCCAACACAGCCTTCTTATATCAATGTATATTTACATTTGTTGCCATCACAATAAATTTATACATAGGAGCAAGTATCTCCCTACTTCATTATGTCTTCAGGTGTAGTTTTGTCTATGTACATATTAAAATTCATGTTTTTTAAAAATTATTTTCCTTTTATTTATGTAGCTATTTTTTTCAAGATAGATATATAAGTTGTGGTTGTTTTTCATTGTTGTCAAGTCCATTTCAACTCATGGTGATCCCATGTGCTCAAAGTAGAACTGCTTCATAGGGCTTTCAAGGCTATGACCTTTAGACCGTCCGAACTGTCTTATGGGATGCCTCTGGATGGGTTCATACCACCAACCTTTCAGTTAGTATTCGAACATTTTACTGTTTGTATCACCCAGGGGCTCCATGTACATATAGGTACATTATATTGTTGCTGTTGTTGTTGTGTGCCATTGAGTCATATTATTAAAAGAGAATAAATGATATGTGACAAAATAGTTGTTATGAAAAGGGACTGTTGTATTTGGGTTGGGAACCACTGCAATGTCAGAATTTTTACACGCGTGTACATGGAATCATAACCATGCATGTTCATTATAGTATGACTAAAATTAGGAAATATCATAATATCTATTAGCAGGGAAATACATAACTTGTGGAAACCCTGGCAGCATAGTGGTTAAGTGCTATGGCTGCTAACCAAGAGGTTGGCAGTTCGAACCTGCCAGGCACTCCTTGGAAACTCTATTGGGCAGTTCTACTCTGTCCTATAGGGTCGCTATGAGTTGGAATCGACTCAGTGGCAGTGGGTTTGGTGTTTGGTTTTATATAATTTATGGTCTTTTAATATCAGAAACATTATATTGAATCAATCTAAGAGGTAAGTACCAACATGTATAACTCTCTAAACAATATGGACTGTAACATAAGCTGTACATTGTTATTATAGCATGGAATAGTTTATATGAAGTTTAAAACTTGCATAACTTTACTATGTATTACTTGGAGACGTATACTTATCTGATACAATATAAAAGCATTCAGAAATGGTAAACACTAAATAATGATATCTGTTTCTGCTTGATAAGCAGCAAAGAATAATGGGTTTGGAAATGCTTGTGCATAGGAGGCTAAAATTCAATCAGATACATTTTATTTCTTAAGCTAACCAATGGATATAGAAATATATAATTGCTTATACATTTTGGTTTGTATGTAGTGGTTAAGAGCTCAGCTGTTAACCAAAAGGTCAGCAGTTCAAATCCACCAGCCACTCCTTGGAAACCCTATGTAGGCAGTTCTATTCTGTACTATAGTGTCACTATGAGTCAGAATTGACTTGATGGCAATGGATATGAATTATTTTATAGTAACTTTAAAATATATAAAGGCAAGAAAAATATAATACTATGGTTCAATAAATACTATTCACTTTAGAACAAAGTAGTTTGAAAGGATTTATAGAAAATTAAATACAATAATGTAACTAAATGCCATGCTAGATGTATATTCTAAGTAACAAAGTTGAATGGATTCTTCCTCTTACATTCCAATAATTTTTCCAAACCATGCAATTTTAAAGTTTACCTTATATTTGGACCATACTTTTCTTGCACAATGGTTTTCTTTTAGTATTTTCAATTGACTCATTTTCTTGTTCAAAGAAGCATTTCCATTTTCTCCATATCATTAATATTTTCCAGGTTCTTAGTTACCCTATTTGTTAAATGGTTTCACACATACTGAATTATTTCTAGGCTTGCTTCACAGCTGTCATGCTCCAATTGTTTTTTCTTTCTTTCTTTGTTTTTTATTTTTATTATACTTCCAGATTTAGGTCCACTAAATTTTGGATCCAATGTCTCACTCTTTTTTACATGTTTTTCTCTTATTACATCCGAAAGTTTTATTGTTGCTTGCATGGGTATAAAATTCTGTGTTCAAAATAGTTTTCCCTAAAAACTCAAAGACAGTTCATTGCCTTTTAGCATCTAATACTGAAAACCTGTTTTCAATCCTTTTTTTTTTCTTTCTTTTCAGCAGTTGTCTCAGTTCTTTGCTGCCTCATTATACCACCTGAGTGCTAACCACCTGATGCTCCGTGTTACTGCAAGAGCACAAGTATGTTTCAGTCAGAAATTTTTGGAGTTTTTGAAGTCTGAGACATTCCTTAAAGTTTGGGGAAAATTAAATAGCCAAATGACCAGCAGCTCTTGCACTTCTTCTCAGACACCAGGTCCTGAGCTGCTCCCTTCCCTGACCTGTGGTAGGCTGATCATAGCCCCAAGCTGATCTCTGTGGTCCTAAGGTAAGCTGGGATCACGGCTGCAAGCTGGTCCCCATGGTCCTCAGGCCTGGGGGATCATGGCCATGAACTGGACCCCACGATCCTCAGGCCTGCTGGGATCCACAGATTACAAGGGCTTCCTTCCTCTTTGTGCTGGCTGCGATACAAGCTTGCTCTTTAGAAACCTATTCTCTCCCAAGAAGCCTCTTCGGGCTTCTTGAGCCTGAGAAGGACCCGGGTGGAGATGTTGTTGGCATAATCTTGGAGAAGAGTGTGGATATTAGGTGATATCCAGCCAGAATTTGACTCTATACTCTAATTTCCCTGAAAATATGGAAGCCAAAGATATTGGGGGTTAAAGTCTTTCAGATGCAGAACCACTCAGAGCCCATATTTAAGGGAAAATGAGGTTGGGTATGAGCAAAGAACCCTGGGCAGGTGGTAACCAATGCTGCAGGACTTGGGCAGCAGTCTGGAGCCTGGGGAGGCTGAGCAAGGGTACTGAAGTCTGGTGCTGGTGGGTTGGAGAGGGGGACTTGGAGAAACCTTGATCCCTAGCATGGATCAGTAATCTCTCCCTTCTACACCAACAGTCTTCATTTTACGTGGAAAAGAAGCAAGTAGGGGTGAGGGATGTGGGATTGGGGAGCACTGAGTCTTCCTCATCAGTGAAGAGAGATCATGATGAGAGCTCAGCCCTCAGCATAGCACAGGGTCTGCACATGGGAGACAGTGTTCCTGCCTGTGGGATCCTTGGTGAGTAGCCCTAAGCCAGGTCCTTGCTTTTTTTTTTTTTTCCTTTTTTTTTTTTTATTGGGCTTTAGGTGAAAGTTTACAGCTTGAGTTAATTTCTCATACAAATATTTATACACATATTGATTTGTGACGTTAGTTGCAATCCCTAAAATGTGACAGCACACTCCCCCTTTCCAACCTGGGTTCCCTGTGTCCATTTAACCAATTCTTGTCCCTTCCTGCCTTCCCATCCTGCCTCTGGACAGGGAATACCCATTTGGTCTCGTGTATATGATTGAACTAAGAAGCACACTCCTCATGTGTATTATTTTTTGTTTTATAAAACCAAAACCAAACCTATTGTCATCCAGTCAATTCTGATTCATAGCGACCCTATAGGACCAAGTAGAACTGCCCCATAGAGTTTTTAAGGAACACTGGGTAGATTTGAACTGCCGGCCTTTTGGTTAGCAGCCACAGATAGCTCTTAACCACTACGCTGCCAGGGTTTCAGACAGTCTTGTCTAATCTTTGTCTGAAGAGTGGGCTTCGGGAATGGTTTCGGGTCTGGATTAACAGAGCGTCTGGAGGCCATATTTTCAGGGGTTCCTCCAGCCTCTGTCAGATCATTAAGTCTGGTCTTTTTAGGTGAATTTGAGTTCTGCTTCACACTTTTCTCCCACTCTGTGTAGGACTGTCTGTTGTGTTCCGTGTCAAGGTGATCATTAGTGGTAGTCAGGAACTGTCTAGTTCTTCTGGTCTTAGGCTGGTGGAGCCTCTGTTTTATGTGGTCCTTTTAGTCTCTTGGGCTAATATTTTCCTTGTGTCTATGGTTTTCTTCATTCTCCTTTGCTCCAAGTGGGATGGGGCAAATTGATGCATCTTAGATGGCCACTTGCTAGCTTTTAAGACACTAGACACCACTCACCAAAGTAGATGCAGAGCATTTTCTTAATAAACGTCGTTATGCCAATTGACCCAGATGTCCCCCAAAACTGTGGTCCCCAGGCCCAAGCCACAGCTACTCTGTCTCTGCAAGTGTTTGGATGTGCTCAGGAAACTTCTTAGCTTTTGCTTTGGTCCATTTGTGCTGATTTCCCCTCTATTGTGTGTTGTCCTTCCTTCCACTGAAGTTGATCTTTGTCTACTATCTAGTTAATGAATCCCCCCTCTCTCCCTCCCCACCCTCGTAACCATCAAAGAATGTTTTTTTCTGTGTTTAAAATTTTCTTGAGTTCTTATAATAGTAGTCTCATACAATATTTGTTCTTTTGTGACTAATTTCACTCAGCATAATGCCCTCCAGATTCTTCCATGTTGTGAGATGTTTCGTGATTTTGTCATTGCTCTTTATAGAATTCCATTGTGAGTATGTACCATACTTCGTTTATCCATTCCTCTGATAATGGGCACCTAGGTTGGGCACAATATTTTTGCTATTGTGATCAATGACACAATGAACATGGGTGTTCATATGCCTATTTGTGTGACAGTTCTTATTTCTTTAGGATATATTCCTAGGAGTGGAATTGCTGGATTGTATGGTATTTCTAGCTTTTTAAGGAAGTGCCAAATCACTTTCCAAAGTGGTTGTGTCATTTTACATTCCCACCAGCGGTGCGTAAGTGTTCCAATCTCTCTACAACCTCTCTAACATTTATTATTTTGTGTTTTTTTGGATTAGCGCCAGCACTGTTGGGTGAGATGGTATCTCATTGTAGTTTTAATTTGCATTTCTGTAATGGCTAATAATTGTGAGCATTTCCTCATGTGTCTGTTAGCCACCTGAATATCTTCTTTGGCAAAGAGTCTGTTCATACCCTTTGCCCATTTTTTAAGTAAGTTATTTGTCTTTCTGTTGTTGAGGTGTTGCAGTATCTTGTACATTTTAGAGATTAGACCTTTGTGGGCTATGTCATAGCCAAGATTTTTTTCCCAGTCTGTAGGTTGTCTTTTGACTCTTTTGGTGAAGTCTTTCGATGAGCGTAAGTGTTTGATTTTTAGGAGCTCCTAGTTATCAAGTTTCTCTTCTGGTGTTTATGCATTGTTAGTCATGGTTCATATACTATTATTGCCATGTATTAGGGCTCCTATTGTTGTCCCTATTTTTTCTTCCACGATCTTTTTCATTTTAGATTTTATGTTTAGGTCTTTGATCCATTTTGGGTGAACTTTTGTGCATGGTGTGAGGTATGGATCCTGTTTCATTTTTTTACGGATGGGTATCCAGTTATGCGGAAACCCTTGTGGCGTAGTAGTTAAGTGCTACAGCTGCTAACCAAAGGGTTGGCAGTTCGAATCCTCCACGTGCTCCTTGGAAACTCTATGGGGCAGTTCTACTCTGTCCTATAGGGTCACTATAAGCCGGAATTGACTTGATGGCACTGGGTTTGGTTTTGGTTTTGGATCCAGTTATGCCAGTAGCATTTGTTAAAGAGACTGTCTTTTCCCCATTTAGTGGACTTTGAGCCTTTGTCAAATATCAAGCTGCACGTAGGTGCATGAATTTACATCTGGGTTCTCAATTCTGTTCCATTGGTCTATGTATGTGTGGTACAGTACCAGGCTGTTTTGACTACCATGGTGGCATAATAGGTTCTAAAGTCAGGTAATGTGAGGCCTCCTACTTTGTTCTTCTTCTTCGGTAATATTTCAGTTATCCAGGGCCTCTTCCCTTTCTGTATGAAGTTGGTGATTTGTTTCTCCATCTTGTTAAAAAATGCTGATGAAATTTGGATCAGGGTTGCATTGTATTTGTAGATCGCTTTGTGTAGAATTGACATTTTCACAATGTTTAGCCTTCCTATCTATGAGCATGGTAAGTTTTTCTGCTTATATAGGTCTCTTTTGGTTTCTTCCAGTAGTGTCTTATAGTTCTCTTTGTATAGGTCTTTAACATCTCTAGCTAGATTTATTCCTAAGTACTTTATCTTCTTGTGGGCTGCTGTAAATGGTATTGATTCGGTGATTTCCTTTTCGAAGTTTCCTTTCTTAGTGTAGAGAAATCCAACTGATTTTTGTGTTTATCTCCTATCCTGATTCTTTGCTGAAATCGTCTATTAGTTCCAGTAGTTTTCTTGTGGATTCTTTGGGGTTTTCTGTGTATGAGATCATGTCATCTTCAAATAGAGGTGCTTTTACTTCTTTGTTCCCAATTTGGATGCCCTTTATTCCTTTTCCTTGCCTTCGTGCCCTGGCTAGGACCTCCAACACAATGTTGAATAAGAGTAGTGATAAAGGACACCCTAGTCTGGTTCCAGTTCTTAAGGCAAATGGTTTCAGTCTCTCTCCATTTAGAATGATGTTGGCTGTTGGCTTTGTATAAACGCCCTTTATTAGGTCATGGAATTTTCCTTTTATTCCTATTTTGCTGAGAGTTTTTATCAGACACGGGTGTTGGACTTTGTCAGGTGAATCAATTGATAAGATCGTGTGGTTCTTACCTTTTATTTTTTTTACGTGATGCATTACATTGATTGATTTTCTAATGTTGAACCATCCCTGAATACCTGGTATGAATCTCATTTGGCCATGGTGAATTATTTTTTTGATATGTTGTTGAATTCTATTGGCTAGAATTTTGCCTAGGATTTTTGCGTCTATATTCATGAGGGGTATTGGTTTGTAATTTTCTTTTTTTGTGGTGTATTTACCTGGCTTTGGTGTCAGGGTTATGCTGGTTTCATAGAATGAGTTCTGAAGTATTCCTTTCTTTTCTATTCTGTGTAATACCTTTAGTAGTACTGGTGTTAACTCTTCTCTGAAAGTTTGGCAGAATTCTCCAGTGAACCTGTCAGAGCCAGGGCTTTTCTAAAAAAATTTTATTGTGCTTTAAGTGAAAGTCCACAAATCAAGTCAGTCTCTCATACAAAACTTTACAAACGCCTTGCTATATACACTAGTTGCTCTCCACCTAATGAGACAGCACATTCCTTCTCTCCACCCTGTGCTGCCTGTCCATTCAGCCAGCTTCTGTCCCCCTCGGCCTTCACATCTCCCCTCCAGACAGGAGTTGCCCAGATAGTCTCATGTGTCTGCTTGATCCAAGAAGCCCATTCCTCACCATTATCATTTTCTGTGTTGTAATTCAGTCCAATCCCTGTCTGAAGAGTTGGCTTCGAGAATGGTTCCTGTCTTGGGCTAACAGAAGGTCTAGGGACCATGACCTCTGGGATTCCTCTGGTCTCAGTCAGACCATTAAGTCTGGTTTTTTACTAGAATTGGGGGTCTGCATCCCACTGCTCTCCTGCTCCTTCAGGGATTCTCTGTTTTGTGCTCCCTGTCATGGCAGTCATTGGTTGTAGCTGGGCACCGTCTAGTTCTTCTGGTTTCAGCAGGGCTTTTTTTTGTTGTTGTTTGGATATTTTTTTTTATTACCTCTTCAATCTCTTTTGTTATGGGTTTATTTAGTGTTTCTACATCTGTTTGTGTTAGTTTAGGCAGGTAGTATGTTTCAAGATATTTGTCCATTTCCTCTAGGTTTTCAAATTTGTCGGTGTACAGTTTTCCCTAGTATTTTGTTATGATACTTTTTACTTCAGTTGGGTATGTTATGATATCCCCATTTCATTTCTTATTGGGGTTATTTGCTTCCTCTCCTGGTTTTTATTTTTCAGTTTGGCCAATGGTTTGTTGATTTTGTTGATCTTTTCAAAGAACAAACTTTTGGTCTTGCTGACTCTTTCAATAGTTTTTCTCTTCTCTATTTCATTGATTTCTGCTCTAATCTTTATTATTCTCTCTTCTGCTGCCTGAGGGCTTCCTTTGCTGCTCTCTTTCTATTTGTTCGAGTTGTAGGGTTAATGTTTTGATTTTGGCCCTTTCTTCTTTTTGGATGTTTGTGTTTATTGCTATAAATTGACCTCTAAGCACTGCCTTTGCTGTGTCTCAAAGATTCTGGTAAGAGATGTTTTTATTCTCATTTGATTCTGTGAATTTCTTTATTCCATCCTTGATTTCTTCTATAACTGAGTAGTTTTTGAGCAAAGTGTTATTCAGTTTCCATATATTCAATTTTTTCCCTTGCTTTTTCTGTTAATTAATTTCTACTTTTATGGCTTTATGGTCAGAAAAGATGCTTTGTAATATTTCGATGCTTTGAATTCCATTAAGGCTTGCTTCGTGGCCTAATATGTGGTCTATTCTGGAGAAGGTTCTGTGTGCTTTGGAAAAGAAAGTATACTTGGCTGCTGTTAGGTAGTGTTCTGTATATGTCTATGAGATCAAGTTGGTTGAGTGTGGCATTTAGATCTTCTATGTTTTTATTAAGCTTCTTTCTGGATGTTCTGTCCTTCACTGAAAGTGGTGTCATAAAGTCTCCTACTATTATTGTGGAGCTCTCTCTTTCTCTTTTCAATGCTGTTAGAGTTTGTTTTATGTATTTTGGAGCCCTATCATTGGGTGTTTATGTATTAATAGATTATGTCTTCCTGGTGTATTGACCTCTTAATCATTATGCAGTGTCCTTCCTATCCTTTGTGGTGGATTTTCCTTTAAAGTATATTTTGTCAGAGATTTAAATTGCCACTCCTGCTTTTTTTTGATTGTTGTTGGCTCGATATATATATTTTTTCATTCTTTGAGTTTTTGTTTGTATCTTTGAGTCTAAGGTTTGTCTCTTGTAGGCAGCTTATAGACTGTGTTTTTGTATTTTTTTAATCCATTATGCCTCTCTCTGTCTCTTTATTGGTGCACTTAGGCCATTTACATTCAGTGTAATTATTGATAGGTTTGAGTTCAGTGCTGTCATTTTGTTGTATTATTTTTTGTGGTGTTGACAGTTTCTTTGTTCCACTTAATTTTCTGTGCTGAGTAGTTTTTCTTTATGTATTTTTTCATTATTATTATTATCTTTTTCATTAGTGCTGATTTTGTGTTTGCTGAGTCTATGTTTTTCTTCTTTTTTATTTTGATGGGTACTTTTTTTAGCTTTGATTGTGGTTACCTTAAAATTTCCTTTATTTTTCTGAGTTTAAATTGATCTTTTATTCCTTGATATCTACTTAACTTCCTCTCCATATGAAAGTTCTATGACTACACTATTTATTCCCTCTTTTTTGTTTTGATGTTGTCATCTTTCACATATTGACACCTCTGGTTCCCTACTTTCAGTCTTTTAGCTTTGACATTTTTGTGACTGCCTTATCTGGGTTGATAACTGGTTGATTTTTCCTGTGTTCTAGTCTTGGGTTGTTGTCTGATATAGTTGGTTCTCTAATACGAGTACTCACTTTAATATTTATTGTAATTTTGGTTTGGTTTTTACAAATTCCCTTTTCTATTTATCTGGAAATGACCTAATTTTACCATTGTATTTGAGAGACAGTTTTGCTGGATATCTAATTCTTGGGTGGCAATTTTTTTTCCTTCAAGGCTTCATATATGTCACCCCATTGTTTTCTTGTCTGCAAGATTTCTGCTGAGTAGTCAGAGCTTAGTCACATTGGTTCTCCTTTTTAGATGACTTCTTGTTTATTCCTAGCCACTTTCAAGTTTCTGTCTTTGTCTTTGGTTTTGGCAAGTTTGAGTATAATATGTCTTGGTGACTTTCTTTTGGGATCTACCCTGTGTGGGGTTTGTTGAGCTTCTTGAAGAGATATCATCTTGTCTTTCATGATTACAGGGAAGTTTTCTGCCAACAAATCTTCTGTAATTCTCTCTGAGTTTTCTATTATCCCTCCCACCCCCATTCTGGTACTCTGAGTGCTCATAGGTTTTTCCTCTTGATAATATCTCTTGATAGTATCCCTCATAATTCTTAAGCTTTCTTCATTTTTTTTCTTTTTTTTTCCCTCAAATAAATAGGTGTCAAGGGATTTATCTTCAATCTTACTAATTCTAACTTCCATTACCTGAATTCTGCTCCTATGACTTTCTATTAAGTTGTCTAATTCTGAAATTTTATTGTTAATCTTTTGAATTTCTAGTTGCTGTCTCTCTATGGTTTCTAGCAGCCTGTTAAATTTGTCATTTTGTTCTCGTATTGTTTTCCTGAAATCCTGTATTGCTTTGTCTGTGTGTTCCTTAGCTTGATCTGAGTTTTTCCTGATCTCCTGGAGAACTCTGTATATTAGTCTTTTGAATTCTATCTCAGGTAATTCCATGACCTTATTTTTCTCCTGCAGGTTTCCTGGTTCTTTATTTTGGTTGCTTGCTAGAGACATCTTGACCCACTTCTTTATGTGATTTGATATTGACTATTGTCTCTGAGCCATCAATAAGTTATTATGTTTATTTATTGTATGTTTGTTTACAGTGTCCTAGCTTTTTGTTTTGATTTGATCTATCCAAGTTGGCTGGGTGTTTGAGCTACTTTGGTTATTGGTGTCTTTGAAGCTCTTATGTCCTTTCTCCAGGTGGTTAGAATAGCAACTAGGTGTGTGAGCCCAGGAGTCTGTTCACTTTTCTTGTGCAGGCATGGCACAGGAGTCCAGGCTGTTGGTCATTGAATGTGTGGTGCCATCTCTCATTTATAGTCCTAGATGGGCAGGACTGTGTAGGGTGTTTGGAGCAGGCACAGTTATCTGGCTTCAGTAGGGGGCTATGTGTGGAGCAAAGTGGGGGCTGATGGCTGCCCCTGGATACCTGGGTAGAAGGTGTGTCTCTATCTCCTAGAGCATGTTGTAGAGGGGGTATCCTGGCCAGTTCTTGGGCATCTAGTGCTGTTGGCTAGAGGGACTGGGAGGCACCACTTATTCTCAGACCCCTGTTGTGGGTGGCTAGATGGAGTGGGTGGTACCACCAGCCCTCAGACCCCTGATGTGGGTGGGTGAGATCCCTGCTTAAGTGGCAAGTTGGTGTCAAATGTCATGAATCTGCAGTTCCCACTTGGCTACTGCAGTTGAAAATGAGTTTCAGGTATATGCCCAACTATTTTATGCTAATGAGGCCCACACAGGTTTAGGCAGGGGTGAAGGGCAGTGCAAGTCTGTGGACCCCTTATGCCCATGGCTGGCCAAACCCTGAGTTTCTGGGTTAGGGGATATGGCAGTTGTTGAATACTGCAGGACTGGTGTCAGAACAGAGTGGGGTGGGGGTGGGTGAGGAGAAGGTAGTGCTTTTCCAGTGTGAAACTCCGTGGGGAAGGGATTACTTTGGCCCATTCAGTAGGTTAGATGCTTGCACTTATCTTTCACAGGTCCAGTGCTGCTTCTATCTGGCTCTGGAGGCTTGTGCAGACTCACCACCACTTGGCCTCCCCCAACGTGGTGAGATGCGTCCTGAATGCTACTCCTCACTTCAGCCCACATGCACCAGTGGATCCAGTAAGCAGGGTCTTGACAACCTTGCAACTGGCACTTCTTTGCTGCTTTTCAACTGTCTCTCCTTCCCCTGCCACTTAGTCCAACTCTTTAGCTTTGTCTTCGATGATCAGGGCTCCTAGATTGTCATGTGTAATCCATCCATTCCCTTGTTTTCGTGTCTTTGTTGTAAGAGGGATGACAGGAAGCATCTGACTATTCTGCCATCTTGGCCCAGCTTCTCAATATTGTTTTTGTTCCTTGTAATTATTCTGCTTTTTTTTCTCTGTAAGATTTTATGCTCCTTATTGTTTTTTCCTTGAAAATTTTGGAAAATGAGCACTGTTTAAAAATTCTACTTTCCACTTTGTGGTCTTTATAATCTGAAGACTTGCACGTTTCTCCAGCTTTTGAAAATGATCTTTATGTCTTCACTCTCTCCACCCCTGTACTTGCCTTGATGTCTGTCTATGGTACTCAGTTGTGTGCCAGCAAGTGAATTCCTACTCATGTTGACTCTATATAATAGAGTGGAACTGCTGCATAGGGTTTCCTAGGCTGTAAATCTTTATGGGAGGAGAATGCCAGGTCTTTTCTCTTGTGGAGCCACTGATGGATTCAAACCACTGACCTTTTGGTTAGGAGCCAATGTGCTTAACCATTTTCCCATCAGCATTCCGTGTCTGGTACTTTATTGGGTGATAATTGACTTCCTGAATTGATCTTCCATTACTTTTACTTTTTTTTATCATGTATTTCATCTTTTGGCTCTACTTTCTGGATGATTTGTTTGGCTTTTTAATCTCAATTTTTATTTAAAGTTTTATTATTGGCAGGGTTTCTCTAGAAAATACTGTAGTAAAAAATAACTAAAATCATAGTAGCTTATCGCAACAGAAGTTTATTTCTGGCCAGTATAACATGTTGACTATGGCTCTTCTTCAAGTGTCTTCTTCCCTTCAGGACCCATGATGAAGATGCAAACCCTGTCTGGACATGCTGTTCTTGTGGCAATAAGAGAAGAAAATGGTGGATTCATGCATAGTCTTTTAAAGTTTCTTCTTAGATGTGGCATAAACCACTTATGTACACAATCTACTGTCCAAAGCAAGTTACAAAACAAGGCCAAGTCTGACATTAGTGGGATGGGAAGCAGACTCAGTGGAGTGTCCCTGTATGGATGGTTTCATTTGAGAAGCGCAGTCAGCACAAATTCATTAAGAAGTACGTTTATGATTTATGTGTGCATGTTTCAATTCACTCTGTTTGCCTTAACAAAAGACAGAGAGAGAGAAAAAAAAAACATAATGTCATTGTCTTAGGCTGAGTTCTCTAGAGAAGCAAAACCAGTAAAGCATATAAAAGTACATATATAGAGAGATTTATATCAAGGAAATAGCTCATGTGATGGTAGAGGCTGGAACGTCCCAAGTCTGTGGATCAGAATAGAGGCTTCTCCTGATTCGTATAGCTGCAAGGGCCGGTGAAATTAAGGTTGGCAGGTAGGAGAGAAGGGTGCTTGCTCACAGGCTGTGAAGACTGACGAATCACATGACTGACAGTTAAGCTGCTAACTCAAGTCCCAAGAACCAGCGGTCAGATGAACAAGGAACAGCTGCAGGATATAGAACAAGCCAAAAATTTCTGGCAAGGGGAGCAGGAAGGAAGTAGAAAGAAGAGGGTGGAGATATGAAGGCTGGCACAGGCCTCACCCCCACCAGTACACTCAGCACAATCCATCATGTGGGCAATCACGTACCATATTTAAACAGTGAAGAGAGATCACAGCATTATACAACTGCCAAACACTGAGAATCATGGCCTAGCCAAGTTGACACACAATCTTAACCATCATTGTCTACCCTTTTCAACTTGGTACTTGCACACATCTCCCCAAACCGTATATAATCTCTGAATAAAGACAATTACAGAGTCATACTTGCACCTAACATGATACAACTAACACATGCACAACCAAAAATGCACTAGCCCTGTTTACATCTTATATTTTACAAGTAACGAGAACAAAAATATTTGATGCATACATACAAAGCAGGTATACTTGTAATAATCACGGTCCTCATTTCTGCAACTGATCATGTAGCCATAACTGGTATTTAGAACTACCTTCTTCCACCACCTATTCCATCGTCCCTTTGCCCTCAGCAAGCACATCAGCTGGTCATGGTTCTTTGCCTGGTGGGGTAACCCAAACCTTCATTCCTTAAGGGTCTGGGTCATTAGTAGTCATGTCAGAATAGGGTTGCTGTAGTTTTCCATTGACTTTAATTACAGGGCATGGTAGTACTAAGAGATGCCCTAAGGGTTCTCCTGCATTTCAAACATACTCTTTACCTTTATTATGTAATACCAATCTGATTTCCTCTTGGTAATTAAGATCAATCACACCAGCCAGTATTGTAACTCCCTTTTTTGCCTGTTGATACAGAGGCATAAGGAGCTCAAAGTGGCCAGGTGGTGTTCTTAGCTTCCAGTTCAATGGAATCAATGATCTATCTCCATGTGGGAGCATTCCTCCCTTTGGAACTAAGACCTCTAGACTTGCAGAGCATAAGCTCATGGGAACAGAAAGCAAAAATCTTGTGAGTGGGCCACTATGGGTAATAGTGAGTAGTGCCGCTTCCATTTCCACCCCTTGATGCCTGGGCCCATGAATCCTGGATATGTGAGAAATAACACCATATATTGGAAACTGGTTTATACCATATACAGCTTCCTGGAGAACCTTACCCTAACCCTGCAAGGTATTGCCACCTAGCTAGTGCTGTAATTGTATCTTTAGGAGGCCATTCCATCATTGTCTCAAGCCAGCTGCTTCAGGATGATGGGAAGCACGGCAAGACCAGTGAATTCCATGAGCATGGGCCCACTGCTGCACTTCATTGCTGCGGAGTCTCTTAATCAGAGGCAATTCTGTGTGGGATACCATGACAGTGGATAAGACTTTCTGTAAGTCCACTGGTGGTAGTTTTGGCAGAAGCATTGCATGCAGGGAAGGCAAATCCACACCCAGACCTTTCGAATCCAGAGGAAGTGTTTATTCTGGAAAGGACAAAATGCTGCCTTTTCCATGGTGGAAGTAGTCCAATGTAATCAACTTGCCACCAGGATGCTGGCTGATAACCTTGAAGGGTGTCGTCATATTGGGGACTCGACTCAGTGTTGGTCTTTGTTGCTGACACATTGGGCACTTGGCAGTGGCTATAGCCAAGTCAGTCTTGTTGAGTGGAAGTCCATGTTGCTGGGCCCATGCATAACCTCCACCCCTGCCACCATGGCCACTTTGTTCATGAGTTCTTTGAGCAATGACGTGAGTAGCTGGAGAAAGAGGATGACTGGTTTCCACAGAACGCATCATCCTATCCATTTGATTGTTGAAATCCCCTGCTGAGGTCACCCTTTGGTGAGCATTTACATGAGACAGAAATAACTTCACTTCTTTGGCCCATTCAGAGAGGTCAGTCCGCATACCTCTTCCTGATAAATCCTTGTCTTTGATTTTCCAATCATGTTCCTTCCAGGTCCCTCACCGTGCAGACAATCATTGGTCACAGCCCATGAATTAGTGTACAATTGCACATCTGGCCATTTCTCTTTTCAAGCAAATTTAGTTTATCAAGAGGAGGAATATATTTAACCTTATAATTAGAATGTAAGAGGGATAAAAGATTTAAAATATACACAGATGGTTATATCTAGTTGAAAAATAATGAGCCAATCTAAGTTATTGGTCAAATTCCGTTCCTTGAGGTGTAGAACTGAAGTGCATGTTTTCCTGCTGGTTTTCAGTTGAGGAATGTTCTCAGCTTCTCAAGGTCATAGTCAGGTCCTTGCCACATAGCCCCTGCAACTGGCAGTTCACTATTGCTTTCTGCTTCTTCAGGGTCAGCAGGAAACTCTCACATTTCAAATCTCTCCCTCCAAGGAAAGCCTGGGCCCTCTTTTAAAGAGTTTACTGGATTAGGCCAGGCCCACTCAGTACATTTTCTCTTTTGAGAAATCAACTGATTAGGAACCTTAATTACATCTTCACATTTGCAATATATTGTGATCTAATCATAGGAGTAAAATTACATCGTGTTGATAAATCCCATCCACATTTAAGGGACGGAGGTTAATCATGCAAGTGCATTGGGATGGGGGGGTGGGCTAGAAATTTTGGGAGCCATCTTAGAATACTGCCTACAAGTCCATCTTAAACTAGAAGTGCAGTAAATTCTATTTGGCCTAACAATCTGCATGTCTTTCAAGTTGATTTCAGTTTCATACATTTACTAAACATTAAGGCAGATATAAGAGAATGAAATCTTCTATATCCTGATATCTTAAAGGGAGATATAAACAGATACGTGAGATCAATGACTGGTAGAAGGCATAAAGTCTATACATTCCACAGTATAAAACCAAGTGTTATATTACTTCAGATGTTTTAAATACACAAATAATGATATAAAAACCACGACCTGAATTCTCAGAAGGATTAGATAAATGATTTCCAGGACTGTGGACATCTTTAATACTAGCTATTTAGTTACTGCAGGCCCATTAGTAAGCTTGTATGCTCTGCTCATATCCCCTTCCCTTGCATGGTCTCCCAATTTCAGGATGGAACACAATCTTGTCATAACAGTTTTGTTCTTAAATATATCTCAGTTTTTAACCCTTTTCTTCATTCCTACTACCATCCCTTTAGACTAATTTTTATCATTTCTAATCTGCACTACTAAATTTTTTACCAACTGGTCTTGCATCCACTTTTGCCCCTATAGAATTGGAGGCGTATTTAAATCCTAAGTCTCATTAAGTTACCCACTTCCCTAAAATTCTTCTAAGGTTTTCCATTGTTTTGAGGATAGAGCACAAACTTACATGCTGCCTAGTAAGACCAAGTGATATATGTTTCCTAGCTACGTCTTCATTCTTTACCGAATCCAGTCATATTCTTGCTCTTTTTTCACCAGCTAACTGAGGCCTTCTTAGGGTGCATTGGGTGTACCATTCCTTCTTCTACCACAGTACCTTTGCACATATTTTTCCTCAGGAATGTTGTTCCACTTTCTCTTTGTTCCTTACTGTTGTTAACTCCTTTTTGTCCTTCTGATCCCAACTCAAGCCTCATTTCCTGAGAGTAACTTTCTCTGATTTCCAATCTAGATGAATTTTCTTTGTCATGCATGGTCACAAAAATAGCTTCTTTCTGAGCTTTTCTCAGTTATTGGTGTGATTATTTGAATAACATTTCCTATCCCAGCTTTCCTCAGTTATGTAATTATGCCTTTAATTAGTGTGATTATTTGAATAACATCCATATCCATTTATTTTCTGGGAAAACAAGATTTGTTATTGAGGCTAGATTATTTTAAAATATGGATATAAGTGGTGAGCTCCATGAAATCAGACTGAGCCTTTCTTTTCTGCGCTAGGCACAGTGTTTATCAACCAGTAAGCATAAATATTTGTTACATAAATAAAACTTTTTGCTTCATGACACTAAATATTTGTGGACACAGTTGAGTGGACTAGGCTTAGGCACACAACTCCTGAGAAAGCAGTCAAATTGCTGAGGTGGGCCAATGCTTTCTCTTCTAGGCATTAGCAACCTGTAGTATACCAGAACTCCAGGTCAGTTAGTACTGACCTTCATTTATAAAATATGTTGGTTTCATATCCTTCATACCCATATGCCTAAGGTCTGAGGCATGCAGACTGAGGAAGCTAACCTTCAGGAAATAAAGAGGAATGTAATAGGGTTGCCAAGATAAGCAGAGATACAGATCATGTGGTTCTTAAGAAAAAGAAGCTTCAGTTCCTCTTTTTTTTCTATTCCCAGCTCCAGTTCCCTTATCTGTGTTTTCTGCATTTACGTTCCATGAAATTTTCCTGTTTGTGCAAGTCATGAAATCCCAGTTGAGAATAATTCTATCTGAGTAAACAAACATGCCCTGACTCCATCAGTTTGCACATTCCAGGTTTTAAATAAAAAAGGGATCATGTGTAATAAAGCAAAAGAATAAATACAAGCAAATCACTTCTATTAAAGACCTAATGCCATAGAACTGATGAATAAACATGTGTAGGATAATTTTTTTTTTTTTAACACAAGACACAGGAGAGCTCATTCGAGCATGATTTACAGAGAAGAATTTTTTTAACTTTAAGACAGTAGAAAGAAAATTGTGCTTTTTCAGGAAGCTGTTCTTTGCAGCACAGTTTACAACTACCCCATAAATTTATTTAAAATGCTATGAGATGTGTCAGATATTTCTTTAAAACTTTATATTTTCAGGATAATATTATTTTGATTTTGGTGGTAATGATACTCAACTGTTTATCTCTCTCCAAACTACCCTATATCTGCATCTCCCACTGAGCACAAAATATGCTAAGATAGTCATTAGTGTTTCTAATTTAAATCCATTAAGAAGGGGAAGATAATATTGAAGATGTTACCAATTTGCAAAATAACCTAATTTATATGCATGTTCTACTCTATTTCTCAACCGTAGCTCTGTTGGCAGAGCAGTAAAATCCATTTAAACTCTTCTCTGAAAATATCCTGAG
Source organism: Elephas maximus indicus (assembly GCF_024166365.1). Taxonomy (NCBI): domain Eukaryota; kingdom Metazoa; phylum Chordata; class Mammalia; order Proboscidea; family Elephantidae; genus Elephas; species Elephas maximus. Next base: position 212,095,806 of record NC_064819.1, on the reverse strand, counting down.
ACCATTTAAAGTAGAAAGACACTGGTGATTCAACTATTCTGTAGAGCTGAAAGAGAAAATATCATCAGCTTCCCACAAAATTAATACATAAAATGTGCATACCTATACACATGTATAGCATAATGCTCTTCTCCCCGTGCTCCTTGAATCACTATCCAAAGTTATTTGGCTCCTAAAGCCTTCCATTTGAACCGTATTTATTTGACTTACCTTCACCCCAATGATTTTGTTGTTTGGATGATACGTTTTTGTCAAAACTATTTTTGAGAATGTTTAATATTGTCAGGTATGAATAACATTTTGAAGAGTTTTCAATTTTCACTCCTGTGGATTATAGCCAGCAGAAAACTGTACAGAAGAAAACAAGTAATATGTTCTAGAATTGTGGATTTTTGGAAGTAAAGAATTACAAGCAATAAACTGCGACTTGCCACAGATGTTGATTTATCTGTCATCACCTTGTACCGGGGGCAACGATTCCTGACTTCGAAAGTTACCCAGAAGTTGTGTAGAATCAACAAGTTTGAAAATTCTGTTGTAAAATAAGGTGACATTCCTAATTCTACCATTAAAATTGTTGTGCTGAATGACCTTGGAGGAAATTGCTTATGTTCTCCAATCTTATTCATTTTCTAGGAAAACAAGATTTGTCACTGAGGCTAAATTATTTTACAGATCGCCTGTATATAGATGAAAGCCAATGAGATTTCATGTTGTTATTTATTATACTGCCTCAATTTAGGATATGTGTAGAAGAATTATTTCTATTTTCCAGGTGAAGATGTATAATGCTATTTATGTGATGTTTCAGTGAGGCAGAAGCAGTTATATTTTGGGTTTTAGCATAACATATGACTTATCTTCCTTCCCAAATATACTAAATCCCATACTGGGGACATCAAGAATTTACCATGACATTGAAAAACATGCAGCCCTTTTGTTTCTTCTAGAAAAGTATAGTGAACTTGGAAGTTAAAATTTCCTTCCATACTAGTTTAATGCTTCATCTTTAATATTTGTGAAATACTATATAAAAAAAAAAACTATAATAGGTTTTTATATAACTAATACCCAAGCTCCACCACCCATCTGTCAGTTTGTCATACTGTGATGGCTTGCATGTTGCTGTGATGCTGGAAGTTATGTCACTGGAATCTCAAATACCAGTGGGGTCACCCATGATGGACAGGTTTCAGTGGAGCTTCCAGACTAAGACAGACTAGGAAGAAAGGCCTGGCAATCTACTCCCAGAAATTAGTCACCAAAAACCCTATGGATCACAATAGAATATTGTCCAATATAGTGCTGTAAGATGAGTCCCTAAGTTAGAAGGTGCTCAAAATATACAGTGGTGACCACAATGGACTTCAGCACACCAACAATCATGAAGATGGAGCAGGGCTGGACAATGTTTTGTTCTTCTGTACATGGGTTCACTACAAGTTGGAGCCAATTAGACAGCAACTAACAACAACGTTGTTGTTGTCAGGTGCCATTAAGTCAATTCTGACTCATAGCGACCCTATGTACAACAGAACAAAACACTGCCCGTTCCTATGCCTTCCTCACAGTCATTGTTATGCTTGAGCCCATGTGGCAGACACTGACAATCCATCTCTTGAGGGCCTTCCTCTTTTTCACTGACCTTCTACTTTACCAAGCATGATGTCTTTCTCCAGGGACTGGTCGCTCTTGATAACATGTCCAAAGCACATGAGACAAAGCACAAAAATGGTGCAGGGGAGATGTCTGACCAACTCTAACTTCATGAGGGGGAAGGAGACAAGATCAACAGCCCAAGGCTGATTTCTAGGTGCCTTCTCCCTTTGCCATCTTTACCAATTCTGACACCAACAGTTCCTCGCACAGCATTCACTACTTCTCTGAGGATTCCTTAATTCATTGGCCACATAGAACCCACAGACAATACTCACAATTATGGGGTTTATTAGGGAAGTAACAGGTACAATTCAGGCTCAGGAATACTCAGGACACAGTTCTTCCATCAGGACAGCTTCTTCCCAATGGTGCTCGCAGGCACACCTCTCCCTGGCCTTAGCCTTTCCCCAGAGGCGGTCAGCTTTCTCTCTCTGTGAGCTAGGAAGCCCACCATGCTGTGTCCTGCAGCCAGGTATCTGCTGTCGGGTCATTCCTGCTACCGCTTCTCACCAGCTTTAGGGTTACAGCTTGCTCTCTTTCTCTTGGTCTCCTACTTCCAGGAGTTTCTCAGTGCAGGAATCCCAGGTCCAAAGGACCTGCTCTCTGCTGCAGGCTATTCTGTCTTGGTGGTGGTAAGATCCTTGTCTCTGCTCTGGAATTGGCTCCGTTTTAAGGCAAAACTGACCAATCCTCTTGGTAGGCCACAATTACCCCATCACACAGTCCCGCCCAATCACCTGGATGGGAGTTACAAAACCATGGCTAGAAAGACCATTTGTAAAAGTAATTAATCTACCACATAAAGTCTCACCATCCTTGCTTCTAAGGAGCATTCTTGCCGTACTTCTTCCAAGACAGATTTCTTTATTCTTCTGGCAGTCTATGGTATATTCAATATTCTTCCCCAATACCATAACCCAAAGCATCAATTCTTCTTCAGTCCTCCTTATTCTTGCCCAGCTTTCACATGCATATGAGGCAATTGAAAATACTATGGCTTTGGTTGGATGCAACTTAGTCCTCAAAGTAACGTATTTGCTTTTTAACACTTTAAAGAGGCCTTTTGCAGCAGGTTTGCCCAATGCAATACATTGTTTGATTTCTTGACTGCTGCTTCTGTGGGCATTGATTGTGGACATAAGTAAAATGAAATCCTTGACTTCAACCTTGTCTCCGTTTATCATGATGTTGCTTATTGGTCCAGTTGTTGGTCATTTTCTTCATGTTGAGGTGTAACTGAACGATGTAGTCTTCGAACTTCATTAGTAAGTGCTTCAAGTCCTCTTCACTTTCAGCAAGCAAGGTTGTGTCATCTGCATAGGCCATGTTGTTAATGAATCTTCCACCAATCCTGATGCTGTGTTCTTAATCATAATCCAGATTCTCGAATTGTTTGCTCATCATACAGATTGCATAAGTATGATGAAAAGATACAACCTTGACACACAACTTTCCAGACTTTAAACTATGCACTATTCCCTTGTTCTGTTCAAATGACTGCCTCTTGATCTATGTACAGGTTCTTCAGGAGCACAATTAAGTATTCCAGAATTCCCATTCTTTGTAATATTATCCATAATTTGTTATGATCCACACAATCAAATCCCTTTGCTTAGTCAATGAAACACAGGTAAACATCTTTCTGGTATTCTCTGCTTTCAGCCAAGATCCATCTGATATCAGCAATGGTACCTCTTGTTCCACATCCTTTTCTGAATCCTGCTTGAACTTCTGGCAGTTTCCTGTTGATGTATTGCTACAACTGCTTTTGAATGACCTTAAGAAAAATTTTACTTATGTGTGATATTAATGATATTTTTTGATAATTTCCAGATTCTGTTAGATCACCTTTCTTTGAATGGGCACAAATATGGTTCTCTTACAGTCAGTTGGCCAGGAATCTGTAACAAATTTCTTGACATAGATGAGTGAGCACCTCTAGTGCTGCATTCATTTGTTGAAACATCTCACTCAGGTGGTATTTCCTCAATTCTTGGATCCTTGTTTTTTGCCATTCCTTTCAGTGCAGCATGCACTTCTTTCAATACCACAGATTCTTGATCACATGCTACCTCCTGAAGTGGTTGGAAGTCGATTAATTCTTTTGATGCTTCCTGCGTCATTCAGTATTTTGTCTATAGAATCATTCAGTATTGCATCTGGAACCTTGAATTTTCTCTTCAGTTTTTTCAGATTAAAAAGGCCAAGTGTGTTCTTCCCTTTTGGTTTTCTAACTCCAGGTCTTTGTGCATTTCTTTATAGTACTTTATATTGTCTTCTTAAGCTGCCCTTTGCAATTTTCTGTTCAGCTCTTTTACTTTAACATTTCTTTCCCTCACTTTAGCTACTGTATGTTCAAGAGTAAGTTTCAGAGCTTTTTCTGACATCCATTTAGGTCTTTTCATTCTTTCCTGTCTTTTTAATGGCCTTTTTGCTTTCTTTACATATGGTGTGCTTGATGTCATTTCACAACTCGTCTGGTCTTCAGTCCTTAGTGTTCAATTTATATATCTACTCTTGAGATGGTGTCTAAATTCAGGTAGGATATACTCAAGGTTGTATTTTGGCTCTCGTGGACTTGTTCTAATTTTCTTCAGCTTCAGCTTGAACTTGCATATGAGCAATTGATGGTCTGTTTCATAGTTACCCCTGGCCTTGTTCTGACTGATGTTATTGAGCTTTTCCCTTGTCTCTTTTCACTGATGTAGTTAATTTGATTCCTGTGTATTCCATTTGGTGACATACAGGTGTATAGTTAATGTTGTTGAAAAATGGTATTTGCAATGAATAAATTGTTGGCCTTGCAAAATTCTATCATGTGATCTCCAGCATCATTTCCATCATCGAGGCAATATTTTCCAACTACTGATCCTTCTTCGTTTCCATTTTTCACATTTTAATCACCAGAAATTATCAATGAATCTGTTTGCATGTTTGATCAATTTTAGTGGATGATGTATAAATTTAAATAATAACTGTATCAACTGATATTTCTTGTAGATGTCTGGATATTTTCCTATCAGTGACAGCATTGTATTTCAGGATAGATCTTGAAATGTTCTTTTTAATGGTGAATGTCACACAATTCCTCTTCAATTTGTCATTCCTATCATAGTAGATCATATGATTGTCAGATTCAAAATGGCCAAAACCAGTCTATTTCAACTCACTAATGGCTAAGGTAACAGTCTTTATGTGTTCTGTTTCATTTTTGAGGAAGTCCAATTTCTCTGGATTCATAACTTTGTATATTCCATGTCTTTCTTCTCATTTTGAGTCATGCCAAATCAGCAAATAAGGCCCCCAAAACATTACTTTATCCATGTCATGAAGGTCAACTCTATTTTGAGGAGGCAGCTCTTCCCCAGTCATATACTGAGTGCCTTCTAACCTGAGGGGCTTATCTTCCTGCACTGTACCAGACAATATTCCTCTGCTATTCATAAGGTTTTCACTGGTCAGTTTTTTTCAGCAGTAAACTGCCAGGTCCTTCTTCCTAGTCTGTCGTAGTCTGGAAGCTTCACTGAAACCTGTCCATCACGGGTGATTCTGTTAGTATTGGAAATACTGGTGGCATGGCTTCCAGCATCCCAGAAAAATGTAAGCCACAACAGTACAACAAACTAAGAGATGAGTGGGGAACAACAACCATGCTGAAGCCAATTTTACATATAAATAAAAAACAAGCTACTGTTTTATTTCCAATAATCAAAATAAACTGACATGTGGGATGCAGAAAAAAAATTTATTTTAGAGTATACAAAATAATTTTGGTCTTATTCTTGTATCCCACTTAATCAAATCATACTATGTACAACGTTGGTAGCAGCTGAAAGTGACCACATAAGAGGTGATGATAAGAATAGGGGTAGGCAGAAGACCCCAGGAAGGTAGCGATAAAAGCTGGGGGAGGGAAAAGTTGTGCTTTTCCTTCAGTGTAGCCTGATATGTTCCTCACAAAAATGCCTTTTTTTCATTTATCTAAAGTCTACCTCTTCTGTAATACCAGCTCAAATCTTATCTTCTCCTTAAAGATATCACCGAATGCCTTGATAACATCATCATTAGAACAATAATAATAGCTGAACATTGTTAAAATATTAATTTATTTTCTTTTCAAACTACCCAAAGTGGTAAGTCCCCATTTTACAGATGAAGAAGCAGAGTCTTCCAGAAACTAAGTACTTTGCCCTAAGTCTCATAACTAGAAAATGGTGACAGTGGGATCAGAATTTATAGAGTATCTAGAGTCTGTACACTTAGCCCTCAGATTTTGATGGCCTCTTTTTCTCTGAGGTCTTATCCCACTGCTGTGGAGTCCATTCCAACTCATAGTGACCCTGTAGGACAGAGTAGAAACTGCCCGATAGGGTTACCAAGGAGTGGTTGGTGTATCTGAACTGCTGATCTTTTGGTTAGCAGCTGAAGACTTATCCACTGCATACCCACTTAATTTACACTCTTATTCTATTCTACCTTGTTTTGCTACTGATGTACTTGTACATATATATCTTACTTAACAAATTAAAGCATAAGTATCTTGAGTATAAGGACCCAGAGAAGAACCATATACCTTGATACTGAAAAAAAAAAAAAAAAGATTATTTCTTCTTGAATAATGATCACAAACAGAATCTCCAAACACGTTGGGCAGCAGACCTCTTCCTGTCTATCTCTATACTTTAGACCAGGTGTCTCAACTTTGGTGCATTAGAATTTGGGTCCAATGGCACTTTCTTCTGGGGTCTATCTTGTGCATTGTGGAATGTTTATCAGCACCTCTGAACTCTATCTAATAGAAGCCAGTAGCATAGCTCTTTTTCAACTGCAATTGTCACAAAATGTCTCCAGACATAGGCAAATATCCAGGGAGAAAAATCACCCAATTTGAGGAACGCTGTTTTAGACAGAGATTTCTTGCCAATTATGTGAACAAAATTTTTCTTTTTTTGTAAGTTCTCCTTCTTTGGGCATTTGATCCAAGCTTAGCCTTCCAGAGAAAACTACATCTAGTCTTCTCATTCACTTTCATGAGAAGACGTGAACCATTTCAAGACATCTGTCAAGAGTCCTTTTTGTCTTGCCTTCCCTTAGGACCAAACATACACCATTCTTTTAACTACGTTTTTGTTTTGTTTTTTTAAAGATAACATGTTTCCATACCTTTCAACAGCTTTCTTGCCTTCCTCTTTGGGGTCTCCAGGTCGCCTATGATTATCATAAAATATGGAACTCCAGACTGAAGTAATTACTAGAGACTTGTTTCCTGTCGTTGGAATATATTAACAAAATTTTGCAGTAATTTTATTTTTATCAGTGATCTTATGTTATATAATGTAGTAGCCAGATTAAAATATTTTTAGTCAGAATTACATTATTTTTTTAATATTTCAATAACTTAATTTTGTCAGTTAACATCTTTGTTAGAACACAGTGATGTTTTCTCTACACCAATATCTACACTTTTTTTCCAAGCAATAAAGTCAATTACTTATATATTTTTAGACACTGTATTTTAGGATATATTTTTCCTCAGTTATCTGATTATTAGCAATAACCTGCATGAGTATCAGCACGTGAGAAGTGAAATGCATGTTTGAACTTAGGACAGCGTTTATCTGAAATTTTGTTTTGTTTTTTATTGTAGTTCAGATGACAGTTTGGAGCCCTGGTGGCATAGAGGTTAAGAGATCCTCTGCTAACCAAAAGGTCAGCAATTCAAATCCACCACCTGCTCCTTGGAAGCCCTATGGGGAAGTTCTACTCTGTCTTGCAGGGCCGCTATGAGTCAGAATTGACTAGATAGCAATGGGTTTAGATGAAAGTTTATAGAGAAAATTAGTTTCTCATTAAATAATTAATACACATATTGTTTTGTGGCATTGGTTGCCAACGTAATGGCATGTCAACAGTCTCCCTTCTCGGCTTTGGGTTCCCCACTTCCATTCATCCAGCTTTCCTGTCCCCTCCTGCCTTCTCATCCTTGCCACCTGAGCTGGTGTGCCCATTTAGTCTCTTATAAATGGTTGAGCTACATGTATTACTGTTTATTTTATTGGCCTGTGTAATCTTTGGCTGAAGAGTGAACCTCAGGAGGGACTTCAGTACTGAGTTAAAAGGATGTCTGAGGGCCATACTCTTGGAGTTTCTCCAGTCTCTGTCAGATCAGCAAGCCTGGTCTTTTTCTGGGAGTTTGAATTTTGTTCTACATTTTTCTCCAGCTCTGTTCAGGGCCCTCTATTGTGGTCACTGTCAGAGAAGTCAATGGTGGTAGCCGGGCATCATCTAGTTGTGCTGGACTTAGTATGGTGGAGGCTATGGTAGTTGTGTTCCATTAGTCCTTTAGACTAATCTTTCCCTTGTGTCTTTGGTTTCATTCATTCTCCCTTGCTCCAGGTGGGGTGGGATGAGTGGAGTATCTTAGATGGCTGCTCACAAGATTTTAAGACCCCAGACGCTACTCACCAAAGTAGAATGTAGAACATTTTCTTTATAAACTGTTATGCCAATTGAGCTAGATGTCAATTTTGAAACAACTATGTGGTTTTTTTTTTTTTTTTTTTTTTTTTTTATGTGGTTAGTAATTTCTGTGGGGCCAGAATTAGAAGGAACATTCAGGATATGATTCTCCATTTAAAAAAAAAAAAAGAATTTAGTAGTAGATGGCTTATTTGGTAAGCCATTCCATAGGTTCAGGAGGCAAGAATATGATGAGTCATAGGAGTTTCAGGTCCCTTGATGGCACAAATGTTTTGTTCTCAAGACTAAACAAAATGTTGGAGATTCAAACCCACCCAGCAGTGCTGCAGAAGAAAGGACTAGCGATCTGCTTCCGTAAATACAACCAAGTAAACCTTATGGAGCACAGTTCTACTCTGTAACACATGTGGTTGCCATGAGGCAGAACTGACTTGAAGTTAACTTTTTTTTTTTAATATATGAATTGTGTCATTCAAGATAATTAGTGAGGAAGTCAAACTCCAGAAAGATGTATGAGAAAGAGCTGAGTCATCCATTACTAAAAATAGCAGTAACGTACCAGGGATGAGCTATAAATTAATTATAAAAAGAGGGGAATAGGTGAAATTGTAACAAAAGAGTTAACTGGCCTGAGGGACCCACTGCAAAAGAGTACACGGCAACCATTTAGGGTGATGGAAATGTTCTACTTCTTGATTGTAGTGGTGTTTACATGAGTATACATAGATCTCAAAATTTACTGAAGTCTGAATTTAACATGGATGAATTTTCTTGTACGTAATTTATACCTTAGTAAAGTTAGTGTGAGAAGACAAGTTGCAACTTGATGGTAATTTTATTTAGGTAGTTGGAGCTGGAAGCACTGGCTGTAGCTAGCACAGATTCTATTTGAATCTAACAAGGCAGGCCCAACTAGGCCTGTCAGTAAGTCATTTTCAATAACCGTAGAACATTTATGCTGATTGAGGTTAGCAAGATTTGTCTACTGAGCTAAGCATGTATTATTTCACGATTAAATATTATTCCTACTTTTAGAACCTGTAATCAGTTGGAAAAATGTGCAAGTAAATATATAATTAAAATACTACAGAACAGTTTTATAATAGAAAGATGTACAATATGATTAAAGAATAGTAAGAAGGAGTGCTTAATTTAGTCTAAATGAATTGGGTAAATCTTCCTGAAAATGGAACAGTTAATTAAGTTGGGGCTTGGAAAGAATATGAGAATTTGCCAAGTGAATTACGTGAGGAAAATCATTATGATGAAAGGGAAAAAGCAATGAAGGTGTAGAGCAAGGAAAGATTATGGCATGCTTGAGGAGTTGTACATATAAAGTGTGGCTGGAAAATAAGATGTGTAGGAAAGAATAAAATAATTTAAAATGCTTTTAAGGAAAGTAAGCATTTTGGAGACAAACATAACAGAAAATATTGAGTTAATAAAATATTCTTTCTCAGGCATCATTTCATTCTGTTGTATGTAAGATCACTATGAGAGTCTACTGGATGGAACCTAACAGCAACAACAAAGAATATCTTAAACAAAAGTTATAAATGTATATTTTTAAGTAATTTACAAGTCAAAACAAAGTAACTTCTCATTCTCTCCTGATGCATTTCTTATTTTGAAACTTTTTAATTATTCTATTCTATTTGTTTCCATATCATTAAATATCTTAGATAAATTATTATATAAAGCTTTTCAGTTTCCACTATTATCTGTCAATACTGGTTATGGAAGAAGAATACTTTGCTCACTTATACACTTCCTCAACAGAAAATTTCAGTAATAAGCTTTGTTGAGCTCAATATTTAATTTTGCATTACTATGACTTTGTGCATATTATTCATATTTGACCTGTGAAAGATATCATGATTAAATTTACTTTCTAGTAATTTTTTGTTTTATTTTATTTTCCTGACATTGCTATCTTTTTTATTTTGCTTTGTTTTCGATTGACCTTTAATTATTTCATCCCCAGTATCTTTAGTAAAAAAAGTAAATCTCCTCTAAACATGTTCAAAATATTCAGAAATCTATAAATTTCATCAGAGTTCTCCAGGAAGTAGACTCAGAAACAGAGCTGGGTACGAGACGTTAAGAAATGATCTTGAGATCAACACTGGCGGAAAAGGAGGGAAAGAAGCAGGCTTGCTCAGGGATAGAGGCTGAGTCGCAATGCAGGCTTAAGACAGACTTGGCTGGAAGTCTGGAAGCTGGAATGGCTCTTCAGGGTTGTCCCAATATAAGCCAAAATGTGCAGGTCTTTATATCCCTATATCAGTCACACCTTGGATATGGCCCACTCAGGGAAGTAGCATGACCTTGAGTGAGGCAGGTCTCTGCTCCTAAGGGAATTTCTAAAGGGATCTAGAAATGAAGGCTGTCTGCCAACAGCAGAGGAAATAAGACACTGATCAAAGAGGAGTCTGGGTAACTCCTGATAGCGTCTACCACATTCTATTTTGGTTTACTGTCTCTTTTTCGTGGGGTATAACCTCCAGTAGCTTCCCAAAAAAGAGTTCATGAGAGGTCAAAATTTTGAGATATTGCCTATCTAAAAACACCAAAACACCTTTAGTTTAGCCCCTACTTAATTCAAAGTTTAGCAGGATATAGAAACCCAAGTGTGAAGTTTTTCCCTTAGAAGTTTGAAGGCATAAAACAATATTCTTTTAACTTAATATTGCCCTTGAAGAGTGCTAACCTATTTCTTGGTTTTTATATATAACCTTTTTGTACACTTAAGGATATATCAGGCTCATCATTGTCTCAAATGCTGTGATATTTCATTATGACAAGCCTTGGGGAGGGTCTTTCTCACCAAAACAGTGCTTAGTGAACCCCTTAAAGTTAGAAACTCATGTCCTCCAGTTTGGAATATTTCTTTTTGAATTTTTTCTTTGCATATTTTCTATTTCCTCTTTTCTTTCTTCCTGGGCGTTTTTTTTGTTTGTTTGTTTGTTTGTTTTCAGTATTTTTACCTTGTAGACTAATCATCTTCTTTCATATTTTTCTCCAATATTTTACCTCTTTGGTTTGTATGCTACACAGGAGTAATTTTTCTCAACTTTATCTTCCAAGCCTTCTAATGAAATTTAAATTATGACAACCATATTGTTAGCTTTCAAAATACTATTTTTATTGTTGTTGCTATTTGAAAGCAATCCTCTTTATCTAGTTTACTACATCAACTTTTAGTATCTATCTGCTTTCTAGTTTCCAAAATTTTGTTGCTGTCCTCTTCTTTCCAATTTTCTTTGCCTTTACTGGATTTTGCTATTTTTAGATCTATTTACTATTCTTTATTGAGTTCAGGAGGCAGCTATTTTAAGCACATTTGTTCAATCTGCCATGCTTATTGAGAAATCTGACAGCATATGATTAGTTGATTATAATATCAATTATTCACTTTTTATGAATACATACTCTTTGACAGTGGAAGAAGCTAGAAGAACAAGAGACAGGAGATTTAGAAATAAGAAAGTAGGTTTATCAACTGTCCAGATGACAGACTGCTAAAAAACCCAGACTAAGGAAATAAAAGAGGGGAAATTATTGGAAGAATCAGGTAATAATTGTGTCTCCTAAATCAAAGAAGGATAAAGATATAAGATGTATCAGCTGGTTAATTATATAAAATGTGGTAGAGATATTTTTTAATTGAAGACTTAGAATAGATTGTTAGATTTAGTGATCAAGGGATCACCAATGACCAGAACAGAATGAGTTTCATTAGTGTGGTAGAAAGAACAGCCAGATTCCATAGGATTAATGAGTTATCTGCATAAACTTTGTAGTGATTGACTTGATAATCCCCATAAATTGAATTTGAACCCTGCTAAATGTCAGAGACCCAATATGCTATGACACTTCTTGCTTGCTCAATCTGTTTAACTCACTTAATATCAAAATTGAACTTTTTTGTAGTTTCCAATGTTCCACATAGGCAGAAATGACAACCTTAAATCAGTGAAGATAATACATTTAAGAAATTTGAATATTGGCTATGTTGAAACCTGATGAATAGAAAGAAGTATTCAGCATAGAGACTCATTGTCCTTGAGTTGATTCCAACTTATAGCAACCCCACTGAACAGGGCGGAACTGCTCCATAGGGTTTCCAAATCTGTGAATCTCTAGTGAAACAGACTAACACATCTTTCTCCCAGAGAGCAGCTGGTGGGTTCGAACCACTAACCTTTCCGGTAAGCTGTCAAACACTTAACCACTGTGCTACCAGGGCTCCTTCTATAGACTTGTAGGTAGATATTCCAGTTGCTTGGTTCTTATATTTTACCCATTGGGTTCAAGTCAAGTGACAGAAATCTAAATCCTTGAACCATACTAGGGTGCTGTTTACAAAGAGCTTTTAGTTGAAAATATTTTGATGTTATATATTTGACTTTCTTTACTACAAAGAGTCATATAATTGGTCTTTGTTTTTGCCATAAAACAATGGAAAGGCCTTTTCAGGTAGCTTTGAGGGCAGCTGAACAGAAAATGGAGAATATGGCAGGCACTACAGGGCAACTTTGGCAGATACCCTAGCTGTTAAGTATATGTAAGAAACTGCATAGGGACTTCCAGAACTGACAGGGAGAGACCATGAATGAGACTAGAGGTTCTTATATGGGTAAGTAGGGTTAGCAGCTTTTTGTTGTTGTTGTTGTTGTTGCAGGGTTATGACTACTAATGCTAATCCATTTCTACCTATATAGGGTAGAGAAATCTTGGGAAAATTTAGTCACATCTATTTTATTTTATTAGCCTTACTGTGTTTATTTTTTTCCACCTAATAATCCATTTCAGATATCTTTTGAAAGGAAAATGATAAAATAATGCTTCATAATTTACTATTCTGATTCAGCAAGTTAAATCATACATTTTGCTAGATGTTTTCATATCAGAGAAAGAGATGTTACTTGAAAATAGTGATGATGTAAAGATCTTGGGGACATGTTGGATCACAAAAGTGCTAAGTGGGGATTGTTAACATAATTATTAATACTTGATAACAATAATATTTTGAATTTTAGAATTCAAATAAAAAAGAAATAGTTATGAAGAAAACTGGGAAGAAAATCCAGGTAAGTTCAAATACTTAAAGTATTATAGAATAAAAATTATATACACTGTTGTTGTTAGGTTCCATTGAGGGGGTTCCAACTCATAGTGACCCTATGTACAACAGAATGAAACACCGCCCAGTACTGCACCATCCTCATAATCATTGCTATGCTCATCCATTGTTGCAGCTGCTGTGTCAATTCATCTCATTGAAGGTCTTCCTCTTTTTTGCTGACTCTCTACTTTACCAATAAACAAGTAAACATCCTTCTGGTATTCTCTGCTTTCAGCCAGGATCCATCTGACATCAGCAATGATATCCCTGGTTCCATGTTGTCTTCTGAATACCAGAAGGATGTTTACCTATGTTTTATTGACTATGCAAAGGCATTCAACTGTGTGTATCATAACAAATTATGGACAACATTATGAAGAATGGGAATTCCAGAACACTTAATTGTGCTCATGCAGAACTTGTGCACAGATCAAGAGGCAATTGTTCAGACAAAACAAGGGGATACTGAGTGGTTTCAAATTAGGAAAGTTGTACATCAGGGTTGTATCCTTTCACCATACTTACTCAATCTGTATGCTGAGCAAATAATCTGAGAAGCTGGACTATATGAAGAAGAACAGGACATCAAGATTGGAGGAAGACTAATCAACAACCTGCATTATGCAGGTGATGCAACCTTGCTTGCTAAAAGTGAAGAGGACTTGAAGCACTTACAGATGAAGATCAAAGACCACAGCCTTCAGTATGGATTACACCTCAACACAAAGAAAACAAAAATCCTCACAACTGGACCAGTAAATAACATCATGATGAATGGATAAAAAACTGAAGTTGTCAAGCATTTCATTTTATTTGGATCCACAATCAACGCCCATGGAAGCAGCAGTTGAGAAATCAAAAGACGCATGGCGTTGGGCAAATCTGCTGCAAAGGACCTCTTTAAAGTGTTAAAAAACAAAGATGTCACCTTGAAGACTAAGGTGCACCTGACCCAAGCCATGGTATTTTCAATCGCATCATATGAGTTTGAAAGTTGGATGATGAACAAGGAAGATCAAAGAAGAACTGACAACTTTGAATTGTGGTTTTGGCAAGCAATATTGAATATACCATGGACTGCCAAAAGAATGAACAAATCTGTCTTGGAAGAAGTACAACTAGAATGCTCCTTAGAAGCAAGGATGGTGAGACTTTGTCTCACCTAATTTGGGCATGTTATCAGAAAGGATAAGTTCCTAAAGAAGGACATCGATCTCAGTAAAGTAGTTGTCGCTAGGTGCCGTTGAGTTGGTTCCGACTTATAGCAACCCTACATACCACGGAATGAAACAGTGCCCTGTCCAGCTGTTTCTTCTCATTTTGAGTGGTTTCACATTAGCAAATGATGGTCGGGAAAGCTTGACTCTATCCAAGTCATTAAGGTCCACTCTTCTTTGAGGAGGAAACTCTTCCCCAGTCATGTTTTGAGTGTCTTCCAACCTGAGGGGCTCATCTTCCAGCAGTATATCAGACAATGTTCTGCTGCTATTCATAAGGTTTTCACTGGCTAATTCTTTTCAGAAGGAGACCGTCAGTTCCTTCTTCCTAGTCTGTCTTAGTCTAGAAGCTCAGCTGAAACCTGTCTGTGATGGTTGACCTTGCTGGTATTTGAATACAGGTGGCATAGCTTCCAGCTTCACAGCAACGCAGAAGCCCCCACAGTAGGACAAACTGACAGATGCATGGGAGAAAATCATATATATGTATATATATTCCTAACTGATTTTAAGAAATGAATGTTGTTTGCATGCATCATTTGTTCCTTCCTTGCTTCTTACACACACACACACACAAAAAAAGTGGAGTACAAATGTCAATGAGAAAAGAAGGGGTAGGGGGAGGATCAGGAAGACATGGTGGAACTAATAATTTTTGAGTCTACCGGAGAACAATCAAGATCTAATGATAATTTTCAATCCACAAACTGGGCAAACTGAGCTAAGTTGTGACCCTTAAAACCTATTCTAAGAAAGGAATTTTCCTTAATTTTGAAATTCCACTGGTTCTGTTTTATTTTCTCTTATGTACATGACAGTAGGTTTTTAATAAATGTTTGCAGGCAGGTAATTAGAGGACCATGAAAAATAAATGCAATAGTGGTTCAAAACACCAAGAAAAAGATAATAAGAAATTATGTACTTATTCTCCTTATTTTTATAACTTGCATTTGGCATCTAGGAATTTTAATGGCTTACAAATTTGTTTTCAGAGCAGACTGATGAAATTATTTCTGAATGAGTATACTTTTGGTCTTTTAAAGAACGAATGATTGCATTTAAAAAGCTCTGCATGTTTTTGCATGTTTTTCAATCTCAACCTGTTAATAAAGGTCTTATTTCAAAGATAGGTGCTAGGGTATGTGACCTTTTACTATGTAGCCGTATCCCTAAAATGTTTACCAGAATACACTTAAACATTCATCACACAGACTTCTGCTTCCAATTATTATATGGAAGCTCAGATAGGCCATCGTCTTCACTATTTAAACTAGGGAATAATGGTTATTGCAAAAATCATATCATTTTTGAGGACATCAGACAGAAGAATTCTTCCCAAGTGAGTGAAAGCCATTAGTCCCTCCCCTCCCCCCCCTCCCCAGGGTCATTTGGGTATCTGGGCATGGACTGAGGATCAGTTTTGCCATAGCAGAACGACTCTGCTGGGGGAGATAAGCCGGTGCTGCACTGGCTGGTGTGATTGTTTGGAATCAGCAGAAGCCTAAATGCAGAGCTGCCAGTTTTCTCTCACTGGACATTAGCTGACTGCCTGGGAAGTTAGGGACTGCATTGGGAACACTGGAGGAAATTTCATATAGTTGAAATAGTGTTGAAAAGTCAAAGTTCTAGGAGAGAGAAGGGCGTTCAATAAACACATGAGAGGACTTGCCCTTAAGCTACTTGAAACTAAAAGTGAAAATGATGACTAATAATGAAAGCTGCAACCCATTCCTGACCATGCCTCATCCTTGATAGGATTGAGGTGGTCAGTTCTTCACTCTAGCTTCCTGAAAAAGGAAAAGGAATGCTGTCTCAGGTGAAATGAACACCAAAATGCAGCCACTATGTCATTTTATAAATGATGTCTGGCATATAACAAATATTATGAAACATTTGAAGAAGCAAGAATATACGACCCAAAGCAAGAAAATATGGCCCAAGAAAAAAAGAGCCAACAGAACAGCAAATTTGAACGATTGATATGTTAAAATTAGCAGAAAAGTGCTTTAGCATTACTATTTAAAAAATGTTAGAGAAAATAAAGAAAAAGAGAAATGCATTGGATAAAAAGTTTGAGAATTTCAAAGAAATGATACTAGCAAAAACTATGCAAACTAAAATAGAAAAATTCTAAGTATGAAGTTGAGAACTCATTGGATCTCTTTCGTATCAGAAGAAAACACCACTTGCAGAAGAAAATCATTAGAAATTATCAAAAAAGCTCAGAAATGAAAGAAACAAAGCATGAGATACAAATAAAAAAATAAGACACCGTGAAATAGTCTACCGTATACACTTTGGAGTAAGGAAAGGAGGAAAAAAAAAAAAAAAAAAACAGCAGGAAGCTATATTTTACAAAATAATTGTTAGAAATTTTTCTAAACTGATGAAGGAAATTGAACCACACATTAAGGAATTAAATTCCAAGAAGCATATATTAAGCACATCAAATCAAGTACAAAAATATAAGCTAAAACAAAATTTACAAGGACAGAGGGGTAACTAAACCAAAACCAAACCTGCTGCCGTCCAGTCAATTCTGACTTACATTATTCTCAAAAGAGCAACAGTAAGTAGACAGTTAAATGGCATCTTTAAAGTGACAGAAGGAAAAAGAAAAAAAATTCTTCCTGGCATTCTGTAACCAGCAAAAATGCCCTTGAACAAAGAGATGCAGCACAGATGCTTCAAACACAACAACAGAGCCACAGTGCCATAAATTGTAAAAGAAGTCCTTTGAGCCAAAGGAAAATGTTCCCAAGTGGAAGAAGAACCATTCGGGGAGGAATAAATAACACCAAAATGAAAATTATGCATACTTATCAATATGATAAATGCATATTTATCAAATGTGATGTCACAGATATTTTCATTTAAAAATTTTTCCATACTCAAAAATTCACTGTTTTTTGGTGTACAGTTCTATGAGTGTTAATGCATTTATATATTCGTGTTACCACCACTACGAACAGTATACATAACAATTTTATCATCCCCAAAAGACTCTTTTATATATCTTAGAGTTCTTTATATATTCAGGATACAAATTCTTTGTTTGTATATGTGGTATAAAGACATTTCCCCAGTCAATGGCTTGCCCCTTTATTCTCTCAACAGAGTCTTTTGCAAAGCAAAAGTTTTAATTTGGTAAAGTCCAGTTTATCAATTCTTTCTTTAATGGATCACACTTTTGGTGTTGCATCCAAGATTTCTTGGCTTAACCCAATGTCTAGAACACTTTTTCTAAGATTTTCTTTGAAGAGTCTTATAGTTTTCAATGTAAGGATATGATACATTTTGAGTTTTTTTTTTTTTAATTTTGTGTGATGTGTAGTTTAAGGTTCTTTTTTCTTTCTTTTTTTTTTATTATGAACATTCAAATGTCCAATACCACTAGTAGAAAATACTATATTTTTCTCCACTGAATATTTTCCCCCGTTGTCAACAATCACTGGGCTTCCTTTTTGTGAAACTATTTATTTATGGATTCTTTACTCAGTTCTATTGATCGGTGTGTCTATTCTTTCATCAATACCACACTCTTGGTTGATGTAGCTCTATAGTAGGTCTGGAAACCCTGGTGGTGAAGTGGTTAAGACCTATGGTTGCTAACCAAAAGTTGGCAATTCAAATCTCCCAGGCACTCCTTGGAAACTCTATGGGGGAGTTCTATCCTGTTCTATAGGGTCACTATGAGTTGGAACTGACTCGACAGCTATGTGTTTGGTTTTTTTGTTTTGGTTTATAGTAGGTCTAAAAATTGGGTAGCATTATTTCTTCAGTATTGTTCTCTTTAAAACATGTTTTGGCTATTTTAGTTCATTTGCCTTTTCATAAAAATTTTAGAATCGACTTTTCCATAACTACAGAAAATCTTGCTAGGATTTTGATTACTATTGCTATTCTTCAATTTGGATATTATTAGCCTCTTCAGTATTTTGAGTCTTCCCACCTTTAACTTAGGATGTATCTTCATTTATTTAGTGCTCTTTTGGTTTCTTTAATTAGTGTTATTTCCACTGCATAGATTGTGTACACATTTCGTTAGATTTATACCAAGTATTTCCGTTTTTCTGAGCTATTTTAGAGTTTACTTTAAAAATTAACTATCAACTTTTCATTGTTAGCACAAAATTTATGTGAGAATGCATCTTTAAAGTTATTTATTACATGTGAAGTGATACAGAATTACTTGAAGGTAGGCACTGATGATTGAAAAAGGCATATTTTAAATAATAAAACAGTTATTAAAATAAAACACATGTATTATTAATAAGAAAACAAGTGGAGATAAATACCAAAAAACCAAACCCATTGCTGTCGAGTCGATTCTGACTTATAGCGACCCTATAGGACAGAGGAGAACTGCCCCACAGAGTTTCCAAGGAGCACGTGGTGGATTTGAACCGCTGACCTTTTGGTTAGCAGCCATAGCACTAAATCACTACTCCACCAGGGTTTCCATAGATTAATTAAAAAAACACAAGAAAATAATAGGAAAGAAGAGATGAAGCAAATGGAAAAAAAAAAAAAAGAGATAATACAATTAATATTTGACCATATAGAAAATCACATTAAATAAAAATGATCTAACTATTCTAACTCAAAGAAGTGTCAAGGTGTCAACCTGGGTTAAAGGAAAAAAAAAAAAAGATCCAACTATATCTCTTCTATAAGAAATCTACTTTAAATATTATAGTTAGGTTAAAGTTCAAAGGATGAATAGAATATGTAATATTACAAAGAATAACATAAAATGCTGAGATGAGCATAAACAGTATCAGACAGTATAGACTTTAAGAAATGGTGTCTTACTAGATAATGAACATTTTATATTGGTAAAAACACTTTATGAAGAAGATATTAGAATACTAAATGTTCATATACCTAATAATAGAGCCTCAGAATATATAAATCAAAAGCTCAAAGAACTAAAAAGGTAAAAAAGACAAATTTAAAACTATAGTTTGAAGTTTGTATAGCCTTGCTCAGAAATTGATAGAATAAGTACATAAAAATCAGTTAGAATATAAAATAATTGAATAGCACTATTAAGCAACTGGATATCCTTATTAAATAAATTAATATTCATAGAATAATATTCTGTGATAATATACAAATAAGAAAGGACTAGGGCAATTGAATAATATTTTGAACTGACTGTGAAAATGAAAACAACATTTGTGGATTGAAACCAAAACAATATTCACAGGGAAAGTTATAATTTTAAATGCCTATGTCAGAAGAAAAGAAAGATCTAATATCACTAAACTAATTTTTAAAAAATTAGAGAAAGATGAAAAAATTAAACACATGGTAAATAAAAAACCAATTGCAGTGGAATCAGTTCCAACTCATGACTGTCCCATGTTTTACAGAGTAGAACTGCTCCACAGGGTTTTCTTGGATGTAGTCTTTACAGAAGTACATCCCTGGGCATTTCTTCTACATCTCTGCTGAATGAGTTCAAACCCTCAACCTTTAGGTTAGTAGTTGAGTGAAAACCGTTTGTGCCACCAGGGCCCTTCAAGGATTATTATTCATAATAACTCCAAACTGGCAACAATCAAAAGTCCATGAACAGGTGAATGGATAAACCAGACTATAGTATGATTTGATTTCTTTGAAATGTCCAGAATAGACAAATCCCTAGACACAGAAGGTAGATTAGTGGTTGCCAGGAGCTGGGTGGGAGGAAGAATGGGGAGTGGCTGTTAAAAGCTCTTTTAGCTAAAATTTTGTTTTGGGGGGTGATGAATATGTTCTAAAATTAGATAGATGTGATGGTTGCAAAACTCTGCGACTATATTAGAAACCACTGAATGTAGCAATTTAAAAGAGTAAAATTTCATGGTACGTGAATTATATCTCATTAAAGCAGTTGAAAAATAAACTGTGGCAAAATAATATAATGAGTTACCTCACAGCAATTACAGGGAATGGACTACTGGCACTCACAACAACATGGATCAATCTCAAAAATAGTATACTGATAGTGCTAGAAACAAAACAGTGCACATGATATCACTACATTTATATTAATTTGAGAAGAGGGAAAATGCATTGATGTTAATAGAAGTCAGAACAGTTAGAAATCACAATACCTGAAGATAGCCTAGAAAATGGCATAGGTGGGAAAAGGACATCAGTGTATCTTTGGGAAGTGTCCTTTTTCTTCACCTGTTTGGTGAATATATCATTTTATATGTATGTAAACATCTTCATTTCATATGCTAAGGATTAGTGCATTTTATGCAATTTACTGTATGTACAATGTCAAAAAAGTCAGCACAATTTGTTACAGTGTGAAAATTTATAGATAATCACATTAAATAACTGATTTTTTAGAAAACTCCAGTGATTAAAGAAGAATTACTTTTCTTATCATTATCATTACCACTTCTGTACTGGTCAATAATGGCTTAATTGCAAATAGTACAGTATCTCACTTTTTCCTCATTGTGATCTTGACAGGACCATGACAGAGAGAACACTGAGCAAACACTGAACAACCTCAGGTTTAAAGGGTATTATTGTTCAGTGTAATATTTTTACTGTGACTTCATTTGTAACCTTTCCAAAAGAGGAAAAAATATAATATTTGCATAATGTCTAATAACTACATCAGAGCATTATAAATAAAAAATACAATTGGATGAAAAGGCATGGAAATATGAGTCTGCAGAAACATGTTAAATATATACATAGTAATCAGTGATGGGTGGAATTTTTCAGAAATAATTCAAATGCTAATGAATCTGGTCCAGTCTTTCAGCTGGGAAATGAGTGGACTTGTTTTCATTGCTTGCTCTGCCAGTTTCCAATTTCTCTCATCTGAGAAAATCCTTTTTATGAATTAATAAAAGCTTTCCAGGCTGAAAGTAGGGGGATATACAGCTTAATGGCTAGAATGTGTGCCAGGATTTTGTAATTTAGACACTTTGTTATGACTAGAACAATGTTCCAATGCACTGAACTTTAATGTTGAAATGTCAGCTTCCAACTAAGATATTCAGGAGCCAGGCCCACACCTGCTTGCTTTTAGAAGAGTTGTCATTTACATCCACCTCCAGAAAGTTAAACTGATGAAGTCAATATGATAATAATTGTAGATACATTTCATCCTCCAAACATACTAAAACATCTTTAAATCCAAAATATCTTCCATTTTCAACATTGGGAAGAACGGCAGAAGGTTCAAAGATTCAAGCAGAAAGAGTCAAAAACAAGCAAACTTTTTCAAAACAATATGGGTTCACTCCTCCTTGCAAATATTACAATTTCTCAAGCCATTAATTTTCATTATGAGCCATGAGGAATTGATGGTGTTCACTTTACATGACTAAAAGTGAACAAATGAGTTTTGGTATTGAACAGTCAAGCTACAAAGAATAAAATGCTTCCCAGACACCATGTAGGCAATAACCTCTTCAAAGTTCTCAATTTAATCTATGAGGGACTAGAAGAATTTATTTCACTAAGGGGAGAATTGTCATTCTTAAAGGATTTGTAGAGATTAATTCAAAATAGGATTATGTCTATTAATATTAACTACAAACAAGGCAGAACCAACATGATATACTAGAGGGAAGCATCATGACGTCCTCTGTAGCAAAGACCTGAAAAACTAAGTAAAACAGACACAAACATCAATCCTTGAACCCTAAGCATCAAATGAAACTATAAAGAAATTGATGAAACACTGAATGGAAGAGGAAAATAAAGAAAAACAGAGATTTAAGACATTTCCAGAAAACCAGAAATTAAGGGAATTTGTAAAAACCAAACAAAATTTACAAGAATTATTAAAGGGATTCCTTCGGTTAGAGGAGCAATGACATCAGATAACAATTTGTGTCTAGGACACAAGGCAGTATCAGCCAGATACCAACTTAGGTAAAGAACTCTCATGATAATAATAGTAATAAAAAGCTAAAAGACTGAAACAGGGAACCAGGGAAGTCAATCTGTAAATGAAAATAATGTCAAAACAATGAAAGTAGGAATAAATGATGCAGGTATAGGTCTTTCAAATGGAGAAGTCAAGATGATATCAAGTAATAAAAGACTGATTCAAACTTAGAAAGACAAGGGTAAATTTCAAGGTAACCACAAAGAACGTTAACAAAACTACTCATCAAAATAAAAAAGAAGAAAAACATAAAGTCTCATAAAACACAAAATCCATAATAATGAAAGAAGTAAAAAGAAAATTCACAAGCAAAAGGAACTCATCACAGGAAAGTAAGAGGAACAAAGAAAACCTCAGCACCACACACACACAAAAAAGCACAATATGACTGCCATAAACTTATACCTATTGATAATCACACTGAATGTAAAAGGCTTAATGTAGCTCTAAAGAGACAGAAAGTGGCAGAATGGATAAAAAAAGCACCACTCATCAATATGCCAGAAAGACATTTACCTGTGTTTTATTGACTGCGCATAGGCATTCAACTGTGTGAATAATAACAAATTATGAATACCATTGTGATGAATGGAAATTCTAGAACACTTAATTGTGCTCATGAGGAACCTGTACTTAGATCAAGGGGCAGTTGTTTGAACAGAAGGGGATACTGCGTGGTTAAAATTCAGGAAATGTGTGCCAAAGGATTGTATCATTTCACCATACCTATTCAATCTGTATGCTGAGAAAATAATTCGAGAAACTGGGCTATAAGAAGACTATAAGCTGAACTATAAGAAGAATGAGGCATCAGAATTGGGGGAAGACTCATTAACAACCTACATTATGTAGATGACTCAACCTAGTTTGCTGAAAGTGAAGAGGACTTGAAGCACTTACTGATGAAGATCAAAGACCACAGCCTTCAGTACGGATTACACCTCCCCATAGAGAAAACAAAAGTCCTCACAACTGGACCAATAAGCAACATCATGGTAAATGGAGAAAAAATTGAAGTTATCAAGGATTTCACTTTACTTACACCCACAATCAATGACCATGAAAGCAGCAATCAATAAATCAAAAGATGCATTGCATTGGGCAAATCTGCTGCAAAAGACCTCTTAAAGTGTTAAAAAGCAAAGATATCACTTTGAAGACTAAGGTGTGTCTGAGCCAAGCCATGGTGTTTTCAGCTGCCTCATACCAATGGGAAAGCTGGGTGATGAGCAAAGAAGACTGAAGTAAGATTCATGCCTTTGAATTGTGTTGGCAGAGGATATTGAATATACCATGCACTGCCAAAAGAATGAACAAATCTGTCTTGGAAGAAGTACAGTCAGAATGTTCCTTAGAAGCAAGGATGGCTAGACTATGTCTTACTTGATTTGTACATGTTAGCAGAGGGATCAGTCCCTGGAGAAGGACATGGTTCTTGGTAAAGTAGAGGGTCAGTGAGAAAGAGGAAGACTCTCAATGAGAAGGATTGACACAGTGGCTGCAAGAATTGCCTTAAGCATAACAATGATTGTGAGCATGGTGCAGGACCAGGTATTGTTGCATTCTGTCATGCATAGGGTCACTATGAGTTGGAACCAGCTCAATGGCACCTAATGACAACAACATCGATATTCTATCTATAAGAGACACACCTTTGACAAAAAGCATAAATGTACTAAAAACCAAAGGATGAAAAAACAAAAAAACAAAAAAAGCAAACAATAACCAATAAAGGGCATGTGTGGCAATACAAATCTCATACAAAATAGACTTTAAGGCAAAATCCACCAAAAAGATAAAGAAGAACATTATAATGATTAAAGGGAGAATTCAACAAGAAGACATAACCTAAATAAATATCTACTCACCCAATGACAGGACTTCAAATTACCTAAAACAAACTCTAACGGCACTAAAAAAGAAACTGAGAGTTCCACAATAATAGTAGGAGGCTTCAACATACCACCCTCAGAAAAGAACAGACCATCTGGAAAGAAACTCAACAAAGATACAGAAGATCTATAGGCCAAAATCAACCAACTGGATATCATAGACATATTTAGAGCACTCAACCCAAAAGCAGCAAAGTATATATTCTTTTCAAATGCACACAGAACATTCTCCAAAATAGACACATTTTAGGCCACAAAACAACCCTCAGTAAAATCCAGAACATAGAAATATTACAAAGTATTATCTCTGATCACAGCGCCATAAAAGTAGAAATCAATAACAGGAAGAACAAGGAAAATAAAATAAAACACATGTAAACTGATTAATGCCTTGCTTAAAAGCAAAGGGTAATAGAAGAAATCAAAGATGGAATAGAAAAAATTCTGAGAATGAAAACACATCATACCAAAACCTTTGGGGACACAGCAAAGGCAATACTCAGAGGTCAATTTATAGCAATAAATGCACACATCAAAAAAGAAGAAGAGCCAAAATCAAAACGTTAGCCCTACAACTCGAACAAATAGAAAGAGAACAGCAAAAGAATTCCACAGCCACCAGAAGGAAATAATAGATTAGAACAGAGATGAATGAAACAGAGAACAGAAAAACAGTAGAAAGAATCAACAAGACCAAAAGTTGGTTCTTTGAAAAGATCAACACAATCCACAAACCACTGGCCAAACTGACTAAAGAAAAACAGAAGTAAATAACCCAAATAACAAATGAGGTGGGGGACATTAAAACAGACCCAACTGAAATAAAAAATATCATAACAGAATACTATGAAAAATTGTACTCCAACAAATTGGAGAACCTAGAGGAAATGGACAAATTTTTAGAACACACTACCTATCTAAACTAACACCAGCTGAGGTAGAAAATCTGAGTAGACCCATAACAAGAGAAGAGATTGAAGGGGTAGTAAAAAAAAAAAAAAAAAAAAAAACTCCCATTAAAAAAACAAACAAAAAAAACCCCTGATCCAGATGCCTTCACTGGACATTTCTAACAAACATGCAGAGAAGAGGTCACACCAGTACTACTCAAACTATTTCAGAGCATATTAAAGAAAGGAATACTACTGAATTCATTCTATGAATCTAGCATAACCCTGATACCAAAGCCAGAAAAAGACATCTCAAAAAAAAAAAAAAGAAAATTACAGACCAATATGTCTCATGAATATAGATGCAAAAATTCTCAACAAAATCTTAGCCAATAGAATTCAACATGATGAAAAAAAAAATGACTGTCTTAGTTATCTAGTGCTGCTGTAACAGAAATACCACATGTGGATGGCTTTAACAAAGAGAAATTTATTCTCTCACAGTCAAGGAGACTAGAAATCCAAATTCAGGGTGCCAGCTCCAGGGGAAGGCTTTCTCTCTCTTGGCTCTGGAAAAAGGTCCTTGTTCTCAATCTTCCCTGGGTCTAGGAGCTTCTCAGTGCAGGGACCCAGGGTCCAAAAGATGCACTTTGCTCCCAGGGCTGCTTTCTTAATAGTATGAAGTCCCCATGTCTTTCTACTCCCTTCTTTTTTTATATCTCAAAAGAGAATGGCTTTAGGCAAAACCTAATATTTTAGATTGAGTCCTGCCTCTTAACATAACTGCCACTTATCCTACCTCATTAATATCACAGAGATAGAATTTACAACATGCAGGAAAATCACATCAGATGACAAAATGGTGGACAATCACACACTACTGGAAATCATGTACTAGCCAAGCTGACATACATTTCTGGGGGACACAATTCAGTCCCTGACAATGACCAAGTGGGATTCATACCAGGTATGCAAGAATGGTTCAACATTAGAAAATCAACCGATGTAATACACCACACAAATAAAACAAGATAAAATAATCACATGATCTTCTCAATTGATGCAGAAAAGGAACTTGATAAAGATCAACACTCTTTCCTGACAAAAACTCTCAATAAAAGGGAAATTCTGTGAGTCAGAATCAACTTGATGGCTATGGGTTTTTTTTTTTTTTTTGGTATGTAAAACTGGAGCCCTGCTGGCACAGTGGTTAAGAGCTTGGCGGCTAACCAAAAGGTCAGCAGTTCAAATCCACCAGCCCCTCCTTGGAAGTCCTACTGGGAAGTTCTACTCTGTCCAATAGGGTTGGTATGAGTCAGAATCAACTTGACAGCATCATCCTCAATGGAGAGAGGCTAAAAGCATTCCCCTTGAGAAGAGGAACACGACAAAGATGCCCTATATCACCACTCCTTTTTAACATTGTGCTGGATGTCCTAGCTAGAACAATAAGGCAAGAAAAAGAAATAAAAGAGATAAAAATTGGGAAGGAAGAAGTAAAACTACCCATATTGACAGAAGATGAGATCCTATGCATACAGAACCTCAGTGATTCCACAAGAAAACTACTGGAACTAATAGAAAGATTCAGCACAGTAGCAGGATACAAGATCTACATACATATATCAGTTAGATTCCTATACACCAGCCAATGGAACTTCAAAAAGGAAAGTAGGACAGAAGAGGTGGGGCCAAGATGGCAGAGTAGTCAGATGCTTCTGGTAATCCCTCTTACAACAAAGACCTGAAAAAACAAGTGAGATGATTTTGTATATATAACAAGCTAGGAGCCCTGAATATCAAAGGCAAAGTTAGGAAATCGGACTGAGCAGCAGGGGGAGGGAGAAACAGTTCAGAAGCAGAGAGGAGTTGCTGGACCTGACTCAGCAAGAACTGGTGCCCCTCAGGCATGATCTCTGGAGCTACTGTGGTGGGGCTGGTGGTAGCATTACTCAGGGAGAGACAGCGAGGTGCACGCTCTACTCACACCTCCTGAACCAGAGAATAACAATGTTCTTAGCAAAGCTAAGTACTTGCATTTATTTTACTGTGCCCCCAGCCCCTAAGCTGGCTTCAGTGGCTGTTGATTTTCCTGGGCCTGAGATAGGTCTTGCTGTATGTCCCGAGCCATTCTCCCGGCCTTGGAGAAGGAATAAACTCACAAATTGGGGCAAAGATAATCTGCCTGTTCCACTAAGCTGGGGAGCTCAGGAGAGAAGCAGCTCCTGTCCAGGCACAAATTGTCCGCAGACTTTGAATACCCTTCACCCCTGCATGGACCTATGTGGGCCCATTTCAGGAGATTAGGCCCTTGTTGGCAGACTGCAATGGTGTATGTGCTTGAGATCTGAATCCAATTGTTTCAGCTCTCTGGCGGAGAGGTAGGTTTTTGATGTTTGACACCACTTTACCTATTAAACAGGGTCCTTACCTACCCACATCAGGGGCCTGAGGACTGGTGGCTTCACCCAAGTGGCCTAGCCACCCGTGACAGGGGCCAAGGATAAGTGGTGCCTCCCAGTCCTTACAAGCAAAAGCACTGGGTGCCCATGGTCCAGCTGCAGGAACCACCCACCTGTGAGCTCTAGGGAACAGGGCTGCACTTTCCTCGTAGACACTTGGGAGATGGTTGTCAGCCTCCTGCTTTCTTCAGAGCATGACCCCCTGTTGCAACAAGATACCTGTGCCTACACCAATCACCCCTGCCCCTCTAAGACTGTAGGACAGAGCCTCCACCATACACTCGATGAGCAACTACCTGGACACCTGAACTGAATTCCTACAAGAAAAGTGAATGGGCTCCCAGGCTCATATGCCTAGTAACAGCTCTAGCCGTCTGGTGACAGGAAGTTAGAGCTCCAAAGGTGAAAATAATCAAGCTAGCTCACTCAAGCACCTGATTTGGACATATAAAAACAAAACAAAGTAAGGAGTGAGGATACAGTAAGCAAACGTACAATAAATACATAACTTATAGATGGCTCAGAGACAACAGTCAATATCAAATCACATAAAGAAGCAGACCACGATTGCTTCAACAAGCTCTCAAAACAAAGAATCAAGGAATCTTCCAGATGAAGGTGTAGTCCTGGAATTACCAGATGTAGAATACACAAGATTAATATACAGAACTCTTCAAGAGATCAGGAAGGATATCAGGCAAAACACAGAACTAACCAAGGAACACACCGATAAAGCAGTTAGGAAATTGAAAAGTTTATTTAAGAACATGAAAAATTTAATTGGCTGCAGGAATCCACAGAGAGACAGCAATCAGAAATTCAGAAGGTTAACAATAAAATCACAGAATTAGACAACCCAATAGAAAGTCAGAGGAGCAGAACTGAGCAAGTGGAAGGCAGAATTAGTGAGATTGAAGATAAAACACTTGGCACCAATATATTTGAAGAAAAATCAGATAAAAGAATTTAAAAAAATAAAGACATCTTAAGAACTATTTAGGACTCTATCAAGAGAAATAAACTATGAGCAATTGGAGCACCAGAACATGGAGGGATAACAGAAAATACAGAGAGAATTATTGAAGATTTGTTGGCAGAAAACCCCCAATATCATGAAAGATGAGAAGATATCTATCCAAGATACTCATCGAACCCCACATAAGGTAGATCTCAAAAGAAAGTCACCAAGACATATTATAATCAAACTTGCCAAAACCAAAGATAAAGAGAGAATTTTAAGAGCAGCTAGGGTTAAACAAAAGAGAGTCAATTAGAATAAGCTCAAACTACTCCTCTGAAACTATGCAGGCAAGAAGTTAATGGGATGACTTATATAAAACATTGAAGGAAAAAAAAATTGCCATCCAAGAATTATATATCCAGCAAAACTATCTTTCAAATGTGAAGGTGAAATTAGGACATTTCCAGATAAACAGAAGCTTAGGAAACGTGTAAAAACCAAACCAAAACTACAAGAAATACTAAAAGGAGTTTTCTGGTTTGAAAATCAATGTCAGATGTCAACCCAAGACTAGAACAGAGGACAGAGCAAACAGATATCACCCCAGATACAGAAATCACAAAAATAAATCAAGATAAAGAAAAGGAAATCAGGGAAACAGTATCATTTATAACAACCCCTAAAAAGATAAAATACTCAGCAATAAATCTAACCAGGGTCATAAAAGACCTATACAAAGAAAACTACAAAACACTATTGTAAGAAGCCAAAAGAAACCTACATAAATGGAAGAACATACCATGCTTATGGATAAGAAGACTCAACATTGTGAAAATATCATTCCTACCCAAAGCAATCTACAGATACAATCAACCCCATTCCAAATACTGACATCATTCTTTAATAAGATGTAAAAACAAATCACCAACTTTATATGGAAAGGAAAGAGGCCCAGGTAAGCAAGGCATTATTACAGAAAAAGAACAAAGTAGGAGGCCCACACTACCTGATCTCAGAACCTGTTATACAGCCTTAGTAGTCAAAACAGCCTTGTACTTTTACAATGGCAGACATGTAGAGCAATGGAAACGAATCAAGAACCCAGAGGTAAATTCACCCAACCATCAGCTGATCTTTGACAAAGGACAAATTTCCATTAAATGGAGAAAAGACAGTCATTTTAACAGATGAAACAACATTTTACCTCACACCATACACAAAAAACTAACTAAAAATGGATAAAAGACCCAAATATAAAAACTAAAACGATAAAGATTAAGAAAGAAAAAATAGGGATAACACTAGAGGCATGAACACACAGTATAAATACAATACAAACCATATTTAACAATAGACAAACACCAGAAGAAAAACTAGATAACTGGGAGCTCCTAAAATTAAACATTCATGCTTATCAAGAAACTTCACCAAAAGAGTAAGAAGAGAACCTAAAGGTAGGGGAAAAAGTTTTGGCTGCCACATATCCAACAAGCGTTTGATCTCTAAAATCTACAGAATATTTAAAGAACCAAACAAAAATACAAATAACTTTATTAAAAAAAGGGCAAAGTATATGAACAGATACTTCACCAAAGAAGAATTCAGGCTGCTAACAGACACATGAGGAGATGCTCACAATCATTAACCATTAGAGAAATGCAAATCAAACCTAAAATGAGATATCATTTCACCCCAACATTACTGGCACTAATCAAAAAAGAAACAGAGGCAAACATCCATTAATAATCAGAAAATGAAATGTAAGAAGTGTGACTCTAGGAAAATAAGAAGTCATCAAATATGAAATAGAATGCATAAACATCAACATCCTAGGCATTAGTAAGCCGAAATGGACTGGTATTTTGAATCAGACAATCATATAGCCTACAATGCTGGGAATGATAAACTGAAGAGGAATGGCATTTGATTCATCATCAAAAAGAATATTTTAAGCTCTACCCTGATGTACAAAGCTGTCTGTGACAGGATAATATCCGTAGGCCTACAAGGAAGACCAGTTAATACAACTATTATTCAACTTTAGGCACCAACCTCTAACGTCAAAGATGACAAAATTGAAGACTTTTGCCAACTTTTACAGTCTGAAATTTATCAAACATGCAGTCAAGATGTATTGATAATTACTGGTCACTGCAATGCAAAAGTTGGAAACAAAGAAGGATTGGTAGTTGGAAAATATGGCCTTGGTGATAAAAATGACACCAGAGATCGCATGATGACAGATTTTTGCAAGACCAATGGCTTCTTCACTGCAAATACCTTTTTTTCAATAACACAAACAGCAACTATACACGTGAACCTCACCAGATGGAACACAGGAATCAAATCGACTACATTTGTGGAAAGAGATGATGGAAAGACTCAGTGTCATCAGTCAGAACAAGGCGAGGGGCTGACTGTGGAATACACTATCAATTGCTCCTATGCAAGTTCAAGTTGAAGCTGAAGAAAATTAGAACAAGCCCACCAGAGCACAAATAAGATCTTGAGTATATCCCACCTGAATTTATAGACCACCTCAAGAGTAGATTTGATGCATTGAACACTAATGACCGAGGACCAGACAGGATGTCAAATGACATCAAGGACATCAAACATGAAGAAAGAAAGAGGTCATTAAAAAGACAAGACAAGAAAAAACCAGAAGTGGATGTCAGAAGAGACTCTGAATCTTGCTCTTGAACATATAATAGCTAAAGTAGAAGGAAGAAATGATGAAGTAAAAGAGCAGAACAGAAGATTTCAAAGGGCGGCTAGAGAAGACAAAGTAAAATATTATAATGAAATGTGCAAAGACCTGGAGATAGAAAACCAAAAGGTAAGAACATGAAGGGCATTTCTCAAGCAGAAAGAACTAGAAAAAATTCAAGCCTCAGTTGCAATATTGAAGGATTCTACTGGGAAAATATTAAACATTGCAGAAAGCATCAAAAGAAGATGAAAGGAATACACTGAGCCACTTTACCAAAAAGAATTTGTTGACATTCAACCATTTCAGGAGGTAGCATATGACCAAGAACTGATGGTACTGAAGGAAGAGGTCCAAGCTGCACTGAAAGCATTGGTGAAAAATAAGGCTTCAGGAATTGACGCAATACCAAATGAGATGTTTCAACAAACAGATAAAGGATTGAAGATGTTCACTCGTCTATGCCAAGATATTTGGAGGACAGTTATCTGGCCAATCAACTAAGAGAGATCCGTATTTGTACCCATTACAAAGTAAGGAGATCCAACAGAATGCAGAAATTATCAAACAGTATCGTTAATATCACACACAAGTAAAATTTTGATGAAGAGGATTCAAAGGCAGTTACAGCAGTACTTTCATAGGAAACTACCAGAAATTCAAGCTGAATTCAGAACAGGACATGGAACAAGGGATATCATTGCTGATGTCAAATGGATCATGGCTGAAAGCAGAGATTACCAGAAAGATGTTTACCTGTCTTTTATTGACTATGCAAAGGCATTTGAGAAGAATGGGAATTCCAGAACACTTAATTGTGCTCGTAAGGAACCTGTACATAGATCTAGGGCCAGTTGTTTGAACAGAACAGGAGAATACTGCATGGTCAAAATTCAGGAAAGGTGTGTATCAGGATTGTATCCTTTCACCATACTTATTCAATCTGTATGCTGAGAAAAAATCCCCGAAACTGGACTACATTAAGAAGAATGGGGCATCAGGATTGGAGGAAGATTCTTTAACAACCTGCAATATGTAGATGGCCCAACCTTGCTTGCTGAAAGTGAAGAAGACTTAAAGCATTTACTGATGAAGATCAAAGACTACAGCCTTCAATATGGATTATTCCTCCCCATAAAGAAAACAAAAATCCTCACAAGTGGACCAATAAGCAGCATCATGACAAACAGAGAAAAGATTGACATTGTCAAGGATTTCATTTTACATGGATCCAAATCAATGCCCGTGGAAGCAGCAGTCAAGAAACCAAAGACTCATTGCAATGGGCAAATCTGCTGCAAAATATGTCTTTAAAGTGTTAAAAGCAAAGATGTCACTTTAAGGACTAAGGTACACCTGACCCAAGCCATGGTGCTTTCAATTGCCTCATATGCACGTGAAACCTGGACAAGGAATAAGGAAGACTGAAGAAGAATTGATGCCTTTGAACTATGGCATTGGCAAAGACTATTGACTGTACCACAAACCGCCAAAGAACAAACAAATATGTATGGAAGAAGTACAGCCACAATGCTCCTTACAGGCAAGGGCGGTAAGACTTTGTCTCACATATTGAGCATGTTATCTGGGAGGATCAGTCCCTGGAAAAGGGCATCAAGCTTTGTAAAAAAAGCGTCAGTGAAAATGAGGAAGATCCTCAATTACATGGATTGAGACAGTGGCTGCAACCATGGTTTCAAGCATAGTAATGATTGTGAGGATGATGCAGGACCGCACAGCAATAAAAAAACAGAAAATAAGAAATACTAGAGAGTTTGCGGGGAAATTGAAACTCTTATTTGCTGTTGATGGAAATGTAAAATGGTACAACCACTATGGAAAATGATAGGATGCCTCATTAAAAGGCTAGAACTAGAGATATCATACCACCCAGGGATCCCACTCCTAGGAATATATCATCCTAAAGAAATACGGGCCATCACATGAATAAACATATACATACCCATTTTTACTGCAGCATCATTCACAATAACAAAAAGATGAAAACAATCTTTCATGGATATGGATAAAAAATTATGATACATACAAACTATGGAATACTATGCAACAATAATGAACAACGATAAATGATACATCTTACAGCATGGATGAATCTGGAGGGCATTATGCTGAGTGAAATAAGACAATCACAAAAGGACAAATATTGTATGAGACCACTATTATAAAATCTCAAGAACAGGTTAACAAACAGGAAAAAATAATCTTTGATGGTTATGAGGGAGCGGATGGGTGGGGAAAAGAAATTACTAACTAGATAGTAGATAAGTGGTAATTTCTGGAGAAGGATTAGACTGTACAGAATACAGGGAAAGTCAGCACAATTTGGCAAAGACAAAGTTATAGAAACTTCCTAGACAAATCCAAACACCTTGAGGTACTGAGTTACACGGGCTCAGGGCTGGGGACTGTGGTCTCGGCGGCCATCTAGGTCTCAATTGGCATAGTATGGTTTATAAAGAAAATGTTCTAAATCCTACTTTGGTGAGTAGCATCTGGTGTCTTAAAAGCTTTCGAGTGGCCACCTAAGTTACATCTACTGGTCCCATCACATTCATATCAAAAGAAAATGAAGAAAACCAAACACACAAGGAAAATATTAGTCCAAAGAACTAATGGACCACATGAACCACAGCTTCAACCAGCTTGAGCCCAGAAGAACTAGATGGTTCTGGCTACCACCAACGGAATCATATTATAGGGTACCTGAGAGAGCTGGAGACAAATGTAGAAAAAAATTCAAATCACAAGAAAAGGACCAGACTTACTGGTCTGACAGAGGTTAGAGGAACCTCCAGGGCTACGGCCCCTGGACACCCTGTTAACATAGACCTGAAGCTATTCCCAAAGTCTACCTTTCACCCAAAGATTGTTGCTGTCAGGTGCCATTGAGTGAGCCTGACTCATAACAACCCTATGTATAACAGAAGGAAACGCTTTGTGAGCCCTCAGAAACTGAACTTTGGAAATCAAATCTAGATAGTGTGCATGTGCATTCCTTCACTAACGATTTAATGCTGAGCAAAGCCTATTTTTAGAATGAGTCCACTGAGATTTCATATCCATAATGTCATATTTCACTTCAGTTTCAAAGTAATCTGATTTTAGGCCTTTTCTTTAATTTTTAAATCATCTGTAATATCCTATTGTTTTTCCTAATTTGAGTGCATTTTTTTTAAAATTGTATTTTCCAATGGTGACAAGATAGGGCATTATTAAATATCTACAAAACATGTAACTTCATTGTCCAAGAACAACTTTTTTTTTTCCTTTTTTACATCAGTTTACGTCATAGTTAATAAAATCATGTAGTCTCAAGAACAACTTGCCATAAAGAGATAGAATAATGGAAGCAGAAGAACATGGGCTTATGGTAGACTAGGCAACAAGCCAACAAGGTTCATTCTCTCATGTACTATGCAGTTTGTTCAATGGGGAATGTTTAAGGATGATTTCATCTGGCAAAACTATTAAATGAATTCACTTAAGAAATAATCTACTGTATAAATCAATAGTAAAATAAGGCACACCCTTTCATTATATTTCCTGATTGGTCATTAAGCCTTAGTTTTTTTGTTTTTGTTGTTAAGTGTTAGAATATTTGGGGGTCTCTTGAAATAGGGGCTGGCTATTATTCTGTTTAATGACAACCAATTATCTAGATATTAAATATATGGGAACTTGTCAGATAAGATATTCAAAGTGTACTCAAGAGAGAGAAGGGAAAATAGGTGTAGAGGCAAATAAATCATGGCTGATCTCTTCAAGTTCCTAGAATGCTTCATTTATTGAAGTTCATTGGTATTCGTGTTTGCTCCCATTTTTATATTTTCCCTGTAATTGTGTCTGATGCATACACCCAAATATTTGATTATTCAAAATGCAAGGAAAAATTTGAATTTTTTTCTATTTTCTATGGGGCTTTCTCTATACACCTACTCCTCACTTGTCTACTATCTCGTTATTTGATATTTCCATTTTTGACAACAATTAAAAAATCTACTATTCAACTGTTTTGAACATTAATGACATATGTCTGGCAGTAATGAATGACAATGTGTGAGGAGAAATTTACACTGGCTGTGACATCAACTGTTACATCTCAACTTGGCTGGACTGTGATTCTCAGTAGTTTGGCAGTCATGTAATGATGCAATTTGGCAGTTATGTAATGATGTAATATGGCAATTATGTAATGATGTATTCATCCTTCATTTTGTGATTTGATGTGGTCATCTTCTATTTTTGCGCAATACCAATTTTCAGATAACTACCTGGTTTTTGGAACACAACCTTGTTGAAAAGTAAGGAGTGAGTGTAATGTCTTATCTTCTTACTGTAAGAAAAGTATAAGATACAGGGCATTTTTGTACTCTATTGATTTGCTAACCCAATAAGCGTAAAGACAGAAGCATAAAAATAATGAATATTATTAGATACATTTTAGAATTATTTTATTAATTTTATATAATTATTTCTCTGTTCACAACATATATGCATATAAGAATGATAATAGCAATAACTAAATACTTTTTATGTGCTAAAGTTAGTTGTAGGTAGAGATTTTGAATACCAATGTTCTTTTGTTTGTAGGTGAAAGGAAGATACATTATGGTAAAGAGTATTGTTAAAACAAGTTTTAATATTTTATTATAAGTGAAATATGAAAGGTACCAAATGGGGACAGTGTGATATCCCCCAAAATATAATGACCATTAGAATATAGAATTCAATTTTAGACAGTATTTTAAGCAGAAGGTTTTAGGAAAATCTCTTGACAAATATCAAAGTTCTAGGTCACCGGAGAGAGGATAGAAAGAGGAAAGTAGTTTAGATATGAAATCAATATATGTAAGAATCACATGGGTTACTCATTAAATATGCATTTTTTTTTTCCAATCTCAGATTTCTCAGTTGGGTAGGTCTGTGGTAGTGTCTAAGAATCTGCACTTAAAAAAAAAAAAATACTAGAATGTTAGATTTACTAAAATGTAATCTCTATGAGAGTCGGTACAATATTTATAATTTTTTTTAAATTTATTGATATAGCCTCATAACCTAGAACTGTTCCTGGAATATAGTACCTGTTCAACAAATATTTACTGAGTTAATAAATGAAAAGACACAAGATATAGGTTGACTGCAAAACAGTTTTGAAAAATATTCTTTGCCTTAGTTATCTAGACCTGCTATAACAGAAATACTACAAGTAGGTGGCTTTAACAAACAGATTTATTCTCTTACAGTCTAGAAAGCTAGAAGTCCAAATTCAGGTGCCAGCTCCAGGGGAAGTCTTTCTCTCTCTGTCAGCTCTGGGGAAGGTCCTTGTCATCAGTCTTTCCTGGTCGAGGAGTTTCTCAGCACAGTTACCCCAGATCCAAAGAACACACTATTCTCCTGGCTCTTGTTTCTTGGTGCTGTGAGTTCCCCCTGTCTCTCTGCTTGCACTCTCTTTCATATCTCAAAAGAAATTGACTTAAGACACAACATAATGTTGTACATTGAGTCCTACCTCATTAACATAACTGTCTCTAATTCTGCCTCGTTAACATCATAGAGGTAGAATTTACAAGACAGGCAAATCACATCAGATTACAAAATGATGGACAATCACGGCCTAATAAAATTGATACACATTTTTGGGGAACAGCTCAATTGAAAACACTCTTATTTTAGGCAGATAATTAAAATATTAACTTTGGCATTAGGAACCAGGTAGTAATTCAGATAGCAAATGCACAGTATCCGGGGTTTGGTCTATCCAGATTCCCTTCCCTTTTGAGATAATATGTCTCTGTGATGGTTAAGACTGTATATCAACTTGGCTGGGCCATGATTCTCAGTGTTTATATGTGATCACCCCCATGATGGGATCTGCTGTGAGTAGCCAATCAGTTGAAAGGGAGTTTCCTTGGGCATGTGGCCTGCATCCATATATAAGTGGACATTCTGTTTATTGCTTTCTCTGGATGCTACAGCTACCTCCTGTTCATCTGACCTCCAGTTCTTGGAACACGAGGTAGGAGCTTACCTGCCAATCTTGAGATTCATCAGTCTTCACAGCCTGTGAGTAAGAGTCCTGCTCTCTGATCTACCGATCATGGGTTCGCCAGCCCCAGGGCATACGTGAATCAGGAGAAGCCTCTATTCTAATCCGTGGACTTGGGACATTCCAGCCTCTACAATCACGTGAGCTGTTTCCTTGATATAAATCTCTGTCTATATATATTTATACGATTTACTGGTTTTGCTTCTCTAGAGAACGCAGCCTAAGATGTTTGGTACTGAGAGTGTTCTAGAGAAACAATATTGTAAGAATGACTTTTCTAAATTGGGTCTCAAGTCTGGTTAGTCTTAAAAATGTTGATGACTCTGCTTCCAGTAGTAAAGAGGGCACCGCTAATCCATGGCATGAGGTGGCAATTCAAATATGTAAAATATCACCAACAATAGATCAGGTATTGGTGAAAGGCAA
This sequence comes from Elephas maximus indicus, assembly GCF_024166365.1. Lineage (NCBI taxonomy): Eukaryota > Metazoa > Chordata > Mammalia > Proboscidea > Elephantidae > Elephas > Elephas maximus. Next base: position 212,058,002 of record NC_064819.1, on the reverse strand, counting down.
GGCTCTGGGTGATTGCATATATGATTCCTTTCTACAATTTTGTCATAATGAGAAGTATAAGAAAGCTGATTGGTTGTTCCTACTTTTGGTATACAAAGTGGAGGAAGAAAGAGCTGTGCTCAGGGCTTCAGAATCAAAGCTCAAGTGCCACATAAATGACCTCAAAGTTTCCACTTGTGTTCTGAAAGAAAGCCTTACTTCTTGTAGTAACAGAGCTGATATTGCCGAAAATCAAACCCAGAGTCTTATCGTAAGAGTGGCCGAATTATAATGGCAGCTCAAATGCCATCCTCAAGAGGTGTCTGAAGTTAAAGTGAAGTCATTGGTTGGGAAGAAATGGGATCCTGAAACTTGGGATGGGGACATATGGGCAGATAATCAGGAAGCTGGAGACACTGAGCCCCTAAATTCCAGTGGATCACTCATGCCAACAGAAACACTCCCATCTGAAGAGATTATTTCATGTTTGTCTGCTACACCACTCTGCCAAGAAAAACCATTAGCCCCATCACTCCTATTTAATGAGATTAGCCCTAGTCCAGCTGCCGCTAAAAAGCTCTTTCTAGAGTCATTGCCTGGAGCATCACCTGAGGCAGATGCTTTACAAGACAATGCTGAATGCTCTCAAAACAGTCCCACACTACAGATTCTGCCTTCTAGATCTATAACTAGGCTTAAGTCTCAGTAAGTCCCAAAAGGTACACTACACCCCAAAAGAACTGCTTGACTTTTCTAATATGTACAAACAGAAACCTGGGGAATATGTGCGGGAATGGCTATTAAAGGTGTGGGATAATGGTGCAAGTAACATAAAGATCGATCAGTCTGAGTTTACTGACATGGCCCCACTAAGGACAGATTCTTCATTCTTTGTTTCAGCCCAAGAAGTTAGGAAAGGATCTAATAGTTTATTCTGTTGGGTTGTTGAAGCATGGATTATGCAGTGGCATACACTAAGTCAAGTTGCTGTACCAGACCTGTTTTTGTATCCAAAGTCTTAGGGAAATTGGCATGCTAGAATGAATTTATCAGGTTAGACCCACAGATCCACACATAGAATGCCCAGAAGACACACCTTTTACCACAACTGTGAGGAACAAATTTACAAAGGAAACTCCGGCATCCTTGAAGACTGCTGTGATTACAATTTTATGTAAATCAGATTTGACAGTGGGAACTGCCTAACTGAATTAAGACACCTAACTACAATGGCGCTGATTGGACCCTGTGGTAGTAGGGGCCAAGTGGTGGCACTCGATCAACAAAGACAAGGTCGGTGTGTTAAGTAATGAACAATGGAGTCAAAGAAGTCATCAGAATAGTCTGACTTGTATGGATGTATGGAGTTGACTGCTTAGTCATGGTGTCCCTAGGAGTGAAATAGATAGGAAATCTATTAGGTGCAAGTATGACCTTGTAATTGTCTTTATTCAGAGATTATGTGTGTTTTGGGGAGATGTGTAGAGGTGCCAAGTTGACAAGGGGTAGACTGTGATGGTTAAGATTGTGTGTCAGCTTGGCTGGGCCATGATTTTCAGTGTTTATATGTGATCAGCCCCATGGTGGGATCTGCTGTGAGTAGCCAATCAGTTGAAAGGGAGTTTCCTTGGGCATGTGGCCTGCCTGTGAATATAAGTGGACATTCTGGCCTTTGCCTTCTCTGGATCCTGCAGCTACCTCCTTTTTATCTGACCTCCAGTTCTTGGAACTTGAGCTAGCAGCTTGCCTGCTGGTCTTGGAATTCTTCGATCTTCACAGCCTGTGAACAAGAAGCTTCTCCCAGACCTGCTGAACTGGGGTTCACCAGCCCCTTCAGATTCATGAATCAGGAGAAGCCTCTATCCTGATCCACAGAGTTGGGACATTCCAGCCTCTACAATTGCGTGAGCCATTTCCTTCATATATATATATATATATATATATATATATATATATATATATATATATATTTACATGCTTTACTGGTTTTGCTTCTCTAGAGAACCCAGCCTAAGACAATCTCCCAATCAACAGTGATCTTTCTCAGTGAGTGTAGGTTGGGAGTGTGTTACATAGCCGTCTTTCCTTCCATACCTTGCCATGTGTAGGCATTGATTCCAGGGCTGAGGAGACCCAGATATTCCCATTCTATGTGATTGGTTCAGTGGTAGTCACATGACATAAACAATATTGTGTATGGTTGGGGTTTCCAGTGTCCTTCTTATCACCAAATGGAGACAACTTGTTTGAGATTTAAGCCAAATACCAGAAAGCAAAGAGATGGAAAGAGAGAGCACCTTGGTAAATATTTGTTGAATCATTGTATCCAACTACTTCTGAAATCAAGTATACCTGTTTGGTTACCTGAGACAATGCATTTGATTTTTTGTTTAAGCTATTTTGAGTTGTGTTTCTGTCATTTGAATTCAAGAGTGTGGATTAAGATACTAGAAATGCAAACAAGGTTAAAGCTGTCCTTGAAAATTGTGTCCTCAAATATAGGGTTAAAATCCATTAAATTTTCTCCAGTAAATATGTATGTGAGTATTTTTACATTCATTTGAGGATCAAAAAATGAATTGGTATGTGGCCTCAGCTGTGGAGAATGAAGACTGTGTATCTGTAGAGCAAGAAGTTCTCACTATTTCCAGAACTGTATTTGTAGCCTGAGTTCCCTAAATCTGACTCCTTTCCACAAGGGTATTTTATAAACCATCTTTATGATTTAGAAAAATGTGAAGACACTTATATTCTGAAGCACATGAATGGTGTCTCTACGAGTTTGCTAGTAGTCACAGAGCTTTAAATGATATTTGATTATTAAATACATACAATTTATACAGTAAAAATTTTATAAAAGTAGAAACATGTTTCAGAGATCTAGTGATAATAACATGATGCTCAGTCTCAGGGTTTAAGTGTTACTTTTTGTAATTAATATCTCATTAACACTTTATGCAGTTTGGCAGCTAAACCTTAGTGATACCATCTAAGAAATGAGCAGTATAAGATTGCTAATTTTTAGTTTATAACAATTTTCAGAGCTATTTCCAAATAATCTTTACCAAATAATATGACTTTAACATAATTTAAAAAGAAAATAAGTTTCCAGTGACCATTGCATTCTATTATATCCAATTAATACTGCTTCCTTAGTGTTAATTTTCTATAGAGATATAGATATACACATGGACATAGATGGGCATGGAGATGGAGATACAGGCAAATATATAGATATAAAAGGTATATTAGTTATCTATTGCTGTGAAACAAATGACCCCAAAACTTAGCTTAAAACAGCAAGTATTATGTTACACAGTTTCAGTGGGTAAGGAATTTTCAAGTGAATTACCTGGTTGTTCTTGTTCAGTATCTCTCGTGACGTTGTATTCAAGATGCTAGTCAGGCCTGCAGTCATCTGAAGGCTTGGCTGGGGATGGAGCTTTGACTTCCAAGACGAATCTCTCACACGTTTGGGCAAATTAGTCCTGGATGTTGGTTAGAGGACTCATTTCCTCACCACATGGAACTCCCCATGCAGTTGTTTGAGTACCCTCACAACATGACAGCTGGCTTAGCCCAAAATGAGTAATCCATCACCAAATCCATTCTGAAGTACAGCTACAGAATAAAATAGCAAAATACTCATACCATATGCTGCTTGGGGTTTGTGCCAGCCCACAGGCCTAGAGACCTAGAGAGGTGGAAAGAAATTAGGCATAGCCTTACCTTCAGGGCCAAACCAAGCTGCCCATCACATCTTAAGTGAATCTGCCATATACCAATGTCACAACAGGGCCATAACCCCAGAAATATTGTATGATCTGGTTTTCATTTGGGCAACTGGGTGCACAGACGGTCCCTGGGGTACAACAAAGGTATAAAATAAAACACATACACATATCTGTTAAAAACTCATTGCTGTCAAATCTATTCCAACTTACAGTGACCGCATACACACAGGAGAGGGAAAATCAAGCAGAGGAGACATAGGCAAGTTGAGAAAGGGAGAAACGGAAAGAGAGAGAAGAAAATACCAACCCAAACTAAAACAAATAAAACCAAAAACTGTCTGAAAACAAGCCGACAAACTAAATTCCAAACAGAAAAGGGCATCTAAAGAGATCTAAGCTAAGAAGGCCATGAAAATCAACAATGAAAAAATATGAATTTCATTCAGGTGAAACTATCTTTTTAGAGTAGTCTGACAAAGATGAACTTAAATATCAGTTCAGATATAGAATTGAACACACACATATATTTTTGTTCTATCCTGAATTTTCATTTAAGCTACAGCAAATTAATTTTTTAAAGACATAAAATCACAAAGATGATTAGAATAGAATCAAGAAAACAACAAAATGGTGCCTTTAGACTGCTAAGCTTCTTTTCTCTGTTCCAGATATGACAAAAAAAAAAAAAAAAAGTTGTCGAAAGGATCTTTCAGGTTCAAACAACACTAATAGGGAAGGAAATGCACTACTTAGCAGGTCAGAGGCCAGTTCTCCGACTGCTTTTCAGCTAAACTGAAAGAACAGGGTTCTTTCTAATGAGTGTGGAATAAGGAAAAATCAACATAAGAAGAATGTTCTTGCTGGCATTAGTCTTATTGCCCAAAATTAAACTTAAGACCTTCATCCTTTTATTCTTTTCTGGTATTTGATTATATTCTCCCAAGGCTATTGGTAAATTGGGAAACCAAAATAAATCAAAGTCACAATGATAATTGTGATTGCTTCATATAACTTGTCCATTTTTATCTTGTTTCATACTAAATTGGCCAAGGGTACTTTTTTACACATTACCCTTTTAGATCACAATAAAATATTATTAAAAAAAAAAACAGCTAAAATCTATGATTACTCATTTATTTCCCGTGTTAAATGATGTCTTAAACCTTAGTTAGTTTTTCAGGATTATGCTGACAGGAGTGTCACCTTCAAGATAATTTAGAGTCATTTTAAAACTCTGAATCACATTTTTTCAGAAGTTATGAGGACTAGTTTTTTATGAGGACCTGCATGGCATATTTTCTATCTGTGAAACAGAGCAGCTGGCTCAGTGTATATCTGTGTTGCTGCTGGTGAGCAGCCTTCCTTTTTCCAAAATTAGAAATAAGAGATCTTAGAGTTCTTTTTTCAATAAATAGATATGTTTTAAATAAAGCACAATCACGCAAAAACACATGCATATTAGGATGAGCGATGTTGCCATGGTAAGTCAACACAGAAAGACAGAGAGGGCAGAGTGGAAAAAAAAGAGGATATGAAAGAATTAGGAATATATGAATTAATTCTCTTAAATTATCCAGTCTTAGGACTTATAAAAGTCTACATTATTTATTTCTTACGTATATTCCATATTTGTCCCCAGAGATTTTGAAGAACATTGCAATATGAGACAAAGAATAAAAAGATGATCATGATACACTTTAGGATAAATACATGTGCCAAGATTATAATGAAATTTATCATGTAAGGTTGTTCTGAGGGAGTGCATAAAATATGCCTTGCACAGTACCTGGAGTGTACTGTGTGCTTTTTGCCCAATGGATATTTATACCTTCTATTAAAAGGTTCAAACAATAACTGGAAGGGGTGAAATAATGATATCAAATATTCAGTATTAAATGTTAAATGCTTTATAGCTGGATTTTCAGCCTTCGCTGAAAAATATTTGGGATGATTCAGTAAGACTCTCAAGGCAAGTCTGTAGTCTGTTGCTACATACTTGGTGGGAAATTTTCACCCAGAAAAGGGCAAAGATGAGTAGGATAAAGATCCCAAACCATAGAACATTACTTATGAAGGGATATAGGTCCACAAACAAACTCTACTGTGTTCAAAGTCATATTCAGGGCAGTGTTAATAAGAAAAAAATAAAGAAGGGATACTGTTCCAAATCGATTGCATTGATGGATTTGCTAATAATGGAAAACATGTGAATACACTAATACAGAAAGTTTAAAGCATTAGCTTCTGAATTTAGAAGTTAGGTTTGATTGAACCAGTGCTTCACTTTTGGATTAACGAGCACATTTCTTTATCCATATTTTTGCATCAGTTTTTCAGTGCCTTTTTTCCCCTAACACTCAAATATAGAGTCAATTACTTTCTATTTGGTATCAATATTATGCATTATTCATATTTTGTTATAACTCATATCACAACCCAATTATTTATTTCCATATTTTTTTCCCTTAATATGCTGTGAACTCTATGAGTCTATGTTTTTATCATCTGCATATCCTCAGTACATAACCTGATTCATTGGAGAGCCAAAATGTCTTTAAGTAAATGACCAAACCATGTCTCAAAGAAAAATGATCCAAATTTTGATCTTAGCTGGTACATTAGTAAAATAATTCCAGTAACTGACACTCAACTCCTTCAAGATTACCAGGATTGAAAAGTATATAATCTATCAATTTGAGATTAGACATCCAAAATATAACTATTGTCTCTAAGTTAGGTTGACTGACAGTTGTGAAATTTCTCCCAGCTGAGTTCGATTTAGAAAAAGGAACCCTTAAGTTGAATCTAAAAGCTGCTTTGGGTACAAACATAGAATTCTATAATTTTCCTTAGATCTTCCTTTGACAATGATAATTAAAAGAAAACTCTCTGGCTAGTTGTGTATGTAAAATTGTTTTTACTGTTTAATTTCCATCTATATCTCTGTTGTATAGGAGAAAACAAATAATAAAATACGTAGGTTAAGAAAAAAGCAATGTGCTATAGCAGATGGATTGCTGTTGTTTGGGAACAGTGATGAGTCTGCTATAAGACTTTGGTAATTTGCTTAAGATCGATTATATTTCATGTCTTCATCTTATAGATTTAACATTAACAAGGATGTTCTGATGACTGAAAAAAAGTACATATGAAAATTGTTTTGTGCATGGTAGGATTCAAAAATTTTGATTTGTATTTTACTATTCTGAATCGAATCGACAGCAGTGGGTGGTCAATTGTACATGAAGCTTTAACTTGGTATTGAACCAGGAAAATTAACTCTATGTGTTGTTTTATAATCATAAATAAATATAAGTATATCTATGTATTGATGTGGAATTTTATACTGGCTATCTTTTAAATGCTCAACTATAAAAGCCAAGTTATAAACAGAGGGCTGGAACATCTGATTGCAACAGATACGACGTGAGAACGGCTTAGGGAGCTTCCGCTGGCATTCTAAGCGCCCATTTCTTCTGCTGGACAAAGCCCATTTTGCTGAAAAGTACTAAAACACTTCTGTACATTAAGTGTTCTGCTTTGAGTCCAAACATTCCATGCCTAAGGGCATCAGGAACTTTTTCCAATAAGTTAAATATCTGTTCACAGGTTTTTTTTACTAAATAAAATTTATTGAGATGAAAATTACATGCAAATATGGACCAAATTATGTGTAGAGTTCTGTTATCTATTTCATTTATTTATATTGCATCTTTTCAGTTCCTTTATTTACTTTGGGAATAGATAGGTAGGTAGGTAGATGATAGATAGACAGACAGATAGATGATAGACAGACAGATTAGATAGATAGATGATAGACAGATAGATAGACACATAGATAGATAGATAGACAGATGATAGACAGATGATAGACAGATAGCTAGATAGCTAGATAGATGATAGATTGATAGATAGATGATAGATAGATGATAGATGATAGATAGATAGATAGATAGATAGATAGATAGATAGATAGATAGATAGATAGATAGATAGATAGATAGATAGATAGATAGATAGATAGATAGATAGATAGATAGATGATAGACAGATAGATGATAGATAGATAGACAGCTGCTATCCAGTGGATTCTGACTCAGGGTGATATTATGCACAACAGAAAGAAAGGGAGTGTTGCCTGGTCATGTGTCATCTTTGCAATCACTGGCGTGTTCCAGTACATCATTGTGGCTACTGTGCCAATCCATCTCATTGCTAGTCTCTTTCACCCTAGCTGGCTCTCTCTTTCACCAAACATGATGTCGTCCTCTAGCAAATGATTCTCCTGATAACATGTTCAAGCAAGCTAGTCGGACAATGTTCTGTTGTAATCCATAAGGTTTTCATTGTCTAATTTTTGGAAGTAGATCACCAGGCCTTTCTTCATTGTCTTAGATGGCAAGCTCCACTAAAACCTGTCCACCATAGGTGACCCTATTTGTTTTTGAAATACCAGTGGCATAGCTTCCAGCATCACAGCAACACACAAGCCACCACAGTATGACAAACCGACAGATGAGTAGTGGTCTATAGACCTAGCTTCAATAAATTACCAAATATTACTTATTGTAGTTTTAGACTCTGTTCTCCTTCTCCATCACTGTTTCTAATACTTTCATTCTAGTCCTTAATTGTAAGTTATGTCAATGGTCTCTGTCTTAGTTATCGAGTGCTGCTATAACTGAAATACCACAGGTGGATGGCTTTAACAAAGAGAAGTTTATTTCCTCACAATAAAGTAGGCTAAAAGTCCAAAATCAGGGCATCAGCTCCAAGGGTTGGCTTTTTCTCTCTGTCAACCTTGTCATCAATCTTCCCCCCTACTAGGAACTTCCTCGCACAGGAATGCTGGATCCAAAGGGCGCACTCTGCTCCCGTCACTGCTTTCTTGGTGGTAGGAGGTCCCCCACCCTCTGCTTTCTTCCCTTTCTTTTTTATCTCTTGTAAGATAAAAGGTAGTGCAGGCCACATCCCAGGGAAACTCCCTTTACATGGATCAGGGATGTGACCTGAGCAAGGGTGTTATGTCCCACCCTAATCTTCTTTAACCACATGCAGAAATTATTGTTTATAACACATGGGAAAATCAAAAAATGATATTCCACCCTTTGGCCCCCCCAAATTCATGTCCTTGTAAGGCACATTCACCCCACCATATCATAGCAAAAGTCTTAAATCAATTCCAAGTCCAAAATCCAAAAATTCCTACTCTTCTGTGAAATCTAGAATACAAGTTATCAGCTCCCAAACGTACAATGGCAGAACAGGCACAAGCTAGACATTTCCATTGCAAATAAGAGAAATTTGAGGGAAAGAAGGCATAACAGTCACCAGCCAAGTCAGAAGAACACATTACATTAGCCCTGAAGGCTTTGAAAATAACCCTCCCTTCTCTGAGACCATTTACACAGTAGTCCTGCCCTCCAGACTCTAGGTGATGGTCATTTTCTCCAGATTCTGAGCGGAGGCCCCTTAGCCCTGGGCTTCAGTTCTGCCTTCCAGGATGGCAACTATGCTCTCTTGGCTTTAGGTGCACCATTCTCCTAGTCCATCTAAGTGGCGACTCCATCCTTAGAAACACCAGAGGCCATGGCTGCACCATTTGAAACCCCAGAGGTCAAGGCCCTACCTTTTGAGACCGAGGCAGTTTGGCTTCCTGTGTTTCTCGTCTCTTCAGGTTCTGCTTCCCGGTTTCTTGGCCTCTTGGCCTGCGGGTCTCACGCTCACATCTGCCCTGCTGAAGCAAGCATTCCAAAGTGTTCCAAAGCTCAGTAGCTCCACCAATAAATGCACATGCATAGGCACTCAGCTCTCTCACTCCGTGGGTCAGCAGGCCCAGCTCCACTAGTAAGTGCCCAGAGGCACCCCACTCCTCTAGGAAGCCTCCTGCATACAGGTACTCAGCTTCCTCACTCTGTGGGTCAGCTCCAGCACCATCTGGCATTGGTCTCCTGGTTCTGCTGCTGCCGGTTTGCTGCTGCTGCTGGTCTCTGCTGCTGTTTCTCACCATCTGTGCCTTTTCCGGTGTTGTTTTCCTCACTTCCTTCTGAGTCTTCTATCCATTCACAGTTTCAAAACCACTTCCACATTTTAGGCATCTGTTAGAGCAGCACCTCACTCTCTCAGTACCAAATTCTGTCTTAGTTATCTAGTGCTGCTATAATAGAAATACCACAAGTGGATGTCTTTAACAAAGAGAAGTTTATTTCCTCATAATAAAGTAGGCTAAAAGTCCAAAATCAGGGTGTCAGCTCCAGGAGCAGGCTTTCTCTCTCTGTTAGCATTCTCATCAGTCTTGCCCCAGACTAGGAACTTCTTCATGCAGGAACCTCAGGTCCAAAGGATGTGCTGTGCTCCAGGCACTGCTTTCTTGTTGGTATGAGGTCCCCCACTCTGTTTTCTTCCCTTTCCTTTTATCTCTTGTACTTGGATTTTACTTGGATCCATAATCAATAGCCATGGAAGTGGCAGTCAAGAAATCAAAAGACACACTGCATTGGGTAAATCTGCTGCAAAGGACCTCTTTAAAGTGTTGAAAAGCAAAGATGTCACCTTGAAGACTAAGGTGCGCCTGACCCAAGCCATGGTATTTTCAATCACATCATATGCATGTGAAAGCTGGACAGTGAATAAGGAACACTGAAGAAAAATCGACACCTTCAAATTGTGGTGATGGCAAAGAATATTGAATATACCATGGATTGCCAAAAGAAAGAACAAATCTGTCTTAGAAGAAGTACAACCAGAATGCTCCTTAGAGGCAAGGATAGCGAGACTGTGTCTTACATACTTTGGACATGTTGTCAGGAGGGATCAGTCCCTGGAGAAGGACATCATGCTTGGCAGAGTACAGGGTCAGCAGAAAAGAGGAAGACCCTCAACGAGGTGGATTGACACAGTGGCTGCAACAATGAACTCAAGCATAACAACGATTGTAAGGATGGCACAGGACCGGGCAGCATTTTGTTCTGTTGTGCATAGGTTCACTATGAGTTGGAACTGACTGGATGGCACCTAACAACAACAACAACGAGATAAAAGGTGGTGCAGGCCACACCCCAGGGAAACGCCTAATTCTCTTTAACACAAAATGGAGGACAACCACACAATACTGGGAATCATGGCCTAACCAAGTTGATGTATCTTCTGGGGGGACACAATTCAATCCATGACAGTCTGCTATCTGGCCAGCCTCATCTTTTCTTCAGTGCTGCCAGGTAGATAATTCTAAACTGCAAATGTATTTATGATATTATGTTTTTCTACGTGTTCCAATGTTTCTCTGTCATTTTTTCAAATAAAACTTAGTATCGTTAGCCATCTTTAGTCAACTGAAGCTAGCTCTTCAAGCAAACCTCTCGAAGTTAGCCTTATATATATCAACTAGCTGTCTGCCTGCCTATTGAACATCCTCATGGTGTCTTAGAATAATTTTTCACTAGGAAGCTACATATTGTTTAACTTCATGATACCAATTAAATCACTGAGTTCTAAACAATAAAATGCAAACTGAAATGAATTCATTTTAAAAATCAAAATTTTAATGATAACAGGAGGCAGTGTAGAATAGTGATTAAAGATGGCCCTGAAAGAATATTAAAAAAAAAAAAAAAAAACCAAAGCCACTGCCATCGAGTCAATTCCGACTCATAAGGGGTAAAAATGAACATCTATCATCTCCACAAGAACTTAACAAGATAGGAGAAAAGATCTGGACTGGTATCCTCAAATCAAGGACACAAGGATTAGATTTAAATTGCTGATTTTGGGACATATGTTAATCCCAAAAGTCTAGCAACATGGACAGGGTGACATCATTTAGAAAACAATGGCCAAGCATGTTGGGAAAGCAAACTGACATCTTGCCCTGACGCTGTTTGCTGTATTCTTACAGTCACAGTAGGAAAAAAGTTATATTTCACTTTAAGGCATTTAAATCAGGGTAACAAAACAAATGAAACCTTGAGCCATGTTCTATGCATTTTCTATTATTTCTAATGTTTGTAAAATCGTGATAATCATTGCCAGATATTTTATAAGATAACTGCTATTTTTTCACTGTGAACACTCCATCTGTAAAAAAAAGAAAAATTCTTTTTTTTTTTTTATAGCCTTGGTAAATTTGTTTTTTTTTTAAAGGGCCTATTGTATTTTTTTATTTGGTGTTCTAATTCTAAAGTATGGGCTTCCTTGCAAAAAAAAAATTGCAAGTAAATTCTTGTTTCTTTAATGTTTATTTATTTGCTTATCCCTGAGTCTTTATTTCACAGATAACATTTCTACTGAGATGCCTAGTAGATCCAGTCACCAGGTCTGATGATATCGACCTGGTGACTGGATATCTGATGATACCGAATTGCTGATGAGGACACCACACATGGGCCCCTTTTACATCCTCAGCTTGCAGGGTGGATTTCATCATTCCACTCTAAAGTTTCCCCTCTATTGCCATTTTAGTTTCAGTTTCCAGATCTGGTGTTTTGCTTCTCACTGACTGTCTTTAAATCCTGGTGGCTCAGTGGTTGAAGCGCTCAGCTATTAATGGAAAGGTCAACAGTTTGAACCCACTGGCTGCACCACAGGAGAAAATTGTGACAGTCAATTTCTGTAAAGATTTAAAGCCTTGGGAACCTTATGGGGCAGTTCTATTCTGTCCTATAGAGTCATTACGAATCAGAATCAGTTTGATGGCAACAAGTTTGATTTTGGTTGGGACTTTCTTTCTTTTTTTTTTTTTTTTTGATTATTTAACAAGTCTGTGGTTCTGAATCTGGTTTGGCTTTTCTTTGGCCACCATTTTTAATCCTACTATTGGAGCCAATAATTAGTGGAAGTCTGATTTTGACTGTCTGGCCCAACCATCTTTAAATTTTTATGTCTTCGTTTTTTGCTTCCTCTTTGCCTAAAGAATTCTGACTTCTTCTGGTGTTTGAGTCACCTGCTTCTGTTTCTTCATGCCACAAAATTATGATTTAGTAAAGTTGAAGATCAAGGGTTGAGAAGTTGCTTCTATTACTACTATACAACAACTGCTTAGTTGCCTTCCAACTATTGATAGAATTCTGCGTTTTTTGTTTTTCTTGGATGTCACTATGAGCTCAGGTAAATCAGAACAAATAATAATAATAATTTGTGCTCTTTAGAATAAAGAGCAGCCACTACATCAGGAAGCACAAAAATAAGTATGCCTTTCAGACCATCTGTGTTTCTCTGACCTTCTTTCTATTCCGGAACTGATGCAACCAATCAGTCAATTTTACTGAGATACAAAAAATTGTGTTCTGTATTAGACGCATGGCTAAAATTGTAATACTGCAGTTACTCATTCTCTCTCTCTGTGTTTCTGTTAAATGGGTGAAAAATAAAGATTTTGCTCTTTTAACAAAAGGAAGGTGATTTGCCTTTTAAAATGGTCTATTTATATTTGCTTATAAATGCTTATATTTGTAATTCTTTCTGTGTCTGTAGTCTGTTGATTCCTTCTTTTCTTTCTCTTTTTCGGGAAAGTTGTATTATCAGTTGGTCAAAAATTTTAATACTTTGTCATGGATGTCTAATTTAGAGACTCATATCTCTCACACAAAAAGAGAAATATATGCAAAAATTGAAAAAAATGAAACTGGTTTTAAGTGTCTTAGAAAATGGAGAGCTCTGACTTCTGCTAAGACCTTTGCCTGGTTAAAATAACAATTGTGTAAATCAGCCTGAAAGTGTTTTGGAATGAGAATATAAATGATATGGAATTGATTGCTTCTGGCCTGCCTAAAGCTTTATCACTTCTTGAGACATCTCAAGGGCTCTGAGTGCATAATTTTACTCTCATCTTATCACAAAAGAAAATAGAAAACCCTTATAGAAACACATAAATAAGCCAAGTCAATATATGAGAAAATGCTTTATACACTGAAAGTAAGGCATTAATAAACCTTAAATTTGAACTCTTAACTTGACCCACAGTCTAACTGGACAAATACTAAAGAAGACAACATTAACTAAAATAGGAAGAAATTCAGTTATAAGCTCCTCCAAATTTCCCTAGCTTACTCTAGATTTTAAGATCTTTCCATTGCACAGTATAACATATTTGCTGAACTGGTTACTATAACTTTGCCTGTTATTTTGCTTATCTATTTCTGCTTAGCAAACCACTCTGGAATTTTGTGGCTCAAAACATCAATTTATTATTATCTCTTTTGGACCTTTGTAGACCGGACTTGGCGGGTGGCTCTAATTTGAGATGTCTCGGGCAGTGGCCATTAGATGGTGGCTCATCTGCAGACAACTGATGGATCCACTGGATGGTTCACTCACCTGGCTGGAAATTGCTGTTGTCTGTTATTTGGAAATTCAGCTGAGACTGTTGGCAGAAGCACCTACATACAAATGGTCTGCCAAAAGAAAAAAAACAACCAACAAGTAAATGAGAGTTAAAAAGGTATATTCAGTGAGAAAGCTGTTTAAAAGAACAGGGAGCTGTGCATCCAAACAGAGGTTCTGGAGTTTATATAGTTACAATGCTTTTTTAAAGCTTTGATGATTAAGTGTTTTGTCGTTTGCTTTGATTGGTTAATCATATCTAATTTTCCTTTTGTTTTGGGCAGTGAAATGCTACACTGGCTTATTTTATTGGATGAATGTTGCTAAATCATGCAGTTCAGTACTGCTAACTCACGCTAATTCGTGCTGATAAGTAAAACTTGCTTAAGTTTTAATTTTGTTTCTTATAAAAAGCCTTATAACAAATTTCTTTTTTTGGTTTTTGCCCAGGGAAGCAATTTTTACTGTTACCTCTATAAAAAATTTTAACAAGCCTCTTCATGTGGCTTGGTCTTCTCATAGTATGGCACTGAGTCTGAGAGAGAACATCCCAAGAACAAGCATTCCAACAAGCCCAGTGGAAGTTGAAAGGCTTCATACGATCTAGACTTGGTAATCACACAGTATCTCTCTCATCACATTTTGTTGTTCAGAGAGGTTCACAGGCCCAACCCAGATCCAAGACAAGGAGAAATAGACTCCACTTCCCAATGGGAGTGTTGCAAATCAACTATAGTCATATTTAATCTAGGGCTTCGAATCGGTTTGTTCCAGTTCAAACCCCTGCTGATAATTGGCAAGTCTAACAAATTCCCAGGCAACACGAATGCTGCAGGTTAGGGATTAATTCTGAGAACCACTAGAAGAGCAGTGATTCTCAATTTTATTATACGTAAGAATCACCTGGGGATCTTGTTAAACTGTAGATTCTGATTCAGTATATCAGGGGGTGGAAATGCTCTACTTTAATAACCACAGTGCACCACAATTTTTTTTTTTTTTTTTACATTCCTCACACCTGCAAAAACACTCAGCTCTGCTCAAGATCCTTAAAAAACTCAAGAATTATGGCATCAAGTTCAGGCTTGAGGTTTAGGATCTCATTATCTTAATTTACCCCAGATGTGGATGGGCTGGCTCATGTTGAGTAACTCAGGTGGAGCTCTTTAAGCAAGATCATTCTTCACCTAAAGACCTGCACATTCCACCATGTGGATAATAACAAATTATGGATAACATTGCCAAGAATGGGAATTTCAGAACACTTAACTGTGTTCATGAGAAACCTGTACATAGATCAAGAGGCAGTTGTTAGAACCGAACAAGGGGATAATGAGTGGTTTAAAGTCAGGAAACGTTTCAGTCAGGGTTGTATCCTGTCACCATACCTATTTAAGCTGTGTACTTAGCAAATAATATGAAAAGCTGGACTATATGAAGAAGAACGGGTTTTTAGGATTGGAGGAAAACTCATTAACAACCTGTATTATGCAAATGACACAAACTTGCTTGCTGAAAGTGAAGAGGACTTGAAGCACTTATTGATGAATATTAAAGACAACAGCCTTCAGTGTGGATTATACCTCAACATAAAGAAAACAAAAATCCTCACAACTGGACCAATGAGCAACATCATGATAAATGGAGAAAAGATTGAAGTTATCAAGGATTTTATTTTACTTGGATCTGCGATCAATACCCATGGAAGCAGTTAAGAAATCAAAAGACACGTTGCATTGGGCAAATTTATTGCAAAAGACCTCTTTAAAGT